>NC_088801.1:56074082-56389637 GCF_011386835.1 Chrysemys picta bellii
TGTGGGGGTGTGTGGTGGGGGAGGGATTTAATTACCACAGGTGCCTATATACAGCTTTTGTTAGGGCTTTGCATAGTGGACCAGAATTTAGTTGACACAGAATTGCTTATCTGATTTCATGCTTGGTATAGTGGGACTTGAATATATTCCTATTCGGGTGCTTTTAACATTGATTAAAGCTTAAATAGGTGCTTGTGTCCACTCTTATGAATATAAAAGGGGGAAATAAAACTATTTTACTAATGGATTCCTTGTGGTGGTATTATTTAGATGTAAACCACCCAATGTTCCTAAAAGTTACAATACCAAGGGGACAATTTATTTATGCTCCAGGATTTTTATGATAAATTTCCCACAATTCACTTTGAAATATTCCCTTCTCGTATATGTCATAATGCATTTTATTTTACATTGGAATTTAAATTTTTTTTTTCCATCCTCAGAATGAAACCTTTTTGTGTCACCGGTTCACTAAATTTGTGATGAAATATAATTTGATGTCCAAGGATAACCTGATTGTACCAATTTTGGAAGAGGAGGTGCAGAATTCAGTGTCTGGGGAAAGTGAGGCATGATGGGAATTGTGGTACAGAAAGCAACTGTACTGAACACACAATTGACATTATGTACTGTATATATCATTTTAGACACTTCAATCATGTATCCTTATTATAGCTTTGTTTAGTATACTTTTTTGTATGCTGTGTGCATTGCCTTTTAATATGGGAAATACTTTAAGTTATTCATGAACTGTATATTCATCAATGTGGCACTCATGGTTTTTAAATAAAATTAGTATTATCTGTTTATAATACCTGTTAATAAAAGAATTACAGTTGTGTAAAATTGCTGCTAAACAATCATTGGATCACAATCCTCAAATGTGTCTGATTAAAAAAGATAAGTGAGACTAAGGTTTCACACAAGCCATTTTCTAATGAAATAGCAATGTTAGCCTTAGTTCTGAGTTTAATACGTACCTTAAATTTAGAATGCTGCAGGAAGGTCCTTGTAATGTAGCTTATTCCTAATTTTAGCTCTTACTTTTTTTCAAAGAACTCATTTATTTCTAAGTTTTACTTCTGCTTTTGGGCGTGCGTATATAGTATTAACTATTCTTGTATGATATTAAACACAACTACAGTATTAGTAATACCAAAAGGATAACTTTACTATGCTACTAAAAGTATATTTTTGATCTATATGAGAGATAGTTGTGTACTTTCTGGACTTGCCTTTCTGTAACAGTGGAGGCCTGTCTACATCATGGAAGTGATGTGTTGAGTCTTAAGGAAAGGAAAGATTATTTTTTCTTATGAAAATCCTCCACTTTCGTTCCTCCCATGACTTCTCAAAAGAATAGCAGTGGCTGAAAATAACTTTTCCTCTTGGCTATAGTAAGGTACTTAGTGGTTTTATACCTGTGCATATCTATAATAACTGCTTACAGATTATACCTCACAGTGTTCATATTACACTACAGAACAATGTACTAGCATAGTCTTGTTTATAGTCTTAGCAAAAAAATTGAATTCTAGCCTTGCAATACTTTGATTCATGTGGAGAGTATGATTAATAATGTGCTTTCATCCATTCACCTGGATTGTATCCACTCTGAGGTGAAATACATCCATAGTTGGAGTTGTTTGCAGATTTGCAATAACTCACAAGTTCCATGAGTGCTGCTTAATGGTGTTGAACTGTCCAGAATTTGATTAGAATTAAATGTTTTAAAGACTATTCTAGCAGACTTATTGTTAATGGTGTACATAAATGAAGAGAGTCTAAAAGCACTAGCAGTGTTCTTATATTAAATGGAGCTTGCCTAGATAAAGTAAGTTTTGTGGCTTCTTCACATAGTAGAGGGCCTGTTTATGTATTGAAACAGGTTAAAGTGTTGGCCTTAGTGGGCCCAGCCATTTATCTAAATGATACTTCCTCTTGAAGGTATGCTTACCTGGGAATGAGAGCTAATTTATTTTTAAATAGTAATTTCTTCAAAATATACTGAACATGCCTTAAGTAGTTAAATACAAAATATTACAAGTCAAGTATACCCTAAGCATTTAAACAATGAGAACCTGGAGAGATAAAGGTCTTAAATTGCTTATACAGTGCTGCCTTCTTGGGCACAGATTTTTGTGTGTTTTCATTTTTAAAATTGTATTTATTGGTCAGCAGGGTCACTGCATCAGATGCAGTCTTAGTGACTAGCTTTAGCTATTGTGTTTGCACACTTGAGGTTTATCTTCTACAGGTCAGATGACTTGATTTGATATCTTTAAATCTGTCCTGAGGGTAGAGGATTACACTTTGGAGGTAATAAAATGTATTTAGCTTTGTAGTAATCTGCTGTTGCAAGATAGACCCTAGTATATTTCTGTTGTACAGCCACTTTAACAAACTTATATTGGCCTGGGACAGGCAAAAAGCTGGTGCTCTTCACTATTAAACATTTTTGGTAAAATTGAAGATAGTGGAGCAGTGCTCAGAACTTCATTAAAATCTTAAACTTCTCTCTTCCCCTTCTCTCATGCTTTGAGTTCTAGTAAAAGCCTCCAGAACTGTTAATCTTGTTTGTTCTCATTCACATAATTAATATTATGTCATACTGTAAAGCTGCCTCAGTGAAACACTGCTTATATTTTCCTTGCTACTATTTATGTGAGTGGTACCATAAAACTTCAGTTAGCCTAAGCAAACCATTGATTTGTTCAGTAAATATTTTTCCCTGAACGATTTGTGTCTCTTCTGATTCATGGTTTGATTTGTATTACTTAGCCACAGTAATTCTGCTAGTCAACATTAAACAGATACTAAGAGATTTTAATTCAAAATGTCATGCCAATTGTTTGTTTGGACAAAGCAAATCAGTATTGAAAATCAAAATTCCAACTACCCCTTCCATTCTGTGGACTAAGCAGCTGGGAATTATTAAAACAGCAACCTGACTCCTCTTTGCTCAGAAGAGCAAATGTATTAAATATAAATAAAATGTAACTAGTGTTTGAGAGAGAGTTTAGAAATCTAACCAAACTCCTGCTTTGTTTTATGCATCATAAATTGTTAAAGGGAAAAATATAAGAGATTTAATCTCCTCCTGAGTGGTATAAACTACTGTGGTCTAAGTAAGCCAAAACTTCGTCAGTTTTAGCCAAACATAATTAAGAAAAACTGATAGCTGAATTGGTGTAGTTGCCTCTAACACTAAGAAACTCCCAGTCACAAATACAAAAACGATCTCAACTTTACAAAGAAGCCACTAAAAATCTGGTTATGTATGTAGCACCTGAACTGCAGGAGGTGTTGGCATTTTTTTTTTTACACTTGCCGAGGTATTTGTCATAAACTGTTGTAGTGAGAATGAATCAGTTATATCTATGTGATGGACACAGTAGACCAGGGGTAAGCAACCTATGGCATGGGTGCCGAAGGTGGCACATGAGCTGATTTTCAGTGGTACTCACACTGCCCAGGTCTTGGCCACTGGTCCGGGGGGCTCTGCAATTTAATTTAATTTACAATAGTTTAGTTATATATTATAAACTTCTAGAAAGAGACCTTCTAAAAATGTTAACATATTATTGGCATGCGAAACCTTAAATTAGAGTGAATAAATGAAGACTTGGCACACCACTTAGAAAGGTTGCTAACCCCTGCAGTAGACTATTGTATTTAGACACACATACATTACCAGAAGCAGTGAGAAATTGTATATGTGGACAGGAAATAACTTAGGAATTGGAAAGTGTAAGGTCTTGAGACGCTTATGAACAGTATAATTATATCCCCAAACTCCACTTTTAATAGTTTTTAGTGTATTTCTGTTATGGTGTACAGACAAGGGACCCATTTGTAGCTCACAGATGTCAAGTCAAATTCCTGTTTTGATGCTGTGTAATCAAATTAGTTACTTCATTTTTCTTTGGAGAATTAATCCATGTGCCAGTAAATAATTCAAGCTTGATTCTTAATACTATTTCAGTAATTTTGTAAATACTGAACTAGTTCACGTAAGAGAACATATGTTGTATAGCTGGTGAAGATATAAATTGCACAAACAGGGATACTGGAGTATGAATATGAAAAATAAGTGACTTGCCGCTAGGCTTAGTTTTCCTGACTAGGTTTGTAAAGCAACAAGAACTCGGTCTCTCATATTGAGAAAGATGCTGGTTCTAGTATTTATAAGGAGTGGGTATTCTCTTAATGCAGTTGTCCCTTTTGGAATCTATCGCTTCATCCAAAGCCAAGAATTTAAGTATATTTTTTCACTTTAGTGCATGCATGGCTGTAAGTCTCCTTACTTACATGTGAATGAACATTAAAATGCAATAAGAAGCTATTTAAATGCGCCTAATAAGTATTCTCAAAAGGTACTGCATAGATCCTACTCCTCAACCAATACAGCTTCAGTTTTTCAAGGACAATTAGACTTCTAGATACATGTGGTTGCAAACCACAGAGCTCTTTTTATTCAGCTTTCTCAAGGACTCTGTAAACTTACTCAACATAGTCAATAATACTGATGACGAGCATTTTCCCCATTGTTTCTGTTTGATGTCCAAAAGCCCTCACACTAAATGGGGGTTAAGTTTTTGTTTTAGGTACTTTTTTAAAGTTAGAGGATAGAAGTCAGATGCCTTTTTATCTCACCACTGTACTCCTATGTGACGATGGGCAAATCGCTTATTTTCTGTGCCTGTTTTCCCATCTGTAAAATTAAGTTAATTATATTCACCTCTAAACTACTTTGAGAACTACAGCTGAAATACTCTATAGTAGTGCTAAGAATGATTAATATAATGAAGATTTAGCTTAAGCCAGAGATCAGGTTTGCTTGCATAGGCCCCACCTGAAAGGCAGGGTTTTGTGTTCTCAGGTGCTGGCAGCCCGCATACCAGCCTTCTGACACATTTCCCTTCTCAAGATGTGCCCATCAACCTCTGCCTCAATTTATTGGTGAAATGGAAATAAAATCTCACCCCTACCTGAGTTTGACTTGGTTTGTATTTTAACCTTGTGTTTCAATGAAGCTTTAGTCAGAGAGAGCGTTCCAACTTTAACTTAAACTTTTGTGGGGGAGGGAAATACATTTTTAGATAGAGATGTATTAATCCTAAGTATAGTTCAATTCCCATAAAAGTAAAAAAAAAAAAATGCAATGTTCATTGGTTACTGGGAGCTGAGGAAAAATGAAGAAATCAAACAGAAAATATTAAAAAAAACAGTGACAAGAAAAAATGTGGATGGCAACTGAAAAGAGCAGAGGGAAGGGGAGGGTTTGAGACAGATCCATTCTCAGCAGAATTCTACTTTGGAGAGTAGAATACATATTGACAACGTGTGATTGACTGCACCTTTATGACAACATTTGTGATCAGGAATGAATGTGAAACTGGATTATTTAAATTACACTTATCGTTACATGAAATGAAATCATGTAGACTTTGCTGATTTTGAAGATACATTGACCCAAGGTTTGTCTTGTTCAAGGTTGTAAAAATATACTCCTAAAGTTGCGTTCCTACATCCTTACTAAGGCACTTGAATATGTTACCTGATTTTTTCAAAAGTGATCAGCACCCTATCGCTCTTATTCACTGAGGGGAGTTGTTGGTTGCTCAGTAATTTTGATCCCACTGTTTAGGCATCCAGCTTTTTGAGAAGGCCCACATCAATAGGCTTTTTAGTGAAGTATGGTGCATTTTATGGGTTAAATGTTCAAAGCTATTGTTTTGTACACATGTAAAGGTATTTGTATGCACAAATCAAGTAGTCACACATTTAACTATACAATTCACAAATGCTAAATTGAGATCTACCTATATAATCACATACATATGTAAAACCTGCTAGAGCAATTTGGAAGGCACTTTTGAAAAGTTGTCTCTTAACGTCAGCTGATTCCTTTCTTTGAAAAAGGTTTGTTTTAAATAATGGTGTGTGAATTAAGTTATGAAAACTTGCATAGGGACATCAGAGAGTCCTCTATTTCTGTTAGTATAATGCACAGGCAGACACCTGCAATGTAAGGTGCCTACTGCCTAACAATATGCTTCAGCCCTGACCAGGTGGGGTCACTTCATACAATGAGAAGATAATTCAGGCTCCATGTGCATTCAATCCTTGCATTTCTTCTGAAACTACCAAAAGGTTCCCAAATAGTTCCACCTTTGGCAGATGTTTTATTTTGTGGCTCATTAACTGGGACCTGCCATATTAAGCAATGTTATCCTATACAATACTTTCCACCCATATATCTCAAGAGCCTATGTGGAGGAACATGAAGCTCCAGTGAGTTTTCTTGCTTTACTGTCTCCCTTACTCATGTGATGTCTAGAATAAGACCTGGATCCATACATAGTGGCTGTAACTAGGTTTATTTCCTTTAGTACTGACTTGAATTAATCATGGTTCTGGAGTTCATTAGGTCAGTGTGGGTCTAGGGAAGTATATTGTTACCCATGAGGGCTCAAGGCTGGCTGCTGAAGCTTCTACATCCCCTGTGTGTATCTTCTATGTTCATGCCTCCAGGATTTCTTGGGAAGAAAGTTTTACCCAGAAATGAACCACTGCATTAACTTCAGGGAAAATTGGGAGAATCTTTGGGTTTTGGAACCTTCTAGAATTTCAGGGATTGCTGACTGAACCATTTCCTATTCTTCCTTAGCAATTTCTTCAAAGGCTGAGTATACAGGGGGTGGTAAATTTTGTGTCTTTGTGGTGGATAGGAGATTTCCCTTGTCACCACTTTTCTCACAGTTTCATGCATAGGTGCCGACTCTGTGGGTGCTCTAGGGCTGGAGCACCCATGGGGAAAAATTAATGCACCCACCAGCAGCCAAGCTCCCCGCCCCACCACCTCCTCCTCCTAGTGCACTGTGTCTCTGCTCCTCCCTCCCAGCGCTTGCTACAGCTGTTTGGCCACAGCAAGTGCTGGGAGGTAGGAGGTGGGGAAGGAGTCGAATAAGGGTGGGGGGGGAGAATTGAGTTGGGGCAGGGACTTTGGGGAAGGGGTTGGAATGGGGGGGTAGGGTTGGGGGGGATTTTGGGGAAGGGGTTGGAATGGGGGGGGTAAGGTTGGAGTCAGGGCAGGCCAGGGGCAGAGGAGGGTCAAGCACCCACTGGCGCCTGAAGAAGTTGGCGCCTATGGTTTCATGCATGGCTGGCAGAAAACCCCACATTTGAGAAGCAGGAGAGGGTCTATGATCTGAAGTTGAGAGTTTGGAAGGAGCCAGAGCTTGTGGAGGGAAATGGGGATCCAGAGTGATTTAATCCTTTTTTCCTTTTGGTGGCAGAATGATTGTTCCTGCAGGAGAAGGGGGTCTGTCTTTTGACTGCAGCTCCCATCGAGGTCATATCCCATGCAGCATGTCTGTAGCACAGTCCTTCCTCAACAGTGTAATCTAATGGGAGGGAAGATCAGGGGAACATTCCTAAAAAGGAAGAGAGTCTAAAATAATGCCTGATGCCTTGCTAAGTTACTTTCTTACCCAGCTGAGAAGCTGAAATGGGAGCCTGCAGCTCTTTGGCAGTAGCCTGGTTGGAGTTTCTCTGGAAAGTCATTGATTGGTGATGTTGGTTCAGTTTGTTGTGTCCCAAAAGCTGCAGAGGACGGATTTGACCTAGTGGACATGTCTCTTGAGGCAATTTGGCTGGTGGGAAGGCCTGAACAGGCTGTCTAGACTCTGAGACTCTTCCCTTGACTAAGTGAGGGCTTGCAGTCTTGGGGTAATCACAGCAGAGCTCCTGTGTGTGAGAGCGTGTCTCCAGGCAGGTGGAGCAACTCATGGCCTTTGGCTTGCTCCACCCATTGGAGGGGAGTACAGCTGGTGGTCCTGTTCAGGGAACAAAGCCCTAGACTCAGCTAATGTGACCTCCTGCACATTGCAGGCCTGAGAACCTCACCCTCCCACTTCTGTAATAAACCCGTAACCTCTGGCTGAGTTTCTGACGTCCTCAAATCATAGTTTTAAGACTTCAAGTTACAGAAAATTCATCATTTACACTAGATTAGGGTCTCTGCTAATCTGACCTGAGGGAAAATTCTTTCCCGACCCCCAATATGATGATCAGTTAGACCCTGAGCATGTGGGTAAGACCCTCTAGGCAGATATCTAGGAAAGGATTCTCTGTAGTAACTCCCCGTGTAGTGCCCTGTCTCTAGCAGTTGGGGATTTTTGCTACTGCCAGTCGGCAATGGGCCACCTGCTGTCATAGGCAGTCCCATCATACCACCTCCACCATATCAAGCTCAGTTCTGAAGCCAGTTAGGTTTTTGGTCCCTTCTGGTCTCCCTGGAAGGCTGTTCCAGAACTTCATTCCTCTGAATGGTTAAAAACCTTCCCCTAATTTTGAGCCTAAACTTGTTGATGGCCAGTTTATAGCCCTAGAATTGTCAGTCCCCTAAGGAAAAGGTGAGAGAATGATGAAAGATGTTTTCACTATCCCCCCAAATGAGCCATTAAAGGGGGGAAGCCATTAGGATTGCAGTGGATAAGGCAGCAATGCTGAGTTGTTGCTATGGCCCCGCCACACTGCTGGAGGCAGAGGATCTAGAGGAAGAGTGGAAAGGGCCTGGCCAAGTCCTGAGCCTCATGGACATGTCTAAACGGCCTTTGGCATTTTCAAGGACAGGCACAACCTAATTTCTTGGAGTAGACTAGGGGGTCAGGATTCAGAATGAGGTTGCACCTGGTTGCTGGCTTATAGGACCAGCAACTTGAAAAAATAAATGAATTAGGTTTTGAAGTCCTCACTTAGATCCTGTTTCAATTATAAAAACATAAGTCAGCTGTGAGTCTAAAAGTAGTCAAGCTTGTGACACATTATTGGTGAACAGAGTCAGACTGACAAACATTTATCTGTGTTCACTAGCAGTGTAAACTCTTTGTTACAGAGGCATCAATATGCCCTGGTCACAGAAGCCAAAATATGTCATTTTACAGCTGTCTGATTTGTCATTCCTCAGCATTGACTGCCTAAGCTATTGCTGCAATAGGGAAAATTTGCCATAGGCAATGTCTATTGAATCTCAATTCCCAACATGCCCGAGTTACTATGTAATTGTACCCTAGAATGAAGTTAAATAAAGGGTCTAGTCATCAGCTGGGTAAAATGCCTGCCTGCTGGCATGTTTTCAGTTGTAGCTAGCCTATTCAGTATAGCATCAGTGCCAAAAGCTTCACAAGACATTCATTCTTCATTGACTCTTCTTTAACAGTCTAGTGTTAACCTGGGGGGGCCCAAATCGCGGGCCTCAAAACCAAAGCTTACCAAGATGCTGTCAGGTTTTAAAAACAAACAAACAACCCCCCCCCCACACACACACACACAGAGTTACTCACCTTTGTAACTCTTGTTCTTTGAGATGTATTGCTCATATCGATTCCATTTAGGTGTGCGCGCGCTGCGTGCATGGCCATCGGAAAGATTTTCCCCAATCAGCATCTGTCGGATGGCTGTGGAGCCCCCTGGAGTGGCGCCTACATGGCGCTCAATATATGACCCTGCTGACCCGGCGCCGCTTCAGTTCCTTCTTGCTGACTACTCCAACAGAGGGGAAGGGGGGTGGGTTTGGAATGGATATGAGCAACACATCTTGAAGAACAACAGCTACAAAGGTAACTTTTTTCTTCTTTGAGTGCTTGCTCGTATCGATTCCAATTAGGTGACTCCCGAGCCTTACCTAGGTGGTGGGATCGGAGTGAAGGAATGTTGAGTGGAGTACTGCTCTACCGAAAGCTGCGTCGTCTCTGGCGTGCTGGATGATGGCGTAGTGTGAGGCGAAGGTATGCATCGAGGACCAAGTCGCTGCCCTGCAGATTTCCTGGATCGGTACCTGGGTCAGGAACGCCACTGACGAGGCCTGGACCTTAGTGGAGTGTGCGGTGAGAGCTGGGGTTGGCATGCTGGCCAGCTCATAGCAAGCATGGATGCAGGCCGTGATCCAGGAGGAAATTCTTTGAGAGGAGACCGGGAGGCCCTTCATCCAGTCCACCACTGCAAAGAAAAGCTGGGTCGATTTCCTGAATGGCTTAGTGTGCTTGATGTAGAAAGCCATGGCCCTGCGGACATCGAGGGAATGCAGTCGCTGTTCCCGGGGACCAGCATGAGGTTTTGTTTAAAAAACAGGCAGGAAAATATCCTGGCTGGTGTGAAAGGCTGACACCACCTTGGGGAGAAAGACCGGGTGCAGTTGGAGTTGCACCTTATCTTTGTGGAAGACCGTGTAAGGGAGTTCTGAGGTGAGGGCCTTCAGCTCAGAGATGCGTCTCACCGACATAATGGCAACCAGGAAAGCGGTCTTCCAGGAAAGATACAGGAGGGAACACGAGGCCAGCGGTTTCAACGGGGACCCCAGGAGTTGCAAAAGGACTAGGCTGAGGTCCCACGCAGGGACAGGCTGCCGGATCTGAGGAAAGAGAAGGTCCAAGCCTTTGAGAAAGCGACCAACCATTGGGTTGGTGAAAACCAAGCGGCCAGATGCACCCAGGTGGAAGGCCGAGATGGCAGCAAGGTGAACCCTCACGGAGGATGCCGCCAGGCCTTGCTGTTTCAGGTGCAAGAGGAACTCCAAAATGAGGGGCACCAGCACCTGGAGGGCGTGTGCGCGGTGCTGGTCACACCAACATGAAAACCATTTCCACTTCACCAGATATGTGGCTCGAGTAGAGGGCTTCCTGCTGCCCAGCAGGACCTGCCTTACGGGGTCCAAACACAGAAGCTCTGTGGGGTTCAGCCAGGCAGCAACCACGCCGTGAGGTGGAGGGACCACAGGTCGGGATGACAGAGGCGACCATGGTCCTGAGTGAGCAGGTTGGGAAGAGGCAGCAACGGACTGGAACATCCACCAACAGTTCCAACAGTGTGGTATACCAATGCTGGTGAGGCCATGCTGCAGCTACCAGAATCGCCCTCCGGATCTTGAGCAGGACCTTGTGCACGAGGGAGAACGGAGGAAAGGCGTAGAGCAGGTGACCCATCCAGGGAAGCAGGAACGCATCTGTGAGGGAGCCTGGGATACAACCTTGGAAGGAGCAGAATGCTGGGCACTTCCTGTTGCTGCAGGTGGCATGCCATCAGGTCGACCTGGGGAAACCCCCACCTTTGGAAGATCGGGTGGACAACATCCAGTCAGAGACCACTCGTGCGAGTGGAAGGACCTGCGGACGCGGTCCACCAGCATGTTCTGGATCCCGGGAAGAAAGGACGCAAACAGGTGAATGGAGCGGGCTATGCAGAATTCCCACAGCCGAATGGCTTCCTGGCAGAGAGGTGAGGAACGGGGCCCCCCTTGCTTGTTGATGTAGAACATGGCCGTGGTGTTGTCAGTGAGAACCGCCACACAACGACCGCGCAGGTGCGCCTGGAAGGCTTGACAAGCAAGGCGCACCGCCATCATCTCCCTGATGTTGATATGGAGGGATAGCTTGGAATGAGACCACAGGCCCTGAGTCCGAAGGTTCTCCAGATGAGCGCCCCACCCCATAGTGGACGCATCCATGACCAGGGACAAGAAAGGCTGTGAAAGGGGACTCTCTCGCACACCACTCAGGGGTCAAGCCACCAGCGGAGGGAGGCGAGGACCCGTGCTGGGACAGTGACCACCGAATTCATGCTGTTGCTCCCCCGGGCGGTAGACTGAAGCGAGCCATGCTTGTAACGGCCGGAGCCAGGGACTGGCGTGCCGAGTCATGTATGTACACGAAGCCATGTGGCCAAGGAGACACAGGCAGCCCTGTGCTTTCGAGATCGGGAAGCACTGAAGGCCTCTAATGATGCCCACGATAGCTTGGAAACACAAGTCCGGTAGGAGGGCTGGCGCCTGAACAGAATCCAGGACCGCCCTGATGAACTCTATCCTCTGGGTTGGTTCCAGGGTCGACTTCACTATGTTGAGGAGGAGACCCAGCCGTTGGAACGTATACCTGACCAGGTGGAGGTGGGACTGCACCTGCTCTCTGGTGTGGCCCCGAAGCAACCAGTCGTCGAGGTAGGGATACACTTGCACCTGCCGTTGATGGAGGAAGGCAGCCACGACTGATATACACTTGGTGATCACCCGGGGGGCTGTGGAAAGGCCGAATAGAAGGGCCGTAAACTGGTAATGTTCACGGTTGACCACAAAGAGCAGGAAGCACCTTTGCGCCAGATGAAGAGGGCAGGAAGAAACAAAATTGGAGAGAGTATCCCGCTTCCACCGTGCGAAGGACCTAGCGGTCCAACGTTATTTGGGACCACGCACGGTGGAAGTGGAATAAGCGATTCAGAAAGGGCGGGGAAGGGTCCGGGGGTAAGTCTGGTATGCCGTCCTCGGGTGTCCCTTCAGAAGGCCTGCTTGGAACCCAACGATGGCTTGGTCGGGCCCTGGCTTTGCCCAGACGGGGGGTTGTAGGGCTTCCTCCTGCCATTTCCCCCCCCCCCCCGCTGCCTGTAAAAGTCCTGCTTTGCCCAAGGAGGATAGGAACGCTGCTGTGGGGCTTGAAGTGCTTCCGCTGGGTTGCTGGGGTGTACATACCCAGGGATTTAATGGTCACCCTCGAGTCCTTAAGGCTATGCAGCCAAGAGTCAGTCTGCTCTGCAAAGAGGCCTTCTCCATGAAAGGGCAGGTCCTGCAGCATCTGATGAATCTCAGGGGGCAGGCCAGAGGTTTGCAGCCAGGAGGTGTGCCTCATGGCAATCCCGGAGGATGAAGTACACGCAGCCGAGTCTGCAGCGTCCAGTGAGGCCTGAAAAGAGGTCTGTGCCACCGTCTTGCCCTCATCAACAAGGGTCCCAAACTTCTCCCTGGACTCAGGAGGCACAAGCTCCTTGAACTTCAGCATGGAGTTCCAGGAGTTAAAGTTGTAGCAGCTCAGGAGTGCCTGCTGATTGGCAATCCAGAGCTGGAGCCCACCCTGCAGCCAAACAAGTCCAGCCCTTTGGTGTCCTCCGATTTGGGCACTGGGGATGGCTGCCCATGCCTCTACTTCTCATTCATGGCTGTAACCAACAGCGAGCAGGGCTGCGGGTGCGTGAACAAATAGTCGTACCCCTTCGAGGGGACAAAGTATTTACGTTCGACCCCCTTGGCCGTAGGGGGGATGGAGGCCGGGGTCTGCCAGATGGTTTTGGCATTGGTCTGGATGGTCTTGATGAGGGGCAGGACCACCCTCGACAGACCTTCCGGGGCCAAAATGTCCACCACCGGGTCCTCTGATTCCACCACCTCTTCTGCCTGCAGACCCATGTTGTGTGCCACCCTGTGCCAGAGGTCCTGATGCGCATGAATATCTATGGAGGGTGGCCCGGAGACGGAGGTGCCCACCATAGCCTCGTCAGGGGAGGAGGACAAAGAGGACATGGGGGGCGGGAGAGGGTCATCCTGACCCCCCTGTGCCACAGGGGCTTGTTGCCCTGCGTCATTGACCACGGACCCAGGCTCGGGAACTGGAGTCGGAGGGGGTCCCAAGGTGGGGAGGGGGCATGACACCTCCTCCACACCCCCAGGAGTGGGCCAACTGACGGAGGCTTCTGGCAGCCGTGGTTCAGAGGTGGCCAACTGGGAAGCACCAAACTGTGCACCCTGGGTCTGGTGGTACGCCCACGGGGTCCCCTGCCCGTGTCCCTGCCATAGTCCTGCCCCTGCTTCAGGGCGGTCATGGTCTGACTGGCAGCGGTCCGGGTCTGAAAACCGCGATCTTGTCTCCGAACCCGAGGAATGAGATCCGGACCGCGAGGGCTAGGGCAGTGCAGAGCGGATCTGTGCTGGGGATTAGCGTTGAGGAGAAGGAGAGCGGTGCTGGGATCTGGAGCAGTACGGTGGTCTGGAGCCACACCAAGACGATGAACGGCGCCATGATCGGTGCTGGGTCTGGGACTTGCTCCACTATTAATTTATCTTTAATGGTTTTTCAGACTGTTCAATTTCGGTGCCAGTGCTCATGGAGAACACACATGAATTCGTATTCCAACCAAAATTTCATGGGACAGCATGTCAAATGCTTTACTAAAAGTAAAAATATAACAGCTACTGTATTTTTTGTCCACTAAGGCTCCACTCCTGCAATGAGCTGTAAAACTCATTGCTGTATCATGGTCTAATTTTGTAATTTTATCAAAAATAGCAATCAAGTTTGGTGCAGTTTTTCTTTATAAACCTGTGCAGATTGCTCATAGTTTAATTATCCTCTCAACTTGTACATTCTCTCACTAACATTTCTTCTACCATCTTGCTAAGAAGAAAAGAGAGATTTACCAGAAGTAATTACTGGGACCATTCCTTTCCCCCCCCTTTTCTGAATATAAATACCACATTTTTTCCAGGCCTATTTCTCCTACAGCTTCAAAAAGAATTGTTGTCAGTTTGATAAATCCTTTAGCCAATTCCATTTTGCCCTAGGAGGCATGTTATCAGAGTCTGCTGATAGGTCTATCATTTTCTAAGCATTCCTGCTAGCTGCCTTTTTTCACTAGTTATTTAGAATGTTTTAATTACTCCCAAATTGTCTGCACTGCTTTATATTTTGGTTAAAAATAGATTTGAAAAAAGCAGTTCAGTAGCTCAGCTGAACGAAGGCCACAAACTCATTTCGTAATGGCTACCAAACAGCAGTAGCTTTGGGTTGCTGCTGAACTGGCAATTTGGGGTCCAATTCTGCAAGGTGCTGAGTGACCTAATGTGACTGTAGTGGGAGTTGAGGGTGTGCCGAACTTTGTAGGGCAGTATTCTGAGAGGTGAAAAGCTCCGTATCTCATTACCTGTCTCCATCTCAGCTGCTTTTCTTCAATCTGGACACCAGATAAGTTACTGCTTTGTCTTACGGAACAATTTCTATCCTTCAGGCAGAGCTCTACTATAGATATTTTATTCTGTATTTTATTTCCTTTAGATGAATACCACCAGTCCTAGTGACTGACTGTATTTAAGTTTCTGATGTTGTTTCGTAATGTCCTCCTTTGAAACATCAGTCTCTCTTAAGTGACCTCAAGTTTGTGGCAGGAATTTATAGGCAGACGGTGAGGAGTTACAAAAGCCCTTACACTTGCTGGTTATGTAGCAAAAGAAAATAAAAAGCCCTAGTATACAGGGTGAGCGTTCTGGGAAAATCACGTCTGAGGTAAATAGTATATATACTGGGCCTCCTGCAGGGGGAAGAAGAAACTCCTATGTCATCTATCAGATGAGTGAAATACAAGAGTGCTGGGCCGCAGCACAGCTGAATAATAATTGTAGACTAGGTTGATGGGAGATAGCCTACAGCTTTACTATTTGTCAAATGGGTTTATAGGATTGGGAAAGGATTCACAGAAGCTGGTAACATATTAAAGCCTGATTATCACTACTATCTATGGGACAAAGACTGAACTAAGGTTAAAGCTTGCAGGAAGGAGAAGGAAATTAAACAGGTAATCAGATTTTATTTTTACTAACTTTAGAGGTGTCGCTTGTCTCTCAATTAACAAACAAAAACCCGTTTTTCTAAAAGTGGGAATGTGCTAAAAAACACTCTCTCTGGACGAACCACACTTACCTTCTGAAAGATCCCTTTGCCCCAACATGCAAGAGGTGTGAATCTAGCCTAAACTCTGAACAGAATATGGAAAAATCCTCCAATTTATGCACATGGGAAAGATAATTCTTTATTTACATTGCTTATCTGAGGCCTGGTCTACACTAGGCGTTTATGTCGAAGTTAGCGCCGTTAAATCGAATTAACCCTGCACCCGTCCACACTGCGATGCTATTTAGTTCGACATAGAGGTCTCTTTAATTCGACTTCTGTACTCCTCCCCGACGAGGGGAGTAGCGCTAAATTCGACATGGCCATGTCGAATTAGGCTAGGTGTGGATGGAAATCGACGCTAATAGCTCCGGGAGCTATCCCACAGTGCACCACTCTGTTGACGCTCTGGACAGCAGTGCGAGCTCGGATGCTCTGACCAGCCACACAGGAAAAGCCCCGGGAAAATTTGAATTTGAATTCCTTTTCCTGTCTGGCCAGTTTGAATCTCATTTCCTGTCTGGACATCGTGGCGAGCACAGCAGCACTGGCAACGATGCAGAGCTCTCCAGCAGTGATGGCCGTGCAGTCTGGGAATAGAAAGAGAGCCCCAGCATGGACTGATCGTGAAGTCTTGGATCTCATCGCTGTGTGGGGCGATGAGTCCGTGCTTTCCGAGCTGCGATCCAAAAGAAGGAATGCAAAGATCTACGAGAAGATCTCTAAAGACATGGCAGAGAGAGGATACAGCCGGGATGCAACGCAGTGCCGCGTGAAAATCAAGGAGCTGAGACAAGGCTACCAGAAGACCAAAGAGGCAAACGGACGCTCCGGATCCCATCCCCAGACATCCCGTTTCTACGAGGCACTGCATTCCATCCTCGGTGCTGCCGCCACCACTACCCCACCAGTGACCGTGGACTCTGAGGATGGGATACTGTCCACGGCCGGTTCCTCAGACATGTTAGGGGACGGGGAAGATGAGGAAGGAGATGAGGAGGGCGAGGCAGTTGGCAGCTCTCACAACGCTGATTTCCCCGACAGCCAGGATCTCTTCATCACCCTTACAGAGATCCCCTACGAAGCGTCCCCAGCCATTACCCCGGACACAGAATCTGGTGAAGGATCAGCCAGTAAGTGTTGTAAACATCTAAACATTTATTTTTAACAAAACAGGAATATTAACAATTAAAAGAATGGGTTGTTCATGATTAGTGTGCCCTAGGCGCTTAACGGTTTAGTAAGGGGCAGTGCAAGTTTTGAAAAGAAATCTAGCAATGTCCGGTTTTCAGTGATTGTCCTGCACAAGCCGCTCTACTGTGTATTCCCTGCTACTGCAGCTACAGTAAAATGCGGTCTATATGTGCGGGGATAGAGCAGTAATCCTCCTGGGACATCTCGATGAAGCTCTCCTGGAGGTAACTTGAAAGCCGTTGCATGAGGTTCTTGGGGAGAGCGGCCTTATTGGGTCCTCCGAAGTACGACACGTTGCCGCGCCACGAGATTATCAGGTACTCGGGGATCATTGCTCTGCACAGCAGGGCGGCATACGGCCCTGGTCTTTGGAGGCTTTCCCGGAGCATTCTCTCTTTGTCGCTCTCGGAGATCCTCATCAGGGTGATGTCGGCCATGGTGACCTGCTTTTAATTAGGTAGGGGAATGTTAGTGTTGGGACTGCTTTCCCGTTCCTTTACAGAACTGTCACCGCTGGTTTGCAGCCACGCGGTGGAGGCGGGAGAGGGGCAGCCGAAAGGGATCATTCCCGGGGACAGCCGCGAGGGGGTGGGACAGGGGCAGAGTTCCCGCTTGCCGGATTGCTGGCAGCAGGGACTGACATTGATTTAAATGTGAAATGAGGCCAGTGGTAATATAAAAGTTTTAAACTGCCACAAGTGTACGGCTTACCATGTCTGCCTGCAACAGAAATTCCGTTGTGCTGCCTCGCTTCTCAAATGTGCTGTTCAAGACCCCAGGCACAGAATGCGAAGGCCGAGAATTCGACCTTGTGCTGAGTGCGCATGTGAAAGGTGCTGTGCATGGTCTTGTTCACAGAGAAAGACTATGTTCTTTGTTCACAACTACATTTATCTTTCAGAGGAATTCACTCCCTTTTTCCCATTTCCACAGCCCCGTCTGCGACTGTCTCACAACCTAGCCTGGAATCACACTCCCAGAGGCTAGCGCGGATTAGGCGTAGGAAGAAGAGGACACGGGAGGACATGTTCTCTGAGCTTATGGCCTCTTCCCAAGCCCAGGCAGCACAGCAGACCCAGTGGCGGGAGAACTTGACCCGAATGCACCAAGCCAACATGGATCGGGAGGAGAGGTGGCGGCAGGAAGACCAGCAGGCGACTCAAACGCTGCTTGGACTACTGAGGGAGCAAACGGACACGCTCCGGCGCCTTGTGGATGTTCTGCAGGAACGGAGGCAGGAGGACAGAGCCCCGCTGCAGTCCATCTCTAACCGCCCTCCCCCGCCACCAAGTCCCATACCCACCTCACCCAAAGTGCAAAGAAGGAGAGGCGGCAGAGTCCCTGCTAACTCTCACTCCACCCCTGCAGAGAGCTCTAGTAGCAGAAGGCTCTCATTTCCCAAAATTTGAAAAGTTCTTTCCTTCCCGCCTGACACAAGCCCACGTCCAAGTTTCACCTCCCAATGCCATGTGTAGTTGATAATAAAAAATTCGTTTCTGTTAACTACTGTTTCAATCATGTTCTTTTGGAGGAGGAGGGGAAAGGGGGTTGGAAATTGGACAGGACAGTCTCCTTTGGCAGGGTACATAGTCGGGGGCAGGCACAGCAGCAGGGCACATACACAGTGCAGTGATGCAGTGACTAGTTGCCCCGGTTAGTCTGGGAGGTTGTTTTGATGTAATGTTGGGGGGGGTGGGTTGCTCTGTGACTTTGTGGCGGGGGAGGGCAGTTACAGATCTTAAGCGCCGGTCCTTAGACAGGATCACAGAGCCACACAGCATGGGATCTGTAACCGTCCTCCCCCTGCCACAAAGTCAAATAGACCTCCCATACACACAGTCCCGATCAGGAGGGGTGACAGGCTCCGTTGAAACAAGCATCCCACCGCAGCGGAGCCTGTCAATCCTTGAGTTTAGAAGCTGCATTCGCATCACAACACTAGACCCGCCCCGCACCACAGTCTGCGTCCCAGTTTTAAAAAATTCCCGCTAAAACAGTATTAAAGAAAACGGTGTGCTTTAACAAAGTAGAACTATTTTTATTTCGACACGTGTGTTGGAGGGGGGGTGAAGGGGGTATGTAACTGGATAGGATAGTCAACATTACCTGGGTAAAGAAACGGGGGCAGGTTTAGCTTCTCAGTACACAAACTATAAAATCACAGGTTACCCTGCTCACTCAGGAACTTTGCTTTCAAAGCCTCCCGGATGCACAGCGCTTCCCGCTGGTCTCTTCTAATCGCCCGGCTGTCTGGCTGTGAGTAATCACCAGCCAGGCTATTTTCGTCAACCTCCCACCCCGCCATAAAGGTCTCCCCCTTGCTCTCACAGAGATTGTGGAGCACACAGCAAGCTGCTATAACAATGGGGATATTGGTTTCGCTGAGATCACAGCGAGTCAGTAAGCTTCTCCATCTCCCCTTGAGACGGCCAAAAGCACACTCCACCACCATTCTGCACTTGCTCAGCCGGTAGTTGAAGAGTTCTTTTTCAGTGTCCAGGGCGCCAGTATAGGGCTTCATGAGCCAGGGCATTAGCGGGTAGGCTGGGTCCCCGAGGATGACTATAGGCATCTCCACATCCCCAACAGTTATTTTGTGGTCCGGGAAGTAAATACCTTGTTGCAGCCGTCTAAACAGACCAGAGTTCCTGAAAACACGAGCGTCATGAACCTTGCCCGGCCATCCCACGTAGATGTTGGTAAAACGTCCCCTGTGGTCCACCAGTGCTTGCAGCACCATGGAAAAGTATCCCTTTCGGTTAATGTACTGGGTGGCCTGGTGGTCCGGTGCCAGGATAGGGATGTGAGTTCCATCTATGGCCCCACCGCAGTTTGGGAATCCCATCGCTGCGAAGCCATCTATGATCGCCTCCACGTTTCCCAGGGTCACTACCTTTGGCAGCAGTACATCAACGATTGCCTTCGCTACTTGCATCACAACAACCCCCACGGTAGATTTGCCCACCCCAAACTGGTTCGCGACTGACCGGTAGCTGTCTGGCGTTGCAAGCTTCCACAGGGCTATGGCCACTCGCTTCTGTACACTCAGTGCAGCTCGCAACCGGGTGTCACTGCGCTTCAGGGCAGGGGACAGCAACTCACAAAGTTCCAGGAAAGTTCCCTTCCGCATGCGAAAGTTTCGCAGCCACTGGGATTCATCCCAGACCTGCAGCACTATGCGGTCCCACCACTCAGTGCTTGTCTCCCGTGCCCAGAATCGCCGTTCCATGGCATCAACATGACCCATTGCCACTGTGATGTCCTCGGCGCTGGGTCGCCTGCTTTCTGACAGGTCTGTGCTACTCTCAGACTTCAGGACATCACCGCGGTGCCGTAGCCTCCTTGCCTGACTTTTCTGCATCTGCCTCAGGGAAACCTTTATGATAAGCTGCGAGACGTTGAGAGCGGCCACAACTGCAGCGATGGTCGCAGCGGGCTCCATGCTCGGAGTACAGTGGCGTCCGCGCTGTCAATGACTGGAAAAGCGCGCGAACTGTTTTCCCGCCGGCGCTTTCAGGGAGGGAGGGCGGGAGTGATGGACGGATGACGACAGTTTCCCAAAAGCACCCTCGACTCATTTTGTTACCCAGAAGGCATTGCCGGCTACACCCAGAATTCCAATGGGCAGAGGGGACTGCGGGAACTGTGGGATAGCTGACCACAGTGCACCGCTTCGAATGTCGACGCTATCACCGTTAGTGTGGACGCACAAAGTCGAATTACTGTCCTTAGTGTGGACACACACGTTCGACTTTGCAATATCGATTACAAAAATTCGATGCAAGTAAAATCGAACTACTCTCGTAGTGTAGACAAGGCCTGAGATTCCAACAGCTGATCTCAGAGAAAAATTAGTTCTAAACTAGTGTATATGTTAGCTTTTGTTTTTTTGAGGTGAATATATTTAACTTTTACCCAGAAAGATTAACTGTACTTAATTTAATACTCTTCAGTGATAACATGTTACTTGAAGTTGCAGTTAAGTTTTATGTTCTCTAGGATTTACTACCATTAAACTATCCCACACAGGAATACAAGTTAGCCCTTTCCCCCAAAAAGTAGTTGGACTGGAGCTTTTATAACTTGAAAAAAGCTTTAAGTTTGCATGTTACAAAGTTCTTGGTATAGTGTAATGATACATTTGCCTATTTTGTGTGTGTGTGTAGGTGTGTATTTAGCTGCTTCTGCAGATTTGACTGATATACTCTAAGTATTCATTATATATTAACTGTCTTTTAATGTCATTTGTTTTTCTGGTTACAAAGTCAAGCATTCAACATAAATCTGGCATTTCCTAACTTTTAAGTCTCCCCTTGTGTACTTATTGAAGCAGGGGTCCTGCAGAAAAAACAGCATGTGATCATGCAATTAAAGACTTTACCATAACACAAGAACTAGGGGTCACCAAATGAAATTAATAGGCAGCAGGTTTAAAACAAATAAAAGGAGGCATTTCTTCACACAAAGCACAGTCAACCTGTAGAACTCTTTGCCAGAGGATGTTGTGAAGGCCAACTTCATAACAGGGTTCAAAAAAGAATTGGACCTATCCTCCATGAATATATTTATCAATGGCTATTAGCGAGGATGGGCAGGGATGGTGTCCCTAGCCTCTGTTTGCCAGAAGCTGGGAATGAGCGACAGGGGATGGATCACTTGATGATTACCTGTTCTATTCATTCCCTCTGGGGCACCTGGCATTGGCCACTGTCGGAAGACAGGATACTGGGCTAGATGGACCTTTGGCCCTATTGGGTCAGACCGTTCTTATGTACCATAATTAATAGGCACCAGGGAGCCAAACGAAGGTTGCATAGGCAGCCCTAAATTCGGGATTGCCTAACCTGCAAGTGCTAGACTTTGCAACCTAAACCATTTTTTAAAATGTTTTTACTTTTTTCCTTATACATAAAAATGTAGCTTTTTTTTTTAAACTGTAAGAACTCTTACACCCCTCATTCCTGCATCATTATGATCATTTGAACCCTGAACTTTCAGCAATGCAAAACGAACTACCACCTGAGCTACAGGACTAACTACATTCGCTGGCTGCAGAAGAAGGCCGTTATCCTAGAGAAGGAGTGGGCCACTGAAACTATGTGCTGGATCCCTGGAGGTATGATAATAAGTGAATATAATGTAACTGGAATATGCTGTGTGGAGCAGCAAGACAGGGTGCTGGAGTCCTGAGCTGGCAGGGAAAACAGGAGCAGAGGTAGTCTCGGTACATCGGATGGCAGCTCCCAAGGGGGTTTCTGTAATCCAACCCATCACAGTGGACTTTGCATAATTCCAATAGCCCCACAGAGTTATATTTTGTATTTCTAGTTTTAGATACAAGAGTGGTATATTTATACAAATAGGATGATCACACTCAGATTATAAGCTTTGTAATGATACCTTACAAGAGACCTTTTGCATGAAGCATATTCCAGTTACATTATATTCACTTATATTTTTATAAAACCATATAGTCACACCCTCCTCCTGAACTTACTGCCAGAGACTTGGACACTGACCATGGCAGAGGCAGTATACTAAAATTAGTTTTTGGGCTCCCCTATGGGGCAGACACTCCTGTGTCCCCCAAAAGGGAAAGAGACCCTGATCCAGCTGTAGGCTCACAGCTACCAGCTATGACAGACCTTTCGCTGGCCAGCAAACCCCCCTGCCTTTCACTCAGGTTGGGTTTGCTTCCAGCTAGAGTCCTTGGGGTTTGTTCCCACCGCAGCAGTCACCAGGACCCCAACTTCCAGCTCCAGGATACATGTCTCTGTGCCCCTCTTCCACTCCTTTACAGCCAGTTCATGCTTCTGGGTCTTAATTGCTTTGTTTCTTAAGTCCAGGCTGGTGGGCAGCCTTTTCTTTTTCCAGGTCAAATTGTACATCAATTTTCATTTGTTTTTCCTTGAGACCATTACTCGATGAGCTGGGATACCACAGAGAACCCCCTCCTGCCAGAACAGGCACCCCTCCACTCCTGTCTTGCTAAGTTAGACACTCCAGTCAGCTTCAGCACAGACAGAGGTTGGGCCACACCCATCTGCAGTTCACTGAAACTGAGATGCACTCAGCTCAGCAGCTTCTTAGTTAACAGAGACTTTCCCAGCGCCCATTGTTCAGTCTTTTTGGGCAATTTGCAACTTGTGTAGTTTTAGCTTTTTTTTTTTTTTAATCTTTATTCTTACTTATTTTGCTTCCTTTTCTGTCCCTACTTCCCTTTCCCGAAATAAGCAAACAGAAAATAACAAACCAGTAACCACTTCGTCGGTTCTCCAGCCACCACACTTAAAACTCACTTCAAATCACTACCAGTACCTCAAAGCAATCAGCTGTGCACAGATCCTGCTCGACTAGGTCACTGTGATGGGTTGGATGACAGAAACCCCCTTGGGAGCTACCAACCGATGTGCCAAGACTACTTTATTCCTGTTTTCCCTGCCAGCTCAGGACTCCAGCACCCTGTCTTGCTGAGCCAGACACTCCCTTCTGCTCCAACACAGACCCAGGGTCTGAATTACTTGCCCCAAAGCTGCAGGTTTACCTGAAAACAGCTCCCAGAAATGTGCTTGTCTTTAGCACTCAGATGCCCAACTCCCAATGGGATTTAAACCCAAATAAATCCGTTTTACCCTGTATAACGCTTATACGGGGTAAACTCAAATTGTTTGCCCTCTATAACACTGATAGAGAGAGATGCACAGTTGTTTGCTCCCCTAGGTATTAATACATACTCTGAGTTAATTAATAGGTAAAAAGTGATTTTATTAAATACAGAAAGTAGGATTTAAGTGGTTCCAAGTAGTAGCAGACAGAACAAAGTAAGTTACCAAACAAAATAAAATAAAATGCGCAAATCTATGTCTAATCAAACTGAGTACAAATAATCTCACCCTTAGAGATGCTTCAGTAAGTTTTTTCCTCAGACTGGACACCTTCCAGGCCTGGGCACAATTCTTTCCCTTGGTACAGCTCTTATTGCAGCTCAGGCAATAGCTATGGGATTCGTCATAATGGCTCTTCTCTCCCCTCTGTTCTGTTCCACTCCTTTATATATCTTTTGCATAAGGCAGGAACCCTCTGTCCCTCTGGGTTTTCACCCCCCCTCACTGGAAAAGCACCAGGTTAAAGATGGATTTCAGTTCAGGTGACATGATCACATGTCACTGCAAGACTTCATTACCCACTTGCCAGCACACACATATACAGGAAGACTCACAGGTAAAACACAGCCATCTGCAAACAATGGTCCTGGTTAATAGGAGTTATCAAGATTCCAAATCACCATTAATGGCCCACACTTTGCATAATTACAATAGACCCTCAGAGTTATATTTTATATTTCTAGTTTTAAATACAAGAGTAGTATATTTATACAAATAGGATGATCACACTCAGTAGATTAAGCTTTGTAATGATACCTTACAAGAAACCTTTTGCATGAAGCATATTCCAGTTACATTATATTCACTTATCATATTTTTATAAAACCATATAGAGTGCACCACATCACACCCTCCACCTTGGGAGGTGTAGCAAGCTCCCCAGAAATGGGATGAGATGCTGCAGTCATATGCTGTGTCTGTTTGGCTGAGGGCATGGGGGAAGCTCCAACTAAGCTCTTTCCCAAAACCCCACTGCATAAGCTACTCTGGCAGTTCCTAGTGTACCCAGTTGTGTGCGCTGCTGTGAGATAGACTTGGCTCTTAAAACTTTCAAATTCAGTTATTATTTTGACATGCTGCCAACGTTTTCCTGAAGAATCCAAGAGAGAGAGAGGGGAAATGGCAATTTTAAACCATTTAGAACGCCGCCAAACCTGAATGGAATTTCATGGGACAAGTAAAGGCACATCTCTAATCCCAGAGTTTTTCTCTGCCAGATTTAAATACCCAGAGGTGTTACAGCTTCTCAAAACAACCAACCAAACAAACTGGCAAGAATCTTCTACAATAGAAAAAGTGTTAGGCAACTTAAATGGAGGGGTTGTTACCAGCTTCCATTAAAATATCTTCATTCTCTGACGTGCGTTATTTCTTGGATTTTCTGTAAAAACAAAAAAACCCAAACAAACAAAAAAAACCCAAACAAACAACCTCATGGAACTGAACTGAACTGAAACAGCACTAAACCTTTCCCTGATTCGGTGTTGCTCATTACACAGTAATAACATAAACATGTTCTCACCACCCTGCTGGCCTGAGGATCCAATTATCATTCCTTCTGTCTACTGTGAATTCCACCATACTACCAGTCTTGGCCAGAAGTCCCTTTGAACACAGTGGCCTTCTTTGAAGTATAAATATTCTACTGTAATAGAGCCACTTCAAAGGGGATGTATATGGGATAATACTGGAGGAGGATTTTACCTAATGCATCATGTGTGCAAAGTGGTTAAAGAAAGAGAAGGGTCAGCCTTCCTTCCATCCAACTGTAGTAAAAGGACCCTGATTGTCATTTAATTACATTTAGTACTATGCCATTCTTATTTTGGCCAAATCTGTTCCTATCAGTTTAAATGAAATTAGTGATTGATCCTGTTAATCAAATGTCTTGTGACAGTGCATGTGACAGCTTGTGCTTATAATGTCCATAACAGTGATTGATTGCAACTAAAACTTGTATTATTCAATCACCTTTATCATCGGCACATGCATTTGTCTTTGGCTTCCCCCACTCTCCATCCTTTTCTCATTTAAAAATTTTGCATTCTCTATTAAATGACAACGTTCTATAGGAAATGACTGAACTACAATACCAGCCTAAAGACCCCAACATTGATCAGAATAAAGGATGAAAGCTGTTAATTTATTTTTATACTAATGACTTGGTTCCAGAGGTTTTTAATAAGCTAAATGGCTGATCAAATTAGGCAGTGACTGAATTAGTGTTATTGCACTACAGCTGCAGAAGATCATTATTAACACCTCTTCCAATTCACCTATGTCAATGTTAGGGTTTCTCAGTACTCAAGCCTCTTGAGCTACTCTCCTTGAAGATGCTGATCTATAATAGTTTTCATAATTACATCTACAAGCAAGTCTCTTCCAGCCAGGAACTTTATGAACAGGTGAATACATTTTACACACAGTAATATATGTATTCAGTTGAGACATAGCTTTTATATTTTCATATGTGATCCTATGGGTCAAATTTTGCCTCTCCACATGACTACCCCCAAAACAGAGCTACATACAAGCAGCATTAGTGTGCACCCATAATCTTACTGGTAACACTGTTTGCATAGCCTTCCAAATGATCTGTTAAAATTGATTGGTAAGGTAATATTTAGTTGTGCTGATCATATCCTAGGAGGACCTTTGGATTGTCCCTGACAGCTCCTTTCTTTTAGATGTAACTGAATGAGGGCAGAAAACATCCACCCCACACACTCCCACTGCCTTTGGTTTTAACAGTGTGCACATATGCAAGCTGGAATGTGGCTTTGTGTGTTAGGTACATCCTGCTACAGTACTCTCATTGAGACTGAAAGTGCAGCACTGACATTTCTAGGTTTAACAGGTTCTGGATTTAGACAAGGCAAATAAACTGAAAATTGCAATTAAAACTTAAAAGGACAGTCAAGAACTGGATAGTTAATTTTTTTAAATCCTCCAACATTTGTGATACTCTTTTAGAAAAATACCATTTCCCTCTACTTGTGGAAAGCATTATGTTTTCCCACTCCACTGTCTCTTAGACCACAAGCCATATCTGATCTGCCAAGTTTGCTTCCCTGTTGTTTATAAGCATCATTGAGAATATCACCAATGAAGTTAGCAGAGTTCTAGAAATGCAATGTTCCATTAAGAACAGACATAAACCCAAGGTATTTTACAGTAGTAGTATTATTTGCTAACCGTATAACTCTAGAAAGTAGCAAAAGATATATAAACACGAGTCTGGGAAAACTAAAGGATTATACAAATTCATATAAAGTAATGTAGTAAATTCAGTCTTTACATTTGTTTTAATTATTTACAGTTCCCTCCAATACAGTTACTTACTGGGTCACATACACGTGACCTGAGTGGCCCCATCTTCCTGCTCGAACTGTCCATCATCCATTTCCCTTAACACACTATCGCTGCTATTGAATCCTGAGAAGCTTTCATATTGGGCAGATCCCTCCTTGATCCAACATGGTTTAGAAGGAGACAGATGAAACTCATCAGGTGGATGCCCACTTTCTATAGGGTGAGACGTAGCTGTGTCTAATCCAATACTTCTGCTAGAGACTTTGCCTTTCTCGTCACTTCTGAGCTGCCTTGTGGATTTTTTCTGAAACACAAGAGATGTTTGAGCACTGTGTTAAATAGAACAGGCAAAAAAATGAGTTAGAACCTGGATTTCAGAATAAACAGCTAAAAGGATTTAAAAGGTTCCACACCTAAAACATATAAATTTAATGTAAGGAGTAGTTGCAGAGGAGATTTATAGGACACCACAGGAATATTTTGGCTTGTTCCAGAATACAGTTGCCCTACATTACAAACGCCTTTGGAATATAGAAATGATAAATAAAGAATAAAACTTAAGAAAGAATTTATTCAGTTTGAGAAAGAAGAAAGTAATTGCCTCAGATCAAAAGGCAAGGAAAGACACTGTATAGGACCAAGGTTAGAGCAAGCACAGGACCCATGTTAACAGAAAGTAGATGTTATATTATTTAGCACTTATATAGCACTTTACAGATTCAGAGCCATTTACAAACATTAACCAACTATTTCTCATTTCACCCCTGTGAATAGGCATAATTATTTCCATTTTGTAGGTGAGGAAACTGAGGCATGGCTAGGTTAAATGAGTTGGCCAAGGTCACACAAAGTCAGTGTCAGAGCCAAGATGAGACCACAGGAGTTCCTGACCCCTTGTGCCATTCTCAGACCATTAGACAGCATTAACTCTCTCTTATACAGTTTGAACTTTTTCCTGCACCCCTTCTGAAACTATTAAAAAATGTCCCTTTTGGCTAAAGGAAAGGGATGTGGAGGTGGTTGATACATGACAGACTGCGCATTAAGACTAAAGGGAAATAGTGGTCCCTGGAGAAAGAGAAGGGAAATAGATTTTGTTTGGCTGCCTCAGTGAGGTGGTGGTGAGGCCTGCACAAAAGGAAGGAAGGAAGTCAAATAAAACTTTGTGTATGGGTCAGTGTCAGAGCTTTATCGTTCAGGGTTGCTTTTCTGACTTAGTTGCACCGTCCTTTGAACCATTTGTTGAGGGAAACAAATGTTATAACTATCATTAGACGAAAAACATTAAACTAATATGATCCTGTAACCCAAGAGGCCATTGAAATATTATACCTCTTCAGGTAAAGTAAGGAAATCATGGGCCAGACAAAACTCTACCATCCCATCATAAAGCCTGAAGTGGAGGAGAGAGGAAATGGACAGTTCCTAATTAATGCTTTCTTCGGGGGGCTTGTGGGGCCACAGAACAAGTTTGGGGCATTTCCCCCAAAACAGTGCAGATCCTTGCTGCTTGCCACTGAGAAAAGTAAGCTGCATATACCAGCTGCTACCTGGGGTCAGGCTTCTATACCCTGCGCAGTAGAAGGGAGGATAGGGGCTGATATTTACAGTGTTGCCAACTCCTGATTTTTATTATGAATGCTGTGATATTTGGTGTTTTTCTTAAAGCCCCTGCTGCTAGAATCATGTTATTACCTGGCAATCTCAACTTTCTTAGAAAACAAAAATAAAGTGCATTTCTAGCCCTTATAGTTGCAGAGAAAAGCTTAAAGCTTGTGAACCCTAAAGATCCCACTATGAGAAAGCAAATAAAAAGAACCTAAAAATTATGATTTTAAAATCTCATGATTTTTAAGCCAATCTCATTGTTTCTGGAGCTTGACTCATTATATTTAAATGTTGGGATAGGCAATACTGAGGCTATTTATTTACTTTGTGTCATTCAACCAGTTAGACTGAAGTAACCTAGTCAGTTTCACTTTCTGACTCTCATGTGCTGCAATGTTTGAGCCGCAAATGCTTTAGGGGAATGTTTAGACCCAAACAAAAAATGGTTTCCATCAGAATTTTATTTTTAAACAACAAACAATTCTCTTGTTTTTATAAAACCTACATTTTGGGCCTAAAGAGGTTTCTTGAAAAACAACAGCTTCAACATAATGCAAACTTCACAACAGCCATCAGAAAAGAGACATAGTCAGGAATAAAATACAAGTCAAAGTGTAATCCTCAGTACCATGGAAGTCACCCAGGTCTTGCTAAGCAAAAAGAAACATTAATTTGCCAACATTTAATACCTCACGTAGATCAGATTATAACTAGCCCATGCAGGGATCATCGTAACGAGAATTTATTCATTAAGGATTTCTAGGGCAGAAGTTAAAAACGGAGAATGCTTCAGATCTCAATAACTGAGTTTATACCTGAAATCTATCTGCATAGTACACAGCTTGTGAGACAGACTACATTAGTCAGGCAGAATTAGTAAGCATATGGATTTCATCCATTAAATGGAGGAATATAGAGTTAAGAATTTTTTGGTTGCTAAACCATAGTCATTTTGTTGAAATGACTTATCCTTTATGACATTTTGTCTCTTTAGTCAAGTTTAAGATTTAGACAAAAAATCATGTTATAAATGGAAAAACAGGAAAAGTTTAAAAAATGCTATTCAGCTCCAGACTGAACCACTTACTCATTCCACACTGAAATGACCTCAGTGCATTGAGATTTCCTGCTAGAGAAACAAAACATTCATCAGTGTTAGAAAGGGCATTTGTATTTAGATACTGAGGTCTTTTATGTTGTAAATTCGCAGGTCCCATATGACAGTAGGTAGATACACATCAACTATTCCTTATATACAGACTTCCTGTACATTAATATTTAAGTCAAGGAATTCAGATTACAGTGAAATAAAAGAATGGCTACAGCACAACTTATCCTTATGGTTCTTTAACTCAAATGATGTAAAGCTCATCCAACTGCTGATCGTCACAAGATTAGGTGAAACAGAGAATTTAAACGGGTGGGTACAAATGTCTCCTGTCTTGAACTTCGAGCACTCTTACAAGATTGATTAGTCACTCAGATTATTTTTAACAAACTATCGTTTACTTGGATTTTAAACCTCTCACAGTGGGAACCTGTCTTAATTGTTCTGTAATTGCTATATAGGTGGTGGTGGAGATAATAATAATTAATAATTACTAGTAGTGTGTGTGGTGCAATACAGATATACAGGAAGACAAGGTCCCTCAGAGGAGATTTAAAATCCAATTTATACATAATACAGAAAAAAAAACCCCACAGGGAAAGGAAAACATCAGAAAAGTCACATAGTTTGGTTTGTTAACAGTTAACACTGATTTGGAACTAACAAGATGTCATTTAAAAAAATTTAATGAGATAAATCATTAAGAATTTAATGTCAGGCATGAGAAGAGTAAATAACAGGATTTGAAGAATATAACTGAGGACAGTTGGTGTCCTGGAGGAAGGAAACTGTTCCAGGCAAAGGGGCAGTGTGAAAAAAGTTGCAAAGCAACAAGCTGGAGACAAAAGACAAAGGGTGCATTAAAACCTGAGGTGCTGGCAAAATCTAAGAGGAGGAATAGGTTGAAGGTTGCTGAGATGTAGGCAAGGGCAACAGCATACAGAGTCTTGAAGGCAAGGAGTTCATACTTTGAGTAAAGAGACAAGAAAGCAGTGAAAGGATTTAAAAAATGCAAGTATGTGATGAAGAGAATGTGACATGACTGGAGATAACTATTTGAGCTGTACATATTTATTAAATTGGAAAGGGAGGGACAAGAGGCAGGAAAGTCATTGAGAGGAGGAAGAAGGGGAGGTGAGTTAATACCTTTTTTATTGGACCAACTTCTGTTGGTGAGAGAGACAAGCTTTTGAGTTTACACAGAGCTCTTCTTCAGATCTGGGAGGAGGTCTGAGAGGAGGAAGTTATGCTAGTCTAGGCAAGAGATAATCTGGACATGAACCAGGAACAGAGAGGGAGTGGGAGATTAGTACAGGATGTGGTGACAGCTTGGATGTGAGGAGAGGACAAGGAGGGTTCAAATATGACTTCAAGGTGGTGAGCCTGAGATTCTGGGAGGCTAATGGAGTTGTCAACACAGATGGACAAAGGGAAGATGTCCTTACTATATCACACAATACTATTACAAAAATGTTTATCTGTGAAATTGCTAATTTGGGGCTGGATACAGATGAACATATCTGCAGTGTCTTACAAGGATTTGTCCTGCCTGCCAGATCTGGTGGGGCTGTGTGGATGGCAGAATTTACTACACTGCGTATCTATAATTGCTTGTGCAACTCTGGCCCTTGACAGCATGTGGTTATTACCACCAGTTGTATAATGCTCAATGTACCTTTTATAGTGCTGCTACGAGGAGGGAGTTCCCCAAATGGAAGAGGGAGCAGCTGAAGTTCAGCTGCTGCAGGGGCTATTCTTGGGCCTTTTATTGTTACCACATTTTTTTCCATGTGGTAACATATGTCCTGTCACACAGCTCACCAAAAGATTATGTTATCACTTGCATATTCTTCTCAATTAGTTTTGAGATCAGAATGAAGTTTTCTTTATGATGTGGAATACCTGTAGAATTTGTATGGTTGCAGTGCATTGAAAGGCTTGCCAAAGTTCTTGAAGGAACAAGCTACAGGATATCCAACCAGATAAGTGATTAATTCTGGAAACAATATTTCAGTCTAAATAATAGATTTTAGGCTATATACAAGATATTGTTTTCATCCAGGTACTGCTTCACTTATTAACGAACTGCACTGCTGGAGAAAAATTGAGATAAAATGCAAACCAGTCAAAAAGGGGAAAAACAAAACAAAACTAAAAAACCCCAACGCGACCTATACTGAGACAACTGCTAATATCCTCTAGAAACCTGCATCTAACTTGCTATAGTTAAGGCTCATTCTATCACTCTTTATTCCCTGATTTCAAATCCTAGTTTGCTTCTGTATGAAACTAAAAATCATTACCTAAAACTGTTGATGCAAAAGGTTAATCAGCAGCCACCAATCTCTGTCCATATTCAACTACAGTATCTGCTGATACTGACTCAGTAAGAACATAATCTTTACTCACCTCTGGAGTCTGGGTAGTTGAATTCCACATAACAGGTCTCTGAAGGAAAACAACTTGCTTTGTGGCCAGATTTCCTTCACTGCAAGTTAAAGCAGATAATTTGAGTGTTTTGGAGGCAATAACATTTATTTGTAGCTTGCTTTTGATTATCTAGACTTTCAGGGTAACTGTACATTTTATGATGCGCACACACAACATATGTTATAGAAGGAGTTGATAGTATCACCTATAATTAAGGTTGCCTAACACTTGCTTGTATAGGCCCTGTTTTCAGTTGCTTTTAATTTTGCCAAACTTTAACCATTTGGGCTGAAATTTTCCATGCCAGTGCTTGTCTTGGCCTGAAGTTTTTTTTGGAAAGTTGTAGATAAAATAATTCAGCCATTTATGAGGCAGAGATTAGGGAAAATGTTGTCTTGCCCATGTTCAAAAATTCTTACAAACCCTCTTACTGAGAAGTTGTAATAATGCCATAAGTTGAAGCAGGGACTTGAAATTTAGCTGACTAGGGTGGAAAATGGGGTGTCCTTGTGGCAGGAATGTTCCTTTTATTGCCCCATGAAAATTTAAGATATAAACCTCTGAAAAGTGCAGCTCACACATGCTGAATAGAGACTTCTTAGAGTTGGTCAATATCATTCTCCAAAAATTCTGTCTGCTCCTAGCATTCCCCATACTCTCACAGCTCCTATGTATTGACTGTAATGAGCATGCTCCTTCTCCACAGAACAACCGAGCATGCTCTATCCCATGGTTTGGACAGTGGGGAGGAGGACTTTTCCTGCAATTAATCACTGTTCCTAGCCGCTGGGGGCTGTTGTGGCACCAGGACTGACAGTAGAAAGATTCTCTCTTTCTCTCTCTCTCCATGCTCCTGTTGCTGGTGTCTAGGCAGTGAAGAGGAAGCTACCTGACCTGAAGGAATACAGAGAGGTGAGGAGCAAATTGGGGGTAGGGATGGACAGATGGAGAGGGGATCAGAGAGAGAGTGAGTAGTGGGAACAGGGGCAGAATGGTCTATAGGTCACTAAACCACACTCCCTCCAAAACCTGGAATCGAATTCAGGATTCCTCAGTCTCCACATTCCGCTGCTGTCAAATAGCTGTTAAACACACTGGAAAAATCTGTGTTTCATCACCCTTTAGTGGCTGAGTCACATAGAGGATAATAGCCTACTACTGCTGCCAGTTTCACAGTTAGCTCATGTCGTAGAAACCTGTATACTCATAGACAACCTTAATTCTGGCATTTCCTAATTTTTAGTACTTAGCTTTGCAACCTGAACATTCATATAGGGTTTATTTTGTATGCAACACACACAAATACACACACATCTATGTAAATGCATTTTGTACGTGTGTGATTATGAACACCTCTAATAAGTTTTCACCTCTGAGAATTCAGTAATTATTAACTTTGAATATTAAGACATTGTCATTTATTGTTTTTTCTCCCCTGTGACATTCCAAAACCAACTATTATCATGGCACTTTAACCTTCCCAAAGATAGCTGGAGAACTTGAATCCTTCTGAAACAATTTTCAGGAGTGCTCACTGGCTTAGTAGGCAAGGGCTGCTTTGTGACTGATGTTGGCTGAGCAACAATTTTTATTATGCATGAAGGTCTCTACGGGCTTGTCTACACAGTGTGGTAGTGCACATCAGTGCACAATTCTAAGGTGCTCCAATATGTTGTGCACTAAGTGGCCTGTGGAGACCCTGCTGGTGTTCTCTAAAAGTTCCCTAGTGTGCATTAATGTTGTACTGTTTGAAATGGGTCTATATTAACACGCACTAGGGAATTTTTAGTGTGTGTCAGTAGGGTCTACACAGGTCAGTTTATGAGCCACACGTTGGTGTGCATTAGAATTCACACCCCATTGATGTGCACTACTGCACCACGTAGACAAGTCCTAATGTATTTGCTACTGTGTACTACCAAGTTCTTATGTGGAACAACAACAACAAAAAGTATTAGAAGAACCACCAGCATTTTCTAAGATCTGTTGAGCACCCAACTTAGAATACCATTAGTTATTGATGCAATTAATTTATACATAAATCAGTATTTTTAAAGATGGCAGCTGATAATGAGATTGACTCTAATCGCCTTTTAACATGACCGTAACTCCCAGCGGTAAGGGGAAAAGAAGGATATTTCTCATTCAGGATAGAGTTCATTTAAAATTGCTTTGACAGAAGAGCAATTTTATGCTTTCAGGAGGAGGTGTTAACAAAAACACTACAATGCCATTTTCAGAGCACTGTTCAGATAAACGTTTGAACTTGAATTTATTTAAAACATCCGAGATTTAATTCCAACAGTATCTTTCTTCATGATGAGCTAAGACATGCCATTATTCTATTTTTATATTATTCGGGACTCCTCTGATTGAAAGAAATCAGACAGTTATACTTATTTAGCATTCTTTCTTCATTATAAGCATTTTTCTTTGCCCACATATTGAATATACTCCAGGCTGTTGTTTCACTACATGAAGAAATCAATTAGTTCAGATACTTGTAAAAGAAACAAAGGCCACCTATTATCTGTTATTCCATACTCTAATTATTATACACTGGACCAAATAATGACCAGCTACACTAGTGTAAATTTCAGTTACAGTGGAAACAACAAGGAGTCCGGTGGCACCTTAACGACTCCTTGTTGTTTTTGTGGATACAGACTAACACGGCTACCTCCTGATACTTGTGGAGTTACTCCACTGTAACTCTGTCTAACTTCAATGAAGATGCTCTGCATTCACACCAATGTAAGAACTGAGCCTTTCCTACAATTTACAAAAATTGGACTCAAAATAGGAAATTCATCCCTTCTCATTGTGTTTCTGCCTTCTCTTTCTTCTTTAAAAGAGAAATGATCCTAATAATCAAGGGGCTGCACAAATCTCAAAATGTAGTTGAACTCCACAGCCACCTGTGCACTCTGGAGCTCAGCTCTTCAGCGATCCACTTACATGGTAGCATGCATGGGAGAGAGGACAATTTGTGATTAAGTACAGTGGGAATCTCTGGATAAAAGTAGTAGCTGAAATCCAACTGAACCTGGGTTACCTATGCCCTGACTGTGGGTTGTGAGTGGAGAATTTTATCTTTTCTTTTGCATTTACTCAGGCTTTTCATCGGAGAGTACAATTTCACTCACACTAAATGTTATGTGTGTATTTATTTTAACACCCCAGTGATTTTCAGGGCAATTTAACATAATCTTAAAAGATGTCTCAGCTTTGTAGTGAATTCACAGACCTCTTTTGTGGCTGACATTTATGATTTCTCTGTGGCACAGCAGAGTATCTTTGATGTGATGTTTGATTTAGCCGGGACAGCCCAATAGTTTCTAGGATTGCCCGCACTATGTAACATTTGACATTATTTTCTATTTGTTCACATGCTGCCCAGATTGTCTAATTACTACAATAGTGCCCTGTTATCAGCCTGCCAAGATAAGCTGACTGTAATGAATCCTATGGCTCATGACTGTCAACGGATGCTGAAAGTATGAGACACAGGTTACACAGTGTATCTTTGTTCCCCTCACATGTTCCTGAAATCTAAAAAAACATATTGGCTTTTATTTTTATGCACAAAGTTAAACATAAATGCAGAAGCAAAGAGAGTTGGATGAGTAAATTCCACTTCAGAAATTGTTATATATTAGGAATTATGTACTATAACGTTTAAAGATATTCAAAATGATGAATCCATCTTACTGGAAGTTCCAAGTGTCAATGTTTTTACTTTAGAACTATATTGCTATAGTGTTAACATTCAAGTTTCAATCTTTTTAATGTTGCTCTTGAAAGTCAATGGGACTTTCTTTCTTTCCCTTTCCTTTCTCTAACAAACTTATAGACCATGGGTCAGCTACCTTTCAGAAGTGAAAAGAAGAACAGGAGTACTTGTGGCACCTTAGAGACTAACAAATTTATTAGAGCATAAGCTTTCGTGGACTACAGCCACGAAAGCTTATGCTCTAATAAATTTGTTAGTCTCTAAGGTGCCACAAGTACTCCTGTTCTTCTTTTTGCGGATACAGACTAACACGGCTGTTACTCTGAAACCTTTCAGAAGTGGTGTGCCGAGTCTTCATTTATTCACTCTAAGTTAAGGTTTCCCCTGCCAGTAATACATTTTAGCATTTTTAGAAGATCTCTTTCTATAAGTCTATAATATATAACTAAACTATTGTTGTATGGAAAGTAAATAAGGTTTTTAAAATGTTTAAGAAGCTTCATTTAAAATTAAATTAAAATGCAGAGCCCCCTGGACCAGTGGCCAGGACCCGGGCAGCGTGAGTGCCACTGAAAATCAGCTCATGTGCCGCCTTCGGCATGCATAGGTTGCCTACCCCTGTTATAGACAGACAGACACACAGTTAAAAACAAACACACTCCACTGTACACACTTCTCCCCGAGGAGAGGATCAGAGAACAAACACATGACAGATCTTAGTCACGTTGCTTAGTGCAATGCTGGAAAGTGCTCAGCTACTGGGATGAATCTATATAGTATAGAACAGAATAGTGGTCCTAAGTCACTTAAGTGCTTTTGAAAATCCCACACTAAATGAATTTACTACTGATGAAAGGTGTCAGATGGACAGCCCTAGTCTGGTGGCCTCTATGAAATCACAGAACAGCTGCAGCATTAGCTGTCGGAATGCAAGTTTCTCCACAGTACCCCGCCACTGTACATAAACCCTACCCACAACGGGCTGCTTGTATGGGGAGAGGTCAGTTCTGTCTCTGTGCCCCCATTGCTGAAACTCTGCATTGCAGCCATGGCAAGGGCACATTGTTTTGGATCTTCTGTTTCCAATGAGTGATGGGGTGGACTCACTATTTGGCCTTTAGAGCTGTTACATTCTGTTGGTCTGCAGACTCAGTACTGTATTGGTTCATGTTCTGAAAGAAAGTTTTTTTCACAACTATAAGAACTAGAAACCTAATTTTGTAAAGCAATTAAAGCTTACATTTTGCAGAAATTGATAAGGCCACAAGATAAGTGCTGGTACCACCATGGAAAGGTCCATTTTGACCCAATCCAGGTCTTTAACAAATGTCCTCAGATTCTCTTTGTGGCTCTGTATCTGCTTATACTTTAATGAATAGAAAACACTGGAAATGGCATATTTTGCTGGTGACTAAAAACTGTTTCTTGGTAGGAGCTGGGCAATAACAGGGCAAGGTGAGAAGTCTGCACTGCTACTTCTGTGGATAAAAGGTGTCAACTCAGCAGCTATTAAAAGCTCTAAATCCACAATAAAATAATAATAAAAATAATTAATAATGGCTCAGACCATTTCCTATGTGGGAAATACCTTCATAGGAGACTTTACATAGGGGAGGAAGAAAATAAATTACTATTTTTGGAATCACCAGATACCAAACAGTAACATAATTATTTTTGCTGTATACAAATCCACTTCTGGATAACATGCAGTGAGGCATCTATGTGTATAAAGAAAATGTGCTGAAATATCTGGGAGGGAAGGTAACACAGGGACATAGTATTTTATGCCTTGCACCTGCCCCCCAATATAAAAGGTGGTCTATCTGTTGAATATCACTTTAATGAGTAATTCTGGACTTTGAGGAAATTTGTCCACTTGTAATAAAGCGAGATAAATGGGCTTCTGTTCCAAACTCAGCGTTTCCTTTATTTAATGATGAAATCCCAACACTTTTTTTTTTTTTTGAGGGGGAGAAGAGAGTAAAGGTCCCAGTTGTCTATACCCAGGTAACTACTACTGGAAGATAAGTGGTAAGGTGGAAGGACAGAATGTACAACCTTATTTAAAATGGCCACTGCTATATATTGGTGACTGTTTCACATACCCATAGTTTTGCCTTTGCACACTTTTCTTGGATGGGGAAAATAAGCAATCTTAACAGACTCTGTGTTGAGGAGTACAGCCCTCTGGAGGGGATGAAACTGTCAACTTTCCCCAAGCTACTAATGCCTCTTGATCTGGGAGTTGCCTTGCTTCATGACCTCCTTGAATTAAGAGGAGAGTCAAATACTACAGACCCCAGGTGTGACCAACCAGTCTGTTTCTCGGGGTCTTCATGCATCTTGGTTGGGGTTTGGTCTGAGAGCTTCCTGGCTCTTACTCCCTGGAGTAGGGAATGAGTATCTTCTCCCTTTGGAGAGTATGTATTCGCTGCAGTTGGGAGCGTGATTCCCAGCCCAGGTAGACAGACACAAGCTAGCTGTACTTAAAAAAAAAAAAAAAAAAAAAAAAATAGCAGTATGGATGTTGTGGCATGGACTAGCCTAGGGAGTCAGGTGGGCTTATACTTGGGTATAGATATGCTTCGAAAGGCTCCTACCCACACACTTCCCTCCTGCTTATATGCCTGCCTCAATGATACCAGGTGGGAATCCTCTCTTTCAGGTTGAATGGTTTCTCTAGCATGGGGCAGGGCCTCTGCCTGATTTTGTATAGGATTTGTACATCCCATCTCATATAAAGGAATGGAAAAACAAATAATATTAAGCTTTTAAATGTTTAAACTCTGATCAAGAAAAGGGGAGATGGTGAATGCTGGGTAGGTAACAGGCAAACTAACAATTTTTAAAGTCCAGCCTTATTGAAATGCTGCACACGACAAAACAGCCATGGGCTTAATTCACAACAGAATTGAATGACAGTGGGATGGCCACAGAATTTAAATTAGAAAGAGAAAAATACATAAAATGAACTATTTCAAGTTTTCCTCTCATTCCCACATTCCAGCTTTCTCCTGGGTCCAATGCATTATGAGAACTTAGGTTAAGTAATTAGTGACAATAAACTAATTACAGCAATGTCAGTTTTTTGCACTATATTTGCCCTCTGGTGCTTGTAGACTGTCTGTCCTGCCCATTTTCAGGGACTGCAGTAAGGGGAAATAAAGGTCACTACAAAGTAAAGCTGCTGAAATCTCTGTAGGGGAGATGTTTTTTCTCTCCTCCTCCCCCCCCCCCCTCCCCCAGTGTCCTTTTTGGCAGGGTGGTCATGGGAGAGGAGCACAGAGACTCTTTTGTTAATCCCACTGGCAATTTGTTTGTCTGTTTATGGTGTGTGGGCAATAAATTTGTCTTCTTAATATACATGTGATCATTAAATCAGTCCTTTAAAAAAATATGGAGCTTGTTAAGGTTGCCACCAGCTCTGATACTAAGATGCTATTTGTCATGCTTGAATATTGTGTATGTGGATGATATCATGCAGGATATTTCAAGTGTTTAAGATGAAGTTTAGGGACATTTCCTAGGAAAAGAAGGCAAGAAGCGGAGTTGTAAATTCTAATACCAAACTCAGTTTGTTTGTGATCCTGAAAATAATGCTGTGCCATCAGTTTGAGTTAAACAACATTCAGACTTTCCAACAATCGTGGATTAGTTTGGAGAGTTCAGTCTCTCTGCTTTCAACTGGAGAGTCCTCTGCTACAACAGGGAAAATTCTTCAGAAAAATGATGCAGAAGAGATTTAATCCTAGACCCCCCAGGACTCTCTTAATTATGTGAATTTAGAGTAAATCTGTATCAGTAACTATTGTAGCATTAGGCATTGTTGGGTAGATTTTCCCCCAAAAGCTTTATCCACCACTAAGAAAAGAGGCAACAAATTTCATTCCTAAAATTACTAATAATATTATCCTGAGCATCTGAACTTTTGGTAATTCCCAAGAACTGGCAAATAACTTCTGAGTCTGAAAAATGTTTTCTTACATTTCAGGCTTTCTTTGTAAATTACCTTTTTCTTTAATAAACGGTCCAGAGAATGCTAATACCCTTTACTTCATATTTAGAATTATCACAAGTCTTAACTCCATTTTGTTCTTGCCCCTACCAAGGTTCAGTAAACCCCTCATTTGTTGCTAGCAGGATAATAGTATCCATCAGTACCTCAAATATTTTAAAAAAGTCACATCAGGTATCCATTTCTCCAAGACACACTCCACTGTACTCCAATAATAACAATCACAACAATGCTGATCCTATGCCGCATTACTGGACTAATTCCTACAAAGTCACAGCTTGTTTTTCAAATGTCATTGCACAAACATACAGTGCTGTAGGTTTTAGGTCCTGATGTCCAGCTTCTCTGCTATGTTTTTAAATAGCAAAGAAAACTGTTTTTAAGGAAATATTTCCTGTGTCCTATGTGACCTAACCCTAGAGATAGGGAGTTAGAGCAGAGGGCAGGCTTTCCAGACTCTCACTCGCTTTCCCAGATCTGAGACAAAAATCCATGAACTGCTGCTGTCATGCCTTTATAGGAGTTTTTATTTTGTAAAGTAGACTAACTATTAAAAGTTTCAGAAGTTGAATCTAGAACTCCAGTGCATCACACCATGCTGATTCAGATCAGAACCACAAGAGACAGCAAAGAAAGCCCATTCATCACATGATAAATCTGGCTAGAACCCAACCCTGCTTTCCTTAAATGTGAGTTTTTATGCTAACATTAATGGGAGGAGGATCAGTCAGTTTTATTAATGTCAGTTTTGAGACCATCACATCTCTACAGAGAAACAATGAACATTAATAGTTAATGGAGAGAACAGATTCTGTGTGATAAATTGGGAAAATAGAAAACTTTTAAAGAAGAAATTAAAAATGGAAAGCAGATTTTGCTATTAAGTCTTTACTTTTAAACAGAGTTTAATTAAGAATTATTTTATACAAGTTAACTTTGTTTAAAGATACAGAAAAACCATTTGCCAGAATTCCTAGTGCTCTACTAAATGACCTCCCAAAATGTTCCATTTATTGGAGATAAAAATGCTAATTGTGACTATTCTTAGCAGTGTAGTCTATTAGATACTGTTCCTGAAACCTGTTAATATTCTATCTTGGTTTTGAGGTCAGAGTTCAAAGTCTGGGAAAAGGAACAGCTGTATAGACTGCATAGAATGCTCTTCTGTATTCAGACTTTTAACTTGGATTCTTAGGATAATCTGATGATGGCATAATGCCTATCACACAAATACTAGTGTTTCAAGAATTTTCTCTTTTTTTTAAATAGCTATATTGAGACCTGGAAATAGTAGTTATCAATAGAAATTCTACTCAGATGGTACAACACATTCTTCTTTATAACAGTTTTATCAATTCACACTGTCCCTTTAGGGACTTACATTTATATAGTTCCTATCAGATTCATTTTAAGTGAGTTTCTTCCAAAGGCACTTCACCAGTCACCCTAACACAACATATACTTAACAGTACACACAAACAATATCCAATAATTTGGGACAGGAAACAAATACTTTATCCAGCGGAGATTTATTTTTTTTAACTTAGCCATAATATAACTATCCGGGTTCAAATCTGGCCAGGATGCAACTTCCCTCCTTTTGCATGACCACAATTAGTAACAGTAATGTTATGCTTTATTTAAAAGACAGCACACCACAAAGAATCATCACGTAAGCATCATGCCCAGGGTACGGGGTTGACAGTAAATTAGGAGTATCCACCTACTGACTCATTAAGAGCACTTCCTGCAGCACACACCCATGTCTGAAATGTTTAGTTTTCCTTGTTTTTCCCCCTGGTTAAGTGGCCTCATGTTCTCTCTGCAGGGCCATGAAGCGTAAATTGGATACTTTTGCCTGTTACAAGTGGGGACTGAAGTCTGCAAAGAAGCTGATGAGGAGCAGCAGCTCAAGATAATCTGCCACCTGCTACCCCCAACTACCAAGGAAGAGAAACCAGGGCCTGAAGGGGTACTGGAGCTTCTCCATAGCTGTAGGATTTGGCCTATGTCCTTCTCCCCCCCCCCCCCCCCGCCCCATCTTTTAGAAAAGCTCCTTGACTCAGGCTTAATTAATATTTTATATAGCGGCTAATAATACAAACGTTTAAATGGTCCCTTTGTAGGAAGTGCAATTCACAATTCCTTGGGTGTTCACACTTTTGCTGCTACTGTTATTAGGAGAAGAAAGTTTTCCTCAGGGATGAGTTAAAAGGGTAACAGCATGTTATTTTACACAGCATCCCCACAAGAGGAAGGGCTTACAATTTAAAAAAAGAAAGCAAGCTTAGAATTGATGAGAAATTGCAGAATATAGCAAAAATGGTGTGATTTTTAGAGGTCTCCAATTTGCCATTTTTTGTGCCCAAAACTTTCTCCTGTCTAAAACTAATTGTACTAAGGGGATTTTATCTAATCCTGAGTAAACAGTTCACTAGCCAGTTATACTTTTTTTTTTCCACTTTAAGGGAGTTGAGTCAGGTACTGTGTCAACTCACTTGGAATAAGTCCATTTATTTGAGCAGTTCTTGAAGCATTACACTCATGTCCAACTTATGCATTCATGGATCTCCCATTGAGATCTCTGAGAATTCTGCATATGTTGTGAGAACAGAATAAGAGAGGTGAAATCTGCTGGGCAGATCTGAAAAGTATAATTTAGCCTTTAATCTAAAAAGAGATTTAAATACTATGCATTAACAGTGGTTCTCAAACTTTTGCACTGGTGACCCCTTTCACATAGCACGCCTCTGAGTGAGACCCCCTCCCCCTTATAAATTAAGAACACTTTTTATATATTTAAACACCATTTTATAAATGCTGGAGGCAAAACGGGGTTTGGGGTGGAGACTGGCTGACAGCTTGTGACCCCCCTCCCAGGAGCGGTGCCAGGGTTTTTGCCGCCCTACGCGGCAGCGCTTCTCCTCTGAGCATTCAGCGGCGGGTCCCGGAGTGAATGAAGGACCTGCCGCCAAATTTCCGCCGAAGACCGGAGCGGAAGGACCCCTGCCGCGGAATTTCCACCAAGGGCGGCAAAATGCCACCCCCCAAATTCTGCCGCCCTAGGCGACCGCCTAGAGTCGCCTAGTGGAAGCGCCGGCCCTGGACCCCCCCCCCATGTAATAACCTCATGACCCTCTGAGGGATCCCGACCCCCAATTTGAGAACCCCTGCATTAGAAAGTGTGTGTGTGTGTGTGTGAGAGAGAGAGTGTGAGTGAGTAAGAATTACTTGAAGTGACAAAAAAACTACACCACTAGTTTGCTATGAATATAATGATGAAACATGGCACACTCATCAATGGAGATGAACAGGCTCAATTTTGCTGGATTAGCACACACCTTAATTTGCTATAAATAATATGTGCCTGGTTTTATGATAGTGTTGTTTCTTAAGTGGTTGAAACAACATGTTTCTAGTCTCTCAGGCTCTGACTCAGCAAAACACTGTTGTGCTTAACTTTAACCTTAAAAGTTATCCCATCCTTATTCAGTAAGGTCAAATGGAATAAGTAAAATCTTAAATGCTTTCCTAAATAGGAATGGGATTATTCTCATGTTTAGAATTAAACATGCGCTTAAATTTTTTTCTGAGTTGAGGTCTCAGGGCCTAATCCAAAACCATTTGAAGTCAATGGCCTAAATCACAAGACACTTCTTTAAAATCCACAAACTCTTATCTAAATAAAGCTACTTACATCCTGAATCTCATTAACATTATTTATATATTCTTCCTTATTGTATATGGATCAGTTATATATACAAATATACACTCTGAGATTTATATTTATAGTACATTCCAGAAATGCATATTTTATGCTTTAAACTACTTTCTGGTTACCTGTCATGTCGGATGATCGGTGTAGGCAGTACACATGTAAGAAGCCATCCAAACTCAGCCAGCGTGTGCAGTAAAGGTCCATAATCTGTTTTAATTTCACATCCCTACATTAATAAACCAATATAAAAACAGTAAATGCACTCTGCAGTTTTACCTTATTTCCGTATATAATGTAACAAATTACAATTGACATTATTATTATTTTATTGCAATAACACCTTGAGGCCAGGGTGTAATTGTGTTAGGCACTATACACCCATATAACAAACAGACAGTCCCGGCCTTAAAGAATTCACAATCTTAGGGTACGTCTTCACTTACCGGAGGGTCCGGTGGCAGGCAATCGATGTTCTGGGATCGATCCCGGAAGTGCTCGCCGTTGACACCGGTACTCCAGCTCGCCGAGAGGAGTACGCGACATCGACGGGGGAGCCTTCCTGCCGCGTCTGGACCGCGGTAAGTTCGGACTAAGGTACTTCGAATTCAGCTACGTTATTAACGTAGCTGAATTTGCGTACCTTAGTCCGAAGTGGGGGCTTAGTGGGGACCAGGCCTTAGTGTCAGACTATAGACAACAGGTGGATAAAACAAAGAGATGGGGGTATTAAGTCAGTATATGGGTTTAGGACTAAAGCCCTAATTCTTCAAGACACTTCAGCAAGCACCTTGGGTGCTTAATGTTAGGTATGTACTCGAGTACTTTGTTGACTTGGGGCATAACAGAAAATTTCCAGTTTGATTATAATATTAGAATAATCATTTTTAATGACATTGATTTTTTTAACCTGATTTTTGACTTTGCATTCTGAACAAACATGTCACTGAGTTACTGAGTAAAGCTCAAAGCCAATGATTTTTGCAGGTAAACATTTAAAGGAATAATTATTAGAAAACCTATCAGGATCTAGGAAAAATATTATTTTAGGATCCTAAGAATCTGGGACCTATGCAGATGGAAAACTGAACAAGTCAACTTTTAAATGTGCTAATTACTTAGAAACCTATTTTACTATACAATTTTCCCACCTTTTTCCAGCAACAGCTCCTAGCACACATGAATGCTCCCAGCAGGCGAGCAGAAAAATGGCCTTTACCAAATAGGCAACACCAAAAATCGCTGGAATACCCAGGTATAAAAACAATCAACTTTTTTTCTTCCCTGTGTGGTTTCTCCAGGACTGTGTATCAACAATACTTCTTTGTGTAAGTATGCTGCACACTAACTGGCCCATTGTGGATCCTCCTGGAAAGCACTAAAAGTTCCCTAGGTTGCATTAATGTATTACTGTTTGGAGTGGTGCTACTATGGCTTCTTAACAGGGCATCTCAACACAAATAGGTCATTTGGATCAAGAGTTTTTTCCACTTAGCTTGCATCCTTGCTTGCTCTGTAGTACTTATAGGAGGAGATCTGAACACTGTGCACAGTGGACTGGTGCCTGGATCAAAGATTGAATTCCAAAAGATACTACAGTTCCTGAAGGATGGCCTTGAAAAGGGCTAGTTGCCTTCATTTACTTGAATTGTTAAATATTAAATTTATACTAAAAAGCAGCTGATCAGGCTTCAGGACAGCACTGAGTGGGGGAGGAGTGTGGAAATTGGCAGCTTTGACTACAGTGGAAACAGGGAACGAAGTAGAAGAAAAGAGAAGGGCAGTATAACAGTATACAAGGATCTTAGCTTTAGAAACTGAGATTATGTAATTACCAATCAAAACTAGATTACTGATTACAGAATCACAGAAGTTAAATATGGAAAACAGATCTAGCCTCTCCCGCCGTCAATGCAAGATTGTTCATGAAAGTATGCTTCCTATTGATTTCTCCAGTCTACTTTTAAATATGTTACGGATGAGGTGCAATATATTCCACAAATGTGATCTTGGAGAGGCCATTTTTTTTAATTTTTAAAAGGACAATTTTTAAAAATTGCTTTTTCCTCTTGCTAGGCCTGCAGCGCTAACAGGTTAGGACTGCGTGAGCTGCAGATTCTAGTGCAGGGGATGGCAAACTTTTTGGCCTGAGGACTACATCTGGATATGGAAATTGTATGGCGGACCATGAATGTTCACAAAATTGGGGGTTGGAGTGTGGGGGGGGGGTGAGGGCTCTGGGGTGGGACCGAGGGGTTCGGAGGGGGGAGTATGGGAGGGGGTCGCGGTGCAGGCTCCAGGCGGCGCTTACCTCAAGCAGCTCCCAGAACCAGGAGCATGTCCCCTTTCCAGCTTGTACGCAGAGGCGCGGCCAGGCAGCTCTGCACACTGCCCCGTCCGCAGGTGCCATCCCCACAGCTCCCATTGGCCATGGTTCTCAGCCAATGGGAGCTGCGGGGGAGGCACTTGGGGCGGGGGCAGCATGCAGAGCCCCCTGGCAGCCCCTATGCATAGTAGCCGGAGGGGGGGCATGCTGCTGCTTCCAGGAGCCGCGCGGAGCAGGGCAAGCCCCTAACCCTACTCCTTGGCTGGAGTGGGGCAAGCCCCGGACCCTGCTCCCTGGCAGGAGCTCGAGGGCTGGATTAAAAACATCTGGAGGGCTGTAGTTTGCCCACGCTTATTCTAGTGTATAGGCAGAGCTACTGGAGAGGAGCAGAAGAGTCAGTGAAAATATGTAAAAAGAGCAACAAGGAATAAGGAGGAAAAAAAGGCATGCGTGTGGAATACAGAATATATGAAAAGAAAAAAGAAAACAGGAAGAGAAAAAATGAGGCAAGAGAGAAAATGGACAGGATAAAAGACACCAGCAATTGTTTCAGGATCTGAAGCAAGTGGTCATCTGTAGAGCTGGTCAGGAATATTCCATTGGAATGACTGTGATATGTAAGCACCTCAAATCTTTTTCTTTGTCTGAAAACTAATGGATTCTCAAACATTTTCTGATGAAAACAAAGCTTTTAAAAAGCTGCAAAAAGCTCTTGTGAGGAAGGGCAACATTTTCAAAAACACTTAAGTGACCTAGGAGTTTGAGTCCTATAGACTGTCAGTAAGGTTTAGGCTTCTAAATGCCTAAATTACTTTTAAAAATGGGACTTGGGCTCCAGGGCATTTAGGGCACTTTGGAAAATTTTACCTGAAATCCTTCCTTTGTGCACTACAAACAAATCTAGCTTCCAAAGGAAACATCTAAGTGTTCTGTATTGGAGGCCAAATTCAGACCTCAGTTTAAGCAGGTGCAACTTCACTGATTTCAGTGAAGTTATTCTTGTTTGTACCATGTCTCAATTTTGTGCACTCCGATTGAGTTCAGTGTCCCTACTCACCTGTGTCAAGTTACTCAAGTGCCAAATGTTTGCAGATAAGGTCCATGTTTTGCCCAGAAAATAATTATCTTTACATTTTAATTTTTCCCCATTTGACACATAGTACTTTATACTGTATAAAGGCATTTGAATTAGAGCTAATTGATAGCGATTTTTTTCAGTTTGCTGGAAATTCTGAAAAATTAAAAAAATTAGTTTTGGTCAAACAAAACATTCTGTTTCAATTTTGACCAATTAAAAACATTTTTTCTTTTTAAAATAAAATTAAAGGAAATTTTGAAACAATCATTTGAAAAAGAAAAATCAAAATGTTTAATTTAAAAAGTGTCAAAATGAAAGATTTCAACTTTTTCAGAAATATACATATATTTGTTAACTGAAATAGTTTAGTGAAATTAACACAAATTTGCAAATGTTTTGGTGTCACTGAATTTGCATATTTTGCTGAAAAAAGTTTGTCAAAAAATTTCACACAGTTCCAGTCTAATTTTGTTCTGAGAATGTCACTCCTTGTCAAATTGGAGTCCCAACTCCATTAACTATAATTTTTGAGAGGATTGTAAATTGAAAATTTTGAAGCCCAGTCAATAAGAACTCCAAAGAAATGCGGGGTATAAAATTGTATCTTTTCACAAAGTGTGCTGAACTGCCACACTAATAAACTGTGTAAGTGTTTCCATAGCAAAAGCTGGCCTATAGGCAAATAAGGTGGAAGGTGTATTCGGTCATAGTAAATGGAGCTTGAGAAGGGTAACACTGTAAGAGCACCGATTAAAAAGACATATGTGATCAAATTTACTGAGAACAGAAGGGACTATTCTGAGATTATGGGACCTGACCATATTGGAGACTGAGAAACTAGTTACTTAAAGCAGAAGACTTGGCAGTGGTTACTGGTCACCTATTTAAGTCAGCAACCTTGCATGAAAATGTTTCATAAGTGGATGCAGAACAGGGGTTCTCAAACTTTGTTGCACGGTGACCCCCTTCTGATAATAAAAATTACTACACGACCCCAGGAGGGGGGACTGAAGCCTGAGCCCACCCAAGTCCTGCTGCCCCAGGTGGAGGTGGGGCAAAGCTGAAGCTCAAGGGCTTCGGCCCCAGGCAAGGGCCTGTAACCTGAGCCACGCCACCCAGGGCTAAAGCCCTTGGGCTTCAGCTTTTGGTTCCAGGTGGTGTAGGGTTACCATATTTTGTGCCTCCAAATGGAGGACACTCCACGGGGCCCCGGCCCCGCCCCCAGCCCCGCCCCAACTCCGCCCCCCCAAAGTCTCCGCCCCCTCCCCTGCTTCCCGCGAACATTTGATTCGCGGGAAGCCTGAAGCAGGTAAGGGGGGGGGAGGCGCGACCCCGGCCGACCACCCCCGGCCCGCCCAGCACTGCCGGCCCCCGGCGGCCCAGCGCACCCCCACTATCCCGGATCGGCTCCCGGCCCCGCGGCCCAGCGCACCCCCCGGCGGCCCGGCCCCGCGACCCCGGACCGGCACCCGGCTCCGCGACCCAGCGCACCCCTCCCCGCTACCCCGGACTGGCTCGCGGCCCCGCGGCCCAGCGCACCCCCCCCGCTACCCCGGACCGGCCCGCGGCCCCGCGCACCCCCGGCTCCCCGCCCGGCCCCGCAGCCCGGCGCATCCCCCCCCCCCGCTACCCCGGACCGGCTCCCCGCGCGGTCCGGCGCACCCCCCCCCGCTACCCCGACCGGCTCCCCGCCCGGCCCCGCGGCCCGGCGCATCCCCCCGCTACCGCGGACCGGCTCCCCGCCCGGCCCCGCAGCCCGGCGCATCCCCCCCCCCCGCTACCCCGGACCGGCTCCCCGCGCGGCCCGGCGCACCCCCCCCCCCCCCGCTACCCCGACCGGCTCCCGGCCCCGCGGCCCCGCGCACCCCCCCCCCCGCTACCCCGGACCGGCCCCGCGGCCCTGCGCACCCCCCCCCCGCTACCCCGGACCGGCCCGCGGCCCCGCGCACCCCCCGGCTCCCCGCCCGGCCCCGCGGCCCGGCGCATCCCCACCCCCCCTACCCCGGACCGGCTCCCCGCGCGGCCCGGCGCACCCCCCCCCCCGCTACCCCGACCGGCTCCCCGCCCGGCCCCGGGGCCCGGCGCATCCCCCCCGCTACCCCGACCGGCTCCCCGCCCGGCCCCGCGGCCCGGCGCACCCCCCCACCCCCCAGCTAAACCGGCCCCGCAGCCCGGCGCACCCCCCCCCCGCTACCCCGGACCGGCTCCCCGCCCGGCCCCGCGGCCCGGCGCATCCCCCCCGCTACCCCCGCCCGGCCCCGCGGCCCGGCGCACCCCCCCCCCCCAGCTAAACCGGCCCGGCTCGCGGCCCCGCAGCCCGGCGCACCCCCCGCTACCCCGGCCCATGGCCCGGCTCCCGGCCCCGCGCCCCCGGCTCCCCGCCCGGCCCCACGCCCGGCCCGGCACCATGCCCGCGACCCCCCGCCCGGCCCCGCGCCCGGCCCGGCACCATGCCCGCGACCCCGGCCCCGGCCAAAGAGGCCCCGGCCGAGCCCTCCATCCCTCCCTCCCGATTTTCCCGGACATGCCCGGCTTTTGGGGATTTCCCCCCGGACGGGGATTTGAACCCCCAAAAGCCGGACATGTCCGGGAAAATCCGGACGTATGGTAACCCTAAGGTGGTGGGGCTCTGGCTTCAGGCCCAGGCCCCAGCAAGTCTAAGTCAGCCCTGGCGACCCCATTAAAACAGGGTCGTGCCCCAATTTGGGATCCCGACCCACAGTTTGAGAACCACTGATGTAGAAAGAAATGAATTAAAAACACATTTTCAAACATTACATAGTCTGTAAAACAAATAAGCCACTCTTAAGCAAGTGGGAAAGATGATTTTTCATGTATTTTTGATCAAATTCCTACACTACATGTAGAGTCTGATTTGCTAGATCTTACTTACCTATTTTAGGGATTTGATTAGAAATACACAAATTCAGCATTCAGTCTTATGATTTCAATGGTAGTCTTGTTTGTGTAAAGATGACTCTAAGAAGGCAAACTAAACTTGTATCTAACTTTGATACAAACATACTAAGAAAAAACAATACAGAAAATTAAAGATAAAATGTTAAATTGGTAAATAAATAGCAAGTTACCTCAATGACAGTCCATTGTTCTACAACTATTGTGTCATTTCCTTTCCTGTTAGAACCTGGAACTCCTGAACCACCTTCTTCATATATAAATAATCCTTCTAAAGATTTGGTCATGTGGTCTCCTGTGGAAGCAAGGAAATGTGTAAGGTGAACTATAAAGACTTAGGCCCATATCCTACAAAGATGTACACACCTTCTTAACTTCATACACAGCTTATAGTCCCACTGAAATCACATTATCTGAGGCATCAAATAAATTGATCTTTAAAGTTTTTTTCAGCTGTCTCAGTCACCACTTTGTAAGCTATGAAGTCATATTCTTAATCAAAATACGGTATTTTCCCTTTTCTACAGGGAGTCAGCTATTAATTAAATGCAAATTTCCATACTATTAAAAGCTTTAGCAAGCAAGTGCCATATCTGAGTTTGAATTTCTGTTTCTTATACAACAGAAAGATAACCACTGTTTATGAAGCACACAGATACAAAAACTCTATGCTCAACTTTGAAATGACATATGTATGACCAAAACAAATATGGTTGTTGGAGATGGGAGAGGATTAAAGAAAAACAAAACAAATTACAGTGTCTATCCACAATCACTTAAAAAAAATATTAACTGGCCACAGGAAGAGCCTGAAACAGAAGTAAATATAGGAGGATTCCTGATGGGAAGGAAGTTTCAGAGAGCACCTCCCTGACTTACTTCTTGTGAGAGTTTGATAATATCCAGCTGGCCCAAACTAAAGCTGTGCATCATATGTTGGTTCATTTTCTGTGTTTGATAGCATAGTGCATCTCCTAAGAGCCATCTGGAAGCCCTTTCTGTAGTGGTACCTCAATAGCCGAGAATCTTAAAAACTAAAAAAAATTAAACTAAATTTAAACAGAAAATAGAAATACTCTTCAGAATACAGTATCAGCTTTAAATCCTCTCCAACATACCATGAATGTAAAGAGAAGAGTGTCTCTGTCACATAACTTATGGTTATGCAGAAATACTGTGATACTGTAATTTTGTTTGGAGAATAATTGAAAGAATTCCACAGTTGGTCTGACTTGGAATTTTACCAGATGGGCATAAATTTTCTAAATACGGTATGAATTTGACCATCACAAACATTCGTTTCCTAATCAATGCTAAGTATTAACAGAGTCACAATAATCTTACTTCTTTTTGGGTCTGCATTTGTAGTAAATCTTGCCTGTTTTTGGAGATATGTGAATTAAATTACATATTTACAGGCATATATGCCTATCAGGCATGTACAGAAATAGTGTATAATGTTTAATTTTTACACACACACACACAAAATGTGGTTGGGTGTGTAAATGTGTGTGTATGTATATATATGTATGTGATTGTGTGTATACAATACACCTGCACACACTTTATTAGGGTTTGCAAACAGTTCAATTCTATAAATTCATTAACTGCAGACCTTCTCTTCAGGTTTTAGGTAGGTGCTTGAAATAGACAGTCAAAACTAGGAAATATTTTCATCTTTAATATTTCAACCTTGTCAGATAGGTCTTCTGTATTTTCAGGAGCGGTACCAGGGTTTTTGCCGCCCTAAGTGGCAGCGCTCCTCCTCTGAGCATTTGGCGGCGGGGATCCTTCCGCTCTGCATCTTCGGGGCACTTTGGCGGCGGGTCCCAGAGTGAGTGAAGAACCCGGCGCCGAATTTCAGCCGAAGACGGCAAAATGCCGCCCCCCAAATCCTGCTGCCCTAGGCGACCGCCTAGGGTCGCCTAGTGGAAGCGCCAGCCTTGTGTATTTTACAAACTTATTGAAATAAAAGTCACCTCTGAGATATTTTTAAAAATTCCAGCTTTTTTTTACGACATTCACAAAATATTTTGGGATAAATTCCTCCCTGGTGACTGGTGAAACTCTATCAACTTCAGTGGAGTTTCAGTTTCTAATGCTAGTACCCAAAACAAATTCTAGAGTATAATATTTTTAAAAATATCTCATAGATAGTTGTACAAACAGAGGAGGAAATAAAATGTTGCCACAATAGCTTTTTCTGCATTAGAAATAGTGAACTGTGTTGTGGCTCAATATTCATTATACTTTCTCTTGCATTAAAATAGGAACTAGTTCAACCACTCTAATAAACAGAATACTGTCAAGTTTTGTTCTGATAGCTTCTGGAAATACTTCTGTTTTCTTTGCTAAAATGTTCTTTTTTAACTTCCATAGGGCCTGAGCCAGATGACCATTTCTGCAGTTGTTTGGGCTACATGTGTTGTTATTTATTCATATTGCAATAAAGCCTAAAATGTACTAGGTGATATACAGACAAATAGGAAGACAATTCCTGCTAAAAAGAACGCAACACCTATTAAAGAAGAAAAAAAAAAAAAGCAGCGAGGATAAAGGATGGAACACGCAAGCAAAGTAGTCAAGGTGATGGGAGGGAAACATCGTTTAAATTCCATTTGATTGATTGATTTATTTTTGTTCAGAAAGGTTTTAGATTTCAGCTCAAATATTCAATTTATTATATAAACTCTTTTAGGTTGATGTCAAGAACAAACAAATCAGGCAAGAAAGAATCCAGTAGCTAAATTCAGCTCAAATCCCTTTGTAAACTCTTTCCCGGGTTACAGACACTTGATCAGAAGGAGAAAAGCCCACCCACATGTTAGATTGTCTCTTTAAATGTATTCATTTTAATCCAGCATTGTTACTCCCAAGATCTCAACTGCAATATATAACAATCAGACTGGGCAGAATCAGAGGCACCAGTTGTTCAAAGGAGGCAGTGTGGAATGCTGAAGTAAGACATTCCCCAGGTGTTAACGATGGGAGCGTTCTTTATAAGAACAAAATAGTAAAGACTTGTGGAGAATGGGAGGCTTGTGGAAATTCTGTGGGCCAACAGTGGCTGAGGTTAATTTTGGTTTGAAGCAGTTCTCCTCGATGAATTATAACAGGTATTGTCCCCTCTATTTCCAGCACTGGGAGAAATCTATTAAAGTCTAAGGGCATGATTCCACTCCCACTGAAGTCAAAGGGTATGTCTACACTGCAATTAAAAACCTGCAGCTGGCCTGGGCTCAGGCTATGTGGCTGTTTAATTGAGATGTAGATGTTCTGGCTCGGGCTGGAGCCCAGGTTCTATGACCCTGCAAGGTGGGAGGATTAATCAGACTAGGTAAACAGAACCAAGTTAAGTTATTGTTGCAGGAATTATTGTATAAGGGGGAGGGAAAAGAGAAAGTTTTTGGAGCGCCTCCTCTTAATCATGCTGTCTGATGAAAGTCACAAATAACAGAAAGTGCTTGCTCACTTTTATATTCTACGCCTTTTAAAATAATTCTTTAGCAACTCTGGGATGCCTGTTTGTTTGCAAACTGAAAAATGGAGCTTTTTCTCAAACACACATGCACTGAATGAATTTGGCTTAGAACTGTGGCCTCATGATTTACAGAGATTTAAAGTGATGCACAGCAAAAGTTAATTGTCATATAAACAGAAAAATTGATTGGTATAATGGGGATAGAATTGTCAGGGAACAAGTAGATACTAAATGACTCATAAAAAGTTACCTTAAAATATATTATTTAGCTAGCACTCTTAATATACTTGATTATTTTACACAGAATGAGTTTGAGTCTTGCATAAACTGTTTGTGAGAGTCTGTGAAGAAACACTTCAATGAACTTTTACAAAGCAGCTTTTCTGAATTAAAGTCCTGTGCTCCATTCATTCAGACACGACCGCCATAAGCATCTCTAAAAGAACACTGACCATTTAGAATCTAGGACAACTGAAAAACAACAAAACTTGGGCAATAGACAAAATTCCACTTTAGAGGAACGTAAACTCTTCATTCAGCACAAAATAACTTGAGTAAAATTCAAGGAGCTAAATAGGTCAAGCAGTTCAAGTCTGTTCACCTAACAGAGTATTACTACAAAATATTCTCTTCTTTGCATTATATTCTAATCTTAAATCAACTAATATTAGGTAAGGAAGATAGCAATGTATTAATTAATTTTGACTAAAAATTTACGTTTGGTATGTAAAGTTCAGTTTCAAATACTTGCAAAAGAAATTGCTACATAATTTTTTTTTGCAATCCAGTAAGATAATTTCCTGTTTTTGATATCATATTCAGTTGAAGAATACATAACTTAAATATTAATCATGATTCCATCTTAATTAAAATATTAACCATACCTTAGAGTACAGTAGTCTAATACTGAAGCCACAGACTTTCTAGTAAGAAACAGTTTTTGAAGGTATCATTTGTAGTATAGTAGAACCCAGAGGATCTGTCACAGGACGGGCTGACTCTTCAAGGGATTTGGATTCAACCCTACCTGTGCCTTATCATCTGGTCCTAGGTGATGGGTGGTCAGGTGACCAGGCATCACATGATGGTAGCCCAGGGACAGGACTTCCTAAAAGAAGGAGCTTGCTCTCTTAAAGTAGTGTTAGATCAGAGGTTAGGAAAGAGAATGGGGAGGTTTCTCTAGATAAGCTCAGAGTGGGCCTGGTAGAGCTCCCCTGCCCAGAGGAATGTAGAGAATAGAGAGCAAGCAAGCAAGCGCATGTGCACCCATGCAAGCTGGACGCTGAAGCCTCAGTACAGCCAAGGAGAAAGACTTGCAGGAAATTGGGAGGCTCCTTGAGGGAATCCAGAGATGACTGAGTGATATAGAGCCACCTTCAGTGAGGGGCAGGACAGAAACCTTAAGAGGAAGAGGCTTGAGGAAACAGCAGGAACTGGAAGGAACTGTTGAGTCCCGCAAAGGGTTGAAGAAAAAGAAGTGGGGGAAAGACTTGTTTTGGTTTAAGTTGATATTGGAACCGAGTGACTTTAATAAACCAGACCCCAAGAAGGGATAGTATTTGATTTGCAAAAGAGGTTAGGGACACTTTTTGAGAACTCAAAGAAGGGGAAATTGAGGCACTGGCAGGGTCCATTGCCAGTTCAAGAAAGACCCTGCTACAAGCATCAAATGAGATTAGGGCACAGTGTGATAGGCACTGTACAAACATTTAGTAAGAATCAGTCCCTGCCCCAAAGAGCTTACAGTCCCAGAGGAACTACATGACTTGCTCCAGGTAATACAGCAATTCTGTGTCAAAGCTGAGACCAGAAGCCAGGTTTATTGGTTTCTGTCCTGAAGTAATAGAGTAGCGGTTCTCAAACTTCATTGCACTGTGACCCCCTTCTGACAACAAAAATTACTACACGACCTCAGGACGGGGGGACCAAAGACCGAGCCCGCCTGAGCCCTGCCACCTGAGTCCCACCACCTCGGGCGGGGTGCAAAGCTGAATCCCAAAGACTTCTGCCTTGGGTAGGGGGCATGTAACCTTAGCCCTGGGCAGTGGGACTTGAGCTTCAGCTTCAGCCCCGGGCAGTGGGGCTTGGGCTTGGGCTTCAGACTTGCTGGGGTCCAGGTGCAACACTAGCCTTGGTGACCCCATTAAAATGGGGTCCCAACCCACTTTGGGGTCCTGACCCACAGTTTGAGAACCCCTTTAATAGAGCCATTGGTAAAATCTTGCTACTTTTAAAACAAATGAAAAACAAAACCCCACAACAACAAACCCTATGGCTAACTACTATTGGAAAAAAGAAGAAATAACCCCCTCTCTTGCCAAGTGACTGAAATAAATGGAACTTCAGGCTGGTGTGAACATCTGGGCTTGACTTTTAAAGAGTTTTGAAACTATAAACCAACATAATACCCAATCACATAGAAATTTTGTTACTTAAATGATTAATAGAAACGTGGTCCTTAATGAATTGTTTGAGAAGCTAGCTTTGTAATTAGAGTGACCTATATGTCATATTTTACTGATTGGATAATACATGATTAAAGGATTAAATGTTAACTTCTACAATGTATGGTGTTGTGTTTAAGTATAATGTGGCTATTCTCAGTGACTATCCAAAACAAGCACCTGACCAGTTGTGGGTGATCTGATGCTTGTGCATTAATCATCTGGAATGATCAGAAATGACATTTGCCTCATCACAACATTTACAAAAGAGGGGTATCACTACTGGAGATGAGCTAAAGACAAGAACTCTGACTCTAGAACAGATTCCAAACTTTCCCAGAATTCATGGGTGTTCAGATGCAAGGTTTGGTTTAGGGCCATCTCTAATTACTACATTTATTTTAGTAAGTGAGGAGTACATTGTGGTAGTGAATGGAAAAGATAAAGAAGACTCAGTAGCCAAGGAGAAAAATTTAAGGACATTAGTGTGCACCAGCTGGGGTGTAAATTCTAGAGTGCACCAGCACGTTGTGCACTAACTGGTCAGGTGAACCCTGTTGGCGTACATAAGCAACAAAAGTATAAGTAATTTGGACATAGCAGTTTGTTAATAGATACTATCAGAAAAACACTAGGGGTAAAATCCTGGCCCCGGTGAAGCCAGTGGGTTATTTCACTGAGGCCAATATTTCACCCTACAGGCCTAATCCTTCCATCCTAACACACACAAAACACTCTCATTGACTTCAGAATGTATCATGCTGGAATAAAGACTGCAGGAACAGGTCTTCAGTATTTATCTTATAGTATAATTATAACACTATATACTCAATGGTAATTGAGGGTACTCAGAATTTCACTGGAAGGGCTCAACAAATCGCAGGACTAGGCCTTCTGTGAATAGCAGTTGACACGCATTCTGAGAATTAGGGATGCATTCTGAGAATATTATGCCTAATATTTTGTTACTATATGTAATTATTATTAGCAATAAGTATTTGATAAAATAGCATTAGCAGTAAGTGCTGCTCTAATTGATACAATACTATTTTTTCCCTTTGGAAAACTTTGAGCTGGGTAAAACAAAAAATGTCAATTATTTTAATATATGACTGTCAAGGAAACAGCGAAAGGCTTTTTTTCTCCCCTCTTTAAATCAGGTCTCACATTCTGTGAAGTTGCAATGACAAAAATTACCATAGTACCCATCATTTTTACAAACAGGAACATCAGATTTGCTCCTCCATATTAAGAAGCAAAATCTGACCTGTTTTGCAAAATAAACACAACGGTTTAAAATCTCATGAAAAATACACTTACTTACCTTTAGAAGTTTCCCAAGATACAAAAGAATCAATTAATGACAATCCTTGTTTATAATAAAATGTGGTTAGTTCTAGCCAATCTGCATCCAGAGTACTAATGACTGCCCCTTTTCTTGTTACTTTCATAGACAAAATGCCCTCATGATAGGTCCAGCAGGTTGAGTCATCATCAAAAACATTGAAGACTGTATATAATTTATCTGAGGGAAAATATAAGAAAAGAAAACGTTCAGAAAAAGTGATGCCTTAAAGGAATACAATCAACTTAAAAATTACACTTCTGTCTGAATATTATTTGCTATTTTTATTACAAATAATCATTAAGATTATTATTTGACAAATTATTTTTCTCTACTTTCAATGTTTTTATACAATGAGAGTACTTTGTATACAATTTTTATGGTGTCCCTGTCAATCTACTAGTCAGTTTTCTTTGCTTATGTGGATCTTTTCACACGGCAACATGGCAGGGAAAAAAATAAAAAAAAAGCAGCAAAATGTCATTATAAAACCACAAGAATTATCAGGGTGATTCAGGGGAAGGTGTAGTGCTTGAAACGATTTTTAACTTATTTTTTAATTGACTAGATCGTGAGTTGATGGTATTCCTTTAGCCCATTACAATCATTAAATTTTTGAGGGAGTCTACTGAAAAAACATGAATGTCTCACTTATTTTCTATATCAAAGCATTAAAATAATACTATTCTACTCAACAAACATAACCACCAGTAAATGGAGTTCCAGCTGAATTAATTCCACAAATCCAAACCTATCAAAGAACACTGCAGTGATTGGTTATATAAGGCTTTAGCTAAATAAATGTTTACTACATAGGTATATAATTACATTCACCCACATGCTGATATATTTGTGGGCAAAGCCATGGAATAAACTGCATTTTTGTGTGCACACCTTGGACTAATTTATCAGCAAATCAAATCCCTGGGACTACTAACATTTCAAACCTCTGAGCAACTTCAAGCAGCACCATCTAAAAAACAAACCTATCAGAGAAATGTTTCCTCTCCCCCCTCCAAAATGACCACAGTCTGAGGTGAAGACTAGGCAATTTATCAACTCTGGACTATTGACAGGCTTAAGATTTACTATTTCATGACTGCCTCAGAGCTAGAAACAGAACATATATAGAGGATATATTCCTGGGTGAGATGAGGGATATGTGGGGAATTTGTTCTGGGACTAAGCTTGAAAGGTGTCTGTGTGCGGACCTGACTCCCATCAGCAAATCTGTGCACAGTCTGAGCACTGCAGCACGCCTTTTAGCCCTTTCCTGTGTTTTTCCTGATGCAGGGAGCCTGACCTTCTCTTCTTGCACAGCTCGCTCAAGTGGCTCTGCTCTTCAAGGGCGTTTAGTCATAGGCTTCAATGGGCCCAAGATTTCACCCTCAGTGTCCACCCTCACTCCTGTCCCTACATATCTTTTCTTCAGCCTTGGCGTAGGCCAGGAAACAGAATGGAGAAAACTGAAGTAACTGAACAATACTGAATATTTGTATTATTCAGAAAACTCAGAAGTCTGATGTTATTGAAAGCTGTGCAGAGAAGAAAGATAATTGCCAGGCTCCTCAACAGCTAAGTGAACAGTATGTTCAGTATTATCTGGTTCTTGGGACATTTGGATATTTCTATCAGTGCTAGATAATTAAAGTTCCACTGTTTAAAGCCTTTTTGTTTCATCTGTACTACTTAATGATACTGTTTCATTATTTCTGTAGTTCATTTTATATAGATTCTTTATATTCCACCATTATCCTTTAAAAATACATAGTTTTTTGAAAGGTGAAACCTTGTCCTTTTCAAAATGGTAAAAAGCAATTCCAGTATTTTCCATCTATTTATAAGGAAGAACATTTTACTAGCAACAGTTAGTTAAGTCACTTCCTTTTAAAACATCTGCAATCTAGCTTTTCCAGGGAAGTGATGGACAGCAGCCAAAGTAGAAATGACAATTCAAGTCAGAATTTATATATTAGAAGTTGGTTGAGTATGCATAGTTTACTGTGATGGGGTGTGTACCCCATAATGACTCTGAAAGGATTAATGTGGTCCAAGAGGCCAATTAACCTACCTGGTTGCATACAGAGGGTGGGCCAGATGTGATTAAAGATGAAATGCAGCTGGGAAAGGGCTGGGTAGTGCTATAAACAGACCAAGTTTAGAGCAGAAGAAGCTATAGGGAAGAAACTGTGGTTGCTTTTTTGGGAGAAGGGAATGACGAGATCTGTAGAGAACAGGAAGCCTTTTGCAAGGTGAAAAGACAGTCTCAAAAATATTTGGTAGGAAGGGCCTACATACACAAAAGGATATAGAGGTTATGATGCTCAGTGCAGCAGGGCATAACTTTTAGGTGTGTAGAAAGCCTCAAGAACAGCACTGTGAGTGCAATCCACAAAAGCCACAGGCTAGGTAGGTAGCCACTTAAATTAGCGAATGGGAGATGCTGATGAGAGGGGTGTGTCCTAAGCCCTTTCCATCTTGCAGAGATAGGATCTCCCTGCAGCCTGCATTTAGGCACCTATCTCTGCTAGCAACCCACAAACTAGGGGAAGATGAGTGTTCTTCCACCTAACTCTCATACTGTACCCAATCTGATAGGTATGTTCAAAGTCTGCCTAACTGCACACAAAACAGCAGGAAAGTGCTCTCTTATAACGCTGAGCCCAGTGGTTAGAGTTTTTACCTGGAATAAGGGAGGATCTGCTGACCCTGTTCAAGTTCCCCCTCTGCCTGATGAGAAGGGATATGAACAGGAATCTGCCACCTCTAACCATTGGGCTACAGGATATTCTGATGTAGATCTCCTTCAATCTCTCCTATTGAAGTTGCTGAACTTTAAACAACTGCCTAACAATTAATTGGGATGAGAGTGAGAATCGCTATTGCCCAATGGGTAAAGCACTCACCCGAGAGGTGGCAGATTACTGTTCAGATCCCTTCTCATCTGGCAGAAGTGGGCACATTCCAGTGGGTACCCTAACCACTGGGCTTAAAGTAATAAGGGAGCTCCTCCTTGTCCCTCCCACCCCCGGCCACTGTCTTGTGTGGACTTAGGTAGTTTCTGACCATGCCTACTGGATTGGGCCCTACACATGAGTTAGGCAGAGGCACACCTATCTTCCCCTTGTTTATGGACTGCTCTGAGATTTAGGTGGGAGAGAGGCATCCTGGTGCCTAGAGTGAGACAGGAATGTGCATGCCCAGAGGCAGAAACGTAGGCAGCTAGATAACTTTTACTGCAAAAATTTAGGTGCTGAAAGAGTTTAGGAACATATGGGGTAAGGTGGTGTGGTGTGTGTGTTGTGGATCATAGTGGTGCCACAAAATGGGACTTGGCACCTAAGTAGCTTTGTGGATCTGGCCTGAGAAGCCAAGGGAGGTTGCAGCAGGCAGTCTGGTGGAATGAACCTTGACTGCCTGTCCTAGAGACCCTGGACTGGAACGCAGTGTAGAGGGCAGGCCTGGGTTCTCCTTCCAGCCACTGGAAAGGTGGTGTGAAGCCCATGAGAAGGGAATACGGACTATCAGAAGCTCTTAGAAAATAGTGTACAGACCACTCGGCTCAAAATTGTGTGTGGCTGACTGGATGGAGGGATCGGACATTTGTTTTTGTTGGACTATCTATTATCCCAGGTGGGGTGTGATTAAACGTGACCTGGCTAGAGGGCTGAGTCATGAGAAAAGGTGAACCACTCTAGGGCTGGAGTGGTCATCAGCAGGGGATCCCAGAGGAGAAGAGTCTGCTGTGCCATATCCAGCCTTGATGGAGGGGCCCATTGGTGAGTTGACACTTACTTGTAGTATTGTGTTAACACACAACACATGCATCCATAAAAATAATTTGTTTTCACTCAGTTTTAGATGGTCCAACTGACCAGATCATTTAAGGCCTGGTTTACACACAGTTTTTGTACTAGTATAACTATGTTGGTTAGGGTGTGAGAAGACAGACAGATTTACTGATATAACTACACGAGTACAACTCCTCTAGTGTGGATGCAGTTATAGCTGTATAAAGGTGCTTATAATGGTATTGTTCCTGTACAGTATAACCCCCTATATACAGTATAACTGCATCCATACCAGGGGCTTATACTGCTTTATCTGTACCAGTACTGTTAAGTAACACAATTTAACGCAGTTAATGTTTTTGCTTCATGCTTTCATATTTGTTAATAGGAAGCACAAAATCTTAGTGCAATTATAATTTTATGCAAATGTTCATGTCTACCAGAGATATTACATACCAGTAGTAATATAATCAGAACTAGATATTCAAACCTTGAACATCTGCTGTTCCTAAAATTTGGCACTCAGACATGTAATTTTATTTTGTATCTCCTGCACAAAGATTGAGATGAACATGGCATATCAAAATAGGATGCAAATCTGCATGCAGAATGGCACGCAGTTAATTGCATTTTTTTCAAAATGTGTGCTTGTAACTTTTTTTTAAGGAACTAAGGGTGATATGCAGTGTTCAAAAAGAGTGGATGTTACATTTCCAATGGTCATTATCTTAGAAATGCTAATAACTTCTATGATCGTGTGACTAACAGCTGAAGAAAAGTAAGACAAATCCAGGATAGAAATCGTTTAAGATTCCCATAAAATGTTTGCATTCAGGAAATGTCTTGGTTGATAAACTGGTTATAAAAATATCCATGTATAGAGTGCTGTGACTGACTAAGATTTCTGACTTTTTAGTTACAATTTTAATATTTATATTCCACTAATCTTTGAGACTAATGAAACCTGCCTTCACTTTGGGAGGAAAGAGTTATGCTTTAACTGGTCATGTTATAAAGGCTCAGCATATTGCACAAGAACCACTTGAATTCAGGTTTAATAATAATAATAATAATAATAGGTTTTCTTTGCAGTCCTCAAATGAAGGAGGGTACTTGCTTCCTAGCAGGAGGGTGGAAAAACTGCCTTTGAATTGAATTTGAATGTGTCTGGTACATAATGAAAGAATTCACTATGCTAAATAGTCATTTTAAAATCCACCTGTTAGGTAGCAGGCTGGCATGGTTGATAGCCATCACCTCAGAAAGGAAGGAAGGATGAATGGACTAAAAAGGCCTAATAGGGAAACCCATGTGTTCCTCTCTGTGTTTCCCGCAAAGGGTGCATCTTTAGTAGAAAAAAGGTCTGTTCTTAACTTGTGTTAGCTCTTGCATGGAACTAACATGAGGTCCTAGGGAACACATGGCAGTTTGTAATATGAGTTATCAGGTTGAGGTAAACTCTGGACTCCCTCATAGCTTTACCATGACTTGTTCATGTGTGAAAATTAGGAGCTGCTTTGCCTTCTCTAGGATTTTACTTCATGTTAGTTCCCATGTATCAGCTAACTTAAAGAAGAACACACTTTCTTTCTCAGTGAACACATCGCCAAAGTAAAGATGCCTGACATCCAGAGTCACAGTGTTCTAGATGACTTCTCAAACAGAATGGGTTGTATATTTTAATATCTTTACAACTTCCTTTTGTAACTAAGCTTTCTGCCACATTAACAAAAATGTTCACCAATGACTTTTCTGTATAATCCACTTTTTATGCACGTTTCCTCTAATGTAAATAAATTATTTATCTATTATTCTCTTTGATTTCACTATTGCATTAAATTGAGTTTCCTCAGGGTACCTCTTGAAGGTATGTTACCAAAATCAGTCTGTTATGAATAGATTAGTCTGCTATGCATTACATGGGATGGAGAGGAATATGTTTGAATGATATCACTAGCACCTAACAGGTTCCATTTGTCTTAAATTTAATTCAAGTTAGGGAGTTTGAATCATTGTGGTGTAATCTTAGGGGCCTATTAAAAGTTTATTGCTGATTAATAAGGGTAACAAATCTTGTAACACAATTATCCTTTGATGATAGGACACTATTTTTCAGGCACACACAGTTGTGTTTTCTTATGCACACATTGGTCATACAAAGTTATTTGCCTGCAATACTAAAAACAATGAGCTTTCACTGGCTATGCTTTAACAGTCTAAAGTTTTAACAGTTCACTTTTAAACTGTTCCTTTGGGGGGAGAGATAGCTCAGTGGTTTGAGCATTGGCCTGCTAAACCCAGGGTTGTGAGTTCAATCCTTGAGGGGGCCATTTAGGGATCTGGGGCAAAAATTTGTCTGGGGATTGGTCCTGCTTTGAGCAGGGGGTTGGACTAGATGATCTCCTGAGGTCCTTTCCAACCCTGATATTCTATGAGAAGAGAAAGGTAATTTCTACATAATATTGGATACAGACTACAGAAGACAAAATTAGTATTGTTTTCTATTTTTCAAGCTGCTTTAAAAATGAATATGTATTTAAACTTAGAGATCTTTAAAACCTATATTTCATAAGCTAGAATATACTATAATAAATTTTACTTTACATTTTTGTTATCCTTTTTTGCTATAAGTCAATGTAATTATCCTGCTCATGCAATAGACAGGTAGTGTTTTATTACCTTCTCCTTTTCTTGGTTTAGTAGGGCTGGGGAAATCAGCATCCTGTAACTGTCCCCTTTCTGGCTGAATTTCTTCCTCTATTCCACTCTCAGATGACTGACCACTCAAAGTCCCTTCATTCCAGTTTTTATAGTTTTCGTCATAATTGTATTTCCTGTGCTCTCTACTCTTTATACTTAGTGCTGATTCAGAGTCCGCATTTCCATCTGTGTTTGTGCCATTACAGAATTTAGTCTGAGGAAAATGCTGTGTTATAAATCCAACAAACTTCTTCCCTCTTTTAGCAGCTTCATTGACCTGCATGTATAAAATAGAGTTATTTTGAAACTTTGTGAATGTACAGGTTGACAATAGGACATCTCTATGTCACACATATTCCATAAATGAAGATGTTGATTTGCAAGCAAATATATCCAAGACACAATGTACTTAAGGATTATGGAGTTCTCAAGTTATATATTTTAAGGCAAATATCAGTTTGCTTAATTCTGCAAGCTCTCCATGCACTGAAGTCAATAGGAATTCTGCAAACAGGGTAGCTTCTATGATTCGCCCAAGAAATGTGTTAAAATACTAGTTAGTAATATCAACTTAAATGTATATAGCACCTTTCATGTAGAAGAATAACAAACGTTTTATTACATGTCTGTGAACTTCACAACCCACTAAAATGCAGCCACTTGGGATCAAAAATGGTATCCATTTTGCAACAGAACCAAAATTATCTTGAGGGCAGCAAGTAATGTTGAGGGAGATTTTTAAAAGTGCCTAAAGGATTTAGAAGCACAAGAGACATTCCCCCTCCAAATTACTACATTTTTAACTTTTTAAAAGATTTAACCATGGGTTATCAACTCAATCATTTTTTAAAATACTGGAAAGATTTGAATTCAAGGATAATTTTTTGACTAATAAAATATTTCCTCTAATGCTTATACTTCAGATTTCCTTGTACAAGACTGAACAAATGCTTATTTTAAGTTTATTTATAATTTAATATATTTATTTGGTATTAATGTATATCTGACTTACCAAAGCAAATTTGTATAAACATGAAACTGTCTCATTTTAAATTCTGATTACTTTACAGAGTACTTCTAATACAGCCATTTAAAATCTCTAAATAGCTCTCTCAGCCACAACCTCAATGATCTTAAAATATTTTAAAGATGCTCTTCCTTTAAACTTTCCCTAGCAACTAATTTAGACAACTATATAACTATAATTTTTGTAATAACAAAACTTTCTTGTCTTCAACTTAGCAGAGGAAGTGAGAGACAAAGTTTATTAGAGTGGAAGTTTAATGTTCTTTAGTTTTTAAAAGATTTACTGCATAAGTAATCAAAGGTAAATACTTCTATAAAAGCAACACTTTTGCATGCCTATTGTAATTTACGGAATGAGATGAGACAATCTATTTGTCCTTGCTTAGAAAATCCATCTACAGATGTCAGTTTTATTTGAGTATATTACTTAACAAGGAACAAATAAATATGCATTTTCAGATTTTAATTTAATACAATATTACATCAAAATTCTAGAAGGAGCTACTATATGTGCATATCCCAACAGAAAGTTTGATTACTGTTGCCTAAACCATGAAAAACAACAAAATAAAGGTCAGAACCTGCTCTCACTGACATCAGTGGAAATCTCCGTTTGAGTTCAATGGGTTCAAGACAGAGTGCTAAACAAAGTCAGAAGTGCTGAAGGGGAAAAAGCAACACTTCCTTCTTAGTTAAACGAGTGCCTTGGTAGTTTTTATAAGCCAGAAAACAAGGTCAAAATTTGCAAATTGAAAAATAATTCACCTGTAAATGTAAATACATACGTTACAGTTAAGAATCCTGTGAGCAGAGAAGTTAATTTTTTTGTCAAAAACTGCCATACCTTTTCTAACAATCCTTTCACAACCTCATTTGTCAGTGTTTCATACATTAAAGGACATTCCTCAATCAAAAGCCTGGGGTGTCTTTGTCTTCTGAGTGCTGTATGCTTCGGGCTGGAACACAGAAAGAAAGCAGACTTTGTCAGCAGCTTGCTGCTAACTTGCACAAAATGCTTGCATGTAGAATTCTTTTCTTTTTTGAAAAAAGTTATGAATGAAAGCTTGGCAATACTTTTTTCACACTTCTGCTTAGAAGTGATCCTGTGTTCTCAAATAATAGAAACACACTATGTTACAAACCTCAGCTTACACTATCGCATGTAAATAAATGTATGTGAATATACATAAAATGCTAATAGTTCTAGACAGTGTCATTTTAATCTCAAAAATATAGCCATGATTCTGGAGTTCTACATACACAGTACCCTGTTCAGATTTGTCATTTCCAAACACAATATTTTACAATTTACATCAAGTAATTACATGGTATAATCAGTGCTGTATAGTTATAGATTAAAGATCTCTTCTTAAAAAAGCATACATGGAGTGACTAAAATAACTTTAATAGAGAGATTTAGCTACACAGTATGTTTATTATTCAGTTGCTTACTTGGAAAAACGTCATTAAGAATTGCAATACGGTACATACATTTTCAATTTAAATGGTCAGTATTTTCATTGCACAAACACAGCTGTAGGAGATGTGTTCACAGGGATCCACAGCACAAAGTGTAAATACTGATTCTTGTGGGGAGGCACCAGGAGGGGGCCCTTCTCCCCCAGGCCATCTTACTCAAACTCGTGGAGCTTGCAAGAGCTTTTCAGGGGTTTCAGGACAGGGGGAAGCATGCAGTAAAAGAATCCCCATAGTGCAAGGATGTAGAGAAAGGAGTGTGGGGAGGGATTCTCCCTCCTGCAATGGCAAATATATGCTGCAGTGGTCAGGCAGGGGCACTGTAATTTAGAGCAACTCCTGGTCCTCAGAGGCCTGAAGAGGGAGGGTGCAAAAGCAGTATAAAGTTTTCTGTGCTGCATCTCTAGAGGTACAGAATATCAGCCACAGTTTTCACTACTCTTTCCTCCTCCTCTTTCCAGCTATATGAGAGTAAATTGGGTTGTTTCCTGACTTGTGTATCAGCAGAACTTTTAGCTAGATTGTAGAAACTTTGACTTAAGATGCTGTATAAATCAGAATTAACATAGCTTGATTATCAGATCCCAAGTTTAGTAATCCCAATGGTTGATTATGAGAAAACGTATGATTTTATGAGTCAGTTGAGCCAGTTTGGCCTGCAAGCATTGAGAGAAAACTGAACCCACAATATAATTTTACAGTGTCACATTTCAGTGTAGAATCACATTGCAAATGAATTCACTCCTCCAGGCGCTGATTGAAGGCAACTTACCAAAGAATGCCCACTACAGGCACATCTGTTTGTTCCTTAATAGCTAGGACAAACAGGAGAGTGACCAACTTGCAACCTTGTAACCTAAGGACTCTCTTTGTTTTAAGTTTAAGACAAGGCAGGAAGTATTCACTGTTGCTCTGTAAATCTAAGCATCCATGAATGAATGTGGGATTGAGGCAACTGGAAGAGAAGCTTGTAACTGGGTATTTTTAAGCTAGCATGTCTTAATAGTTACTAATTGTTCCATAGAAGGCACACAACAGCTTTTTTCAGTTTGTTTTTGTTTAAATCAATACTTGCAATGTATACTCACAAGGTAACTAATGTTTTGGGTTGGGTTAAACCCCGTTGAAACTGGTGGGTGTAACAGCTGCCACTCACTTGGGATAAATGTTAGAAACAATTATGTTTCTTTATGGAACCAGACAGCTGAAACATCAGAGGCCTCTGCCCAAAACAAAGGCAAGGCTGCAGCAGAAGCTGAATCATGTGGCCCAAGCAGGTTCCACAGTGGTCTTATAAACTCAAAGGTGGATCGGGGGAGAGGGCTTGGAATGATGTGTCTCTGTGTGAGAGAGTCAGGAAAAACAGAGAAGCAGCAAAAAGTCAAACACAGCCAGAACAAGCATTGGGAACGTGGCTCTGAGAAAAAGCCCACAGAGAGAGATTTTGGGCTACTTCTGTTTGGAGGTGGGGTAGATGCACAGTAGCAGGGTCCACATGGACACTAATGGTGCAGCAGGCTAGTGAGGGGTAGATTTACACCCTGTTTACTTGGTGAGTGGTCGAAACACCAGGCTATAGTCATTCTCATGCTTGTGCATGCTCCTGCTCGTTTGTCTCTCCCTGTTATTTAGGCTGGAGAGCACAAGCCTGAGTGACTCTGTAGCCTACTGGTTAGACCACTCATCCACAATGTAGGAAACCCAGGATCTAGTCCCCCTGATCCAGTGGGTCTTTCATTATTTATCCACAGTGCAACAGCTTTAACAGGAGAAAGGGAGAGACTCCCTACATCAGAATATCCCACAGACCACTGGTTAGAGCACTCATTCTGAGTGGCAGATCCCTGTTTAAATTGCTTCTCCTCCATAAGTGGAGGGGGGACTGGAGCATGGGCTCTACCACCTCCCAGAAGAGTACCTTAACCACTGGATTATATGTTACGAGGGTGGTCCTCCCTACCCACCCCAGTATGATGCTGGCAGACCAGCCAAGATCCCCATGCCTCAATTGAATACTGACACATACGTAGCTGGAATCAGTTTGGCTCACCTGTGTGTTAGTATTGTTAAAATAGGTATTAGAATGAAAAGAATATGTTTAGTGCTTAGACTTTATGGGATGCTTGTAAGCTGCTGCATGCATTAATCTCACTTAACATCTGTATCCCATATTATAAGAAGATAATTGAGCATTTGTATTGTAAGCCTCTGTAACTGTGTAAATCACTAGACAAGAGAGAGACATTACTAGTGTGAAATGCTGGTATCCCACTGAAGGTGTCGTGTCCTGCCCAGCAGGGAAGACCCATCAACACCAGACGAAGGATTGTGGAACATTAGACAATGAAACAATTTGTTGATTTCTCTCCCATAAAGATGAGTCATGCAAGTGAATTCCTCCCATCCGCTGAGTTTGCAGCTCAGAGCTCAAGTGGGGAAGGGAATAAAAACTCCTAACAAGAAGTTAGTTTAATTGTATCTCTATGCTGGACTCTGAGGGGTAAGGTTTTCTAGGCATAAGCAAGAGAACCCCAGTGCTTAGCCTGGATTAGCCCTAAAGGACATATGGAGTTTGCTTCTATTATCTTTTGAAACTTAAGATTGTAACTCATTTTGTGTGTATGTCATCTGGTTTAGCCTTGTAAAGATCTCTCATTTCCTTTTCCTGTACAATAAATCTTTAGATTGTTTATTATAGGACTGGCTACAAGCATTGTCTTTGGTGTGAGATCTAAGGTGCAATTGACTGGGGATAAGTGACTGGTCCTTTGAGACTGGGAGCAACCTTAACATTGCTGTGATCCTTGGTGTAAAGGACCATCTATCAAAGGTAGACTTACCTGGGCAGCAAGACAGATCGGAGTACCCAAGGGGAATGTATGTGGCTCCATGTTAAAGCTGTTATAGTACATGAGGAGTTTACACTTGGTAATTGGTTGGTGAAATCTAATTATAGAACTCACAACCAATGTAGGGTTTGTGCCCTGCTTCTTGACAGTCTCCCCTGAGGTTGGGTACTTATGCTTTTGAGCCACTGCAGGACAGATTGACATCCGTCTTCTTGCTAAAATGGCATAGGTGCCCTAACTCAAAAGAGGTTTTCCTGACTTACAGAGATACGTGCTTCCCTGTAGCCTAGTCTTAGGTGCTTATCTCTGTGAGAAGTAGGGCTTAGAACACACACCTCTGGTCAGCATTTCCCATTTGCTAGTTTATGCTGTTCCGTGCAGAGCCTGCTGGCCTTTGTGAATGGCATTCTAAGGTGCCTATCTCTCCCCATTCATGTACAGGAGCCTACGTCATAATTCAGACTTTGAATTGCAGTGATTTATTCAGGTGCCCAAAAGTTTGGCATTGTGATGCACAACACCTAAACCCTTTTGAGCAGTGTTTCTCAAACTGGGGTCGCCGCTTGTGTAGGGAAAGCCCCTGGCAGGCTGGGCCGATTTGTTTACCTGCCCCATCCGCAGGTCCGGCCGATCGCGCTCCCACTGGCCACGGTTCGCTGCTCCAGGCCAATGGGAGCTGCTGGAAGCGGCGCAGGCCGAGAGACTAACTGGCTGCTGCTTCTAGCAGCTCCCATTGGCCAGCAGCGGCGAACCGCAGCCAGTGGGAGCCGTGATCGGCTGGACCTGCGGAGGGGGGCAGGTAAATAAACCAGCCTGGCCCACCATGGGCTTTCCCTACACAAGTGGCGACCCCAGTTTGAGAAACACTGCTTTTGAGTATTCAGCCCTTGGTTCATCCTTGAAGGTGCTTTCTAATGTCCTGATTAGTATTAAAAGTTACAAGGAATGCATGTTGAAAAGCCATTTGCAAATTTTAAAAATATTAATGAAGCGATGTGTTCTATGTCATTTAATTCAAATAATTTTTCTCCTCTGCATATTTTACCTTAATTTGAGTCGTGATAGTACCACTCGATACAAATAACTTGCAGGAAAGTGCTTTCTTCGCCCAACAGGTAATATAATAGGATGAATTGCTCCTACAACATATCCTTTGATGTAATATTCTTCCACTTTTGTTGCTATATCCAACACAGAACTGATCTTGATAACTTCTGGATTTGAGGACACTAAAGGAATTGAATGAACAGAAAACATGGACATTATGCACAAATGTTACTCAGTATGCATGTGTTCATACATACAAATAAGCTACTTACCTATATCTTAATGTAGCACAAAAGATATAATAAATCTATATTCCCCACTATACAGATATACAAAATATAGCAGATGCACAGTTGACCAGGAATTATAGAGGGATAGTAAAAACAATGATAAAGTTATACATCTTACAAAATAGGAAGATCAGAGTAACTTTTAATCAGTTTGGCAACAATTTAATGATCTGTCTGGCTTTATTAATAGAGCGTAAGAGCTGTGTCTGCATCTATACCTCCAACAACCCTTCCTGATGAAAAGGAAGACGACAAAAAGGGAACAGAATAAAAACTCTCTTTCTAAATTGGGATTCAGGCCTTGTCTACATGAAAGAGTTGCACTGGTTTAACTTAAATCAATTGTTAACCCAATTTGGTTAAAATAGTGCAAACCTGTGTGAACACTTATATTTTGGTTTAAGAGTAACGTATTCCTAATCAATTTAAGCTAAACTGAAATAAGTGTGGTTTAGAGCAAAATAAATGTTCACGTGGAGGCTTGTTCCAGTTTAACAAAACCAGTTTAAAAAATCACACTTTTACTTAAACAGAACACTTTTCTTGTGTAGACAAGGCCTCAGACACTAATACTATCCTTATCCCATCCCAAAGTAAATCAAACAGTGTGCAGCGAGGGGCCATACAATGCCATCAGTTTTTAGCAGAATTCCCCCTGGTCACACTGGGGAGTTGTGCTCAAACTGTGATGGCTCAATATAGTCACATTTTCCAGTTGAATTAGCAGAAACACAAACGAGTACTTTTGGAGGCACATTTTATTTTGTGCTGGAGATGACCCACAGCTTTTGCACAGATAGAAAGAATTGTTTCATGTTCACTAGTTCAAACACTCTTGCATAATAGGTTGATGGTCTAATTTTCAGAGGTGCTTAGTACTTTCTACTCTCAGTTGGAGATGTGGGTGCTCAGCCTCTCTGAAAATCAAGCAGTGTTTACAGAAGGCAGAACCACTCTTCTCACTTACAACCCCAGATACAGTTGTCAGTATCATGTTTTCTATCCCACTGCACAACTGTGGACTCTAGAGAGGAGATTGTTTTGACTGGAATTTGACACTCTCCAGCAGTAACACCTGCTGCAAGTCCTTTAGTTCATTTTAGAGTTCTTACAGTTCCTAGTTTTTTCACTTTACGTTTGGTGGATGAAGAGAAGGAAGGGACTATGTTGTTCAATAGTATCAATGTGAGACTCAGATTGGAATTAAATACCGAAACCATGATGGTAGTTTTTAGATTTAAAAAGCCCTTTAAGTGCTGTTTTAAGATTTTTCTCTTTGTCTGTCTCTCCCTCTCAAAAGAAAATAACTTAAATTTAAATGAGTTCACTCTCCTTTGATTTTACCTCAGCCTCTTTGATATAAAGGGGCAAAAGTACATAAATGCACAGTGATAAAGACACCACTTTGAAAATGGAATCCTTATGGTTCAATTCAGGTTCCCTATCTCCCTCTTCTTAATCACCCCCCAGAAAAGAGATGTGCTGTAGCACAATATACTCATGGCAGCATGTCTTCTCCCCACATGTAAAGGGTCTGTCTAATGTACAAATCAGAGAGTGTGCACCTATTTTCCATATCTCATGTAAACACACATGTAGAATATGTAACTGACCGTGACACTTTCATTTAATCAGCCTTTTGGGATCTGGCGGTTAAGATTAAATTTGTGATGTCTAATCTTGGCTCTGCCACTGATCTGCAGTGTGGTCTGCAAAGTCTCAATCTATCTTTGCCTGGTTCTCCTGTGTGAACTGGGGATGATATTGACATGTATATCACAGGGTTTTTTAAAGACTAATTAGTTAATGTTTGTATAGTACTTTGAAAAATTAAAGCACTGTGTAAATACTAAGTATTATTAAATTGTATCTGGGGGGAAAGCCTGATGCCTGTTGTGCCCTCTGCCACAGGAATCTTGCTGGCACAGGGCAGATTTCTGACAACAGCTGGACAACACACTGTGGGGAACATTCTTTTGCTCCTCTGGGCAGGAACAACATGCACCCCCACATATGCACTGATGGCAGAATGGGCACTAGCAGACACAAATCTAGATACTCCCACTAATACAAACTATGCTCCCTTGGGGACATGATGCAAGGGCTGTTGTATTATCTGGCTGTACCTTACAATTGACTATTGTACAGTGCAAATGCAACATTTCTTGCTAGTTGTGTAGAGGTGGGGTGTAGGAAAAGAGGCTCATTTCAAATATCTTCTCCCCCCACCCTTTGCATGCAAGATGACAGGATTGAGCCCTAAGTGAACAGAGCTATAAGATTCCTAACCATAGTTCCTTTAAGCACACTCTGCATAGTGAAGCCAATGGACATGTTCAGGTTTACTGAAAACACATATGGGATAGCTTAGACTGCATGCCACAGCCAAAAAAGCAGGTATGTGTAAGGCATGGCCCACTTACCTCATGTTGCAAACTGTTGCAACTATTCTAAATTTTAAACAGAATTTCTATCTTATTGTGTTCTCTCACAACAGCCAATCAAAACTGTTACAATAATATAACCCAGACATTTGAAATGTAAAAGGTGAAGGCAAATCAATTTTTTATATACATTTGTGTTTATTCAAAATGATAGGGCACTTTTTATTGTTTGAAATTTCAGAAGGCTGATACGAAGAACATAGACACAGGTTTCCCCTTTCTACTAAAAGAAGAGATATGAAGGAGGCATAATGCACTATATAGTGTGGGGAAAATTCTAGTGATCCCCATGTACGTTTTAGTTGACCTTCCAAAATACTTTAGTCAAGCTGTTTATGTGAGACACACCTCATAGCTGCAGAGATAAAATTGGCACTAAGAAATGGACACTTAATACCACAGTTGGGTAGATTCTCTACTCTATCCCACTCCCTTTATTCCACTCAAGTGGTGCAAAGTGAAGACTGATTGTATCTTCCTACCTAGGGATTCTCCTGGTGTGGGGGAGCCTCCAGTGGGCATGGAGCCAGTCTTAAGCCACCATCCCTACAGCTAGGAAGGAGCATGTTAGGGACAAGAACGAGAAGCCAGATCACAATGTGCTCTAGCTCTGCTTAGTTGGTTGATAGTTCCTAGGCTGCTCTAACTGGTGTAAGGGCTTGATAGAAAATCAGTGTGTTTTAATAGTCTCCTTGATAAGCTCTTCATTCTGTTTCTTTGACCATAAACTTGTTGAGTTTAGACGCTGTGCTTGTTATACTTTCATCCCAGTATACAATAATATATGTAAAGTGGGGATAGAAAGGCTGTCAAAATAAGATTTTTAATTTTTTTTTTACTTGGGCCCAGATCAGGTACTTAGGTATAAAAATTCACACAATGAGCAGTACATGCTGGGCACGATCTTCTTTTTCCTCAACCAGTAGACACTGAAAGTGCTATGAAGACAGCATTCAGTTCTCTGACAGCATGAGATTCATGTTGCTCAGAAGTGATACATGCTGGTTGATCATAAACTATATTAACTGAGCTCTTAATAGAGCTCCCTTTATCCCAAAGATACTGGTGCAACAAGATGCAGGATGGAGCTGATAGTTTATACGAAGGAGAAAAGGTACAGGTTCAAAACAGGCCCTACAGTAAATTGGCCACTCCCTGTATTCCATGACCAAAACCAAAGTTCACTATAGTTTAGAATTTTCCTAGTAAAAGAGGGCGAGAGCAAGTGTGTACTGAGATATTGTGTGTGTGCATGTAAACCTAGCTCTGAAAGGCAGAGGTACATGAGAATATAAAATATATGCACACAGCTGACATTGTTTTTCACAGATGGGCCTATATTTTCAAACTTAGGTGCCTAAAGCTAGGCTCCTAAATCTATATTTAGGCAACTAACTAAAAGTTACCTGAATTTCAATGTTGTTGAGCACCCATAATTCCCAATGAAGTGAATGCAAGCTAGAGGTACTAGGCAGCACTGAATATCAAATAACTTTTAGTCAAGTGCCTAATATGGATTCATGAGTCTAATAATATGCACCATGGTTTGAAAATATGGCCATAATTTTTTTTGCAATGCGACACCGGTTATTACATATGATGATGCTTAAAAGAGCCATCTTTCCCTCCCACCCGTACTAAGTACATATTGAGTTTAACATTGAAAACAACTAACTTCTTTAAAACACATCCCTTCCACACTGTTTTCATAAACTTTTGTGCTTAAAAATATGATTTAGAACACAGTGAAATATTTAGAAACTCCAAACAAACTTCAGAGTCAAGAAAATAAGTTTTATTATCCTACACATTCATAGCAATACAGCAGCAGGTAGTTAATTTATGTATTACACAGCCCAGCTCTAGTCCTGGAGTATATTGTTACTACTACTTCTCAATACAAAGAAGTTTTGTTTCCGGAACCAAACACGTGAATGAACAACTCCTCTTTCTAATTAAAAGCTAAAAATACTGTTGGTTGTCAAGTACTATAATTTAGTACAATATTATGTTTTCTATTCATCAAGTCATGCCACTTACTTAATCATCAACATTTCAATATGTATAAACATGAACATTAATGTAATCTGGCAGTTCAAATACCTAGTTCAATAGAGGTCAGACTTTTATATTTATTAAAATATTCCTGTACCAAGTCACATAACAGATAACATCACAATTTCCCCCCTTTTGACTCTTTCCACTTATCAGTGTATTTACTTTAAATCCCAGCCAACAAGAACATCTAGTAAAACGGTTAGTTATAAAATGTGAGGTCCTACAAAGTAACTGCAGCACAGAGCTGTCTGTTGTCAGAGGGCAGCCATCTGGGCTTGTTTATTTGTGTTTCAACTTTCTGGAACAGGGAATTACTCTGTTAGAGACGGGACACCCTGCAAATGGAAGTACCCCACAGAGTACTGTCTGCCTCTAAATGTACATAGAGATTTTAATTTTATTTCAGGCACAATTTTAAAATACCCGTAAGCAGTTGCAAAGTAAGATGTAGAAAGAAGGATTTAAAAATAGGCTCATTAATAACTAGTCTATAAGATTCTTACTAAAATATCTGCCATAAGGCTGAAAAAATGTTTCCTTATAGCATCTTAGAAGCTATTTCCACATAAAGTAATGAGTTATGAGTATAGGTTTTTGGAAGATGAATACATTTTAAAAAAGAGTTATTCATTTAGGGCGATTCCACCACTTCACGCTGAGTGTACTTACTTTTGTGAGTAGCCACACTAAACTCATGTGAGTGTGTGTTACTCAAAGTCAATAAGGATGGCAGAATCTGGCTCACAGGAATCTAGGAAAATCTTTCAAGCAATTTTTGTCCAGTTTCCTTAATAAGGACAACTGTGTAACTTTTTTTTTGTTTAATATGTAAGAAGTTTCAACTTTAATTTTATCTGAGGACCTTATATTTAATATTTCCAAGTAAAAGGCTGGTATATTGATTACCTTTGATAAGGTAAATGAACTACAATTTCTCTTATTTTAGTCAGAAGAAATAAAAATAGTAAAATGTAATTCCTCCTTTTGCAAGAACTTATAAGATATAAAATAGAAGAAAAATACCTTCTAAAGTAAAATCCAGCAATACATATTCATAAGCAGAGTCAGTCTTTGTTTCCACTTGCGGTCTCTTCAACGTAGAAAATATTTTTCCAGGGCTGCTATCATCTGGGTCTTCTAGCTTTCGTAGTCCGCACCCCATGGCAAGATCTGCAAAGAAAAAATTGCAGGAAAGGGGGTGGGGAAAGCAGCAAGTTCTGTTACTCTGAAAAAAAGAAGTAACAAACTTCACTGCCTTGGATTTTGTTTACTAGTAGCCATAAATCCAAAGACAGAAAAATTTCAGTTCCCAAGTTAGAAAGTGAAGACATTTTCTATTAATTTTTTCATATAAGCATTGCACCCATAATGACTTCAAGCTACTAACTCAGCAAAAGTGGGCTTGATTTTACAGAAACGTACAAGCTGCTACAACTTAGCAGAGATTTTCCATGCCACGTCAATTTACAGCCAGCCCCCCCCTTAGCGTTCTGTTGCAGAGGACACCAATAGTGCTTTGTCTATCCCTCTTGGCTGACTGATAATGAGGCAAAAAAGAACTGAAATAATAAAGTTAGAGGGAAACATATATAATTACCTACTGTCAGAAGATCTATTCAGATGCAGTTGTAAATGAGAGGAAAAAGAGCAAGTCAGAATGAAAGAATGAGAAAAGAGAGTCTCAACATGGTTAGAGACGAAAATCATTTCCAGAAAGGAAGTCAGCTTCAAGAGGAAATTGCTTCTGGCATCTCAAAGGGGAGGAAAGTAAATGAAAAGCAGTTTAGACTCTATTTTAGATTTGAAAGTTTGGTTCCTATTTTCTTTCCACAGGAATTTTCTTTCAGATGGAAAAGCAAACATGATCATGCTGTAATAAAGAATTTTCTTGGCAAGAAGAGTATATATGATTACAATAAAATTTATTTTAAAAAATCCAGGTTAATAAGATAATTCAACTTTTGTTATATTTTATTTTAAAAAGTCATACTAAAATGCACCTTATGTTAAACCAAAGAGACTGTTGTTTCAAGTTATGCAGTATGAACAAAGTTCTGTGGCCATTTCCCTTCCATTCTCCAAGTACATTAAGTAGTCTAAGACTTTTCTTTTATCAGACTTGCTACAGTGATTAGTACAGCAATGGATTTTCATCTTAGTAAAGAGATGGTTTTAAATCACATCACACAGCTCTATGAACTTGTAACATAAAAGAGCTTTTTACAGTGGAGAAAATGGGATATGGTGTAGCAACAACATAGACACAAGTGACACAGTAGACCCAATTTTGTCTTCAGGTGCAGGAACAGAACTCACATTGAAGTCACTGGTTCCAATTCTGCCCTAACATACAACCCAGTGCATGCAGTTGTACCAGGATGTACATCATAGCAAGATAATAGTCAGTGATTTCAGTGGGAGATGCACCCATGAAACATAGAGGACAGAATTTGGCTTAATGTGTGGTATTTTATTACATCAGGATAGCAGTTTGAAAAGGCGGGGTCTTTTGGAAAGGTCTCGTGTACTGTATTGTTTTAGCTGAGCTGGTTATGGTGAGACACAGAGAGAAGGGAGTTTGATTTTGCTGTCAATTTGCATACAGTGTCCTAACTAGAACTGGACAATTCATTGATATTTTTTTTTTGGCAATTCAAAAAAAAAATAGGAGGAAAAAATTGGTTCAGGTCAGGTTGAACCAAACCCAACATTTTTTGGAATTTTCAGTGAATCGAAAAAGTCAGAAAAATTTTGTTTTGGATTGTCAGAGAGAGAAAAGAGCGTGAGAATGACCTGCTAGTCTAGTAGTTAGGACATTCATTGGGGAAGGGATGGAGGGAGATGCCTGGGTTCTAGTCCCTCCTGCACTGAACATTGAAGTATGTAGACCCACCCCAAAATATCCTTTAACCTGGGGATTAGGGCATTCACCTGGCAGGGGGAGACCTGGATTCAAGTCTCTGCTCCAGAATGGGAATTCAAACCTAGATCATCTCCCCCGTCCCACATGAGTGCCCTAACCACTGGGGTAAAGGTTATGAGGGGGCAGCTCCTCCTCCTCCTGTGGTTTCGGTGTGTGAATATAGCCCCAAAATCAGAATAAGATGTTTATTTAACATCAATTAACCGTTTTGACATTTCTAAAATCTTATATATTTTTTTGTTTTGACAAGAACAATTCACTGAAATCAACATGAATTTGTGAAATGTTTTGGTTGACTTAAATCTGTATTTTTGATCAAAGAAAGGTTTTGCCAAAAAAAATTCACCCAGTTTTAGTCCTAACCTCTCTTTGACTACCAAAATCTAATGCATTAAATTAATAGTTTTATGTTCTCTGATTTTACTCCTGTTCCATTGTAGTGTATATAATGTTAATACATAGTTTGTGCTTTCATTTAAGAAGTTTACCAGTAATTAGTCCAAAAAAGCCATATTCTGTGCATCCAATGTGCTTCATAGCTCCTTTGGGTCAATTAAGCCAAGGGTGGAACCAAAGATTTCTGAGATACAGAACATACCTCAAGTACTGTATCAGAGGACCTAGAAACTGTTTTGGATCAGACTTCTTGCTCTGACTTGCGAGACTACTCCTTTCAGAAGAGACTCAACTGGTTGGAGCTAAGTGAGTCCATAAGGGGTCTTTGAGGAGAAGGACAACCTCAAACAGTCTATCTACTTACTCCAAGCTGAGGGGCAAAAGTAACACTGGCCGTGCATTGTTGAGGATGTCTTCACACAGACATTTTAAATCACTGGTGGGCTGATGTGCAATAGACATCTTATTGCAGACTGCACATATTTTAAAGATGGACCTATTGTCCTGATATTCCATTTTGAGATTAGGGAGTGATGGGCACCACATAATGAACTAAAGCAACTTTAAAGCTGTACTAATTTTCTAAAAACGAAACAAACTAATCTTACTAGTTACTAAGGTTTCAGACAGATCCAACACAAATGCAACTGACAGGGAAAAATTTGATACTTCCTAGACCCACAGGCAGAAAAAGAAGGAATGAGAGAATATTTGGACCAAGCATCTCTCATAATTATGGTCTGAATGCTCAGGTCTTTAGACGACGCAGGCACATGAATGCAAAGGTTAAGAGATCAGCATTCTAATAAGAACTATATCAATCACTATTGACATAAGACATTTAATAAAGTATAGGCATGTACAAAATATGCTTTTAGGATTCCTATTACTAAGGGTTAAATTAAAGTTGGCTTACTTTCAAAAATCTAGAAAAAAATGAACAAAAAAAGATGAGAGAGGCTCTCAGAAACTTTGGGCTCAAATTTGAGAGGAACTGAACAGTTAGACTGTAAAGCACACTGTATGAAAGAGTTACATGAGTTGAACCATACCAGACTACAAAACTATTTCACCTTAAATTACATTTCCCTGCTAAATTCCCTTCTAGTGTCCAGACAGACCACTGTCTCATGATCTAGGGATGATGCTGTCTGCCCGAATCAGGAGTCCTAGAATAATGAATGAAGGTAGAAAATGTCAGCATCCACTCTGAAGTGGATGGGTACTTCAGTATTCAAATAATTTATATACAGAATTGCTCAGTATTGGCTCAGTCCCCCCAGCAACTACTATTATTTTAACCTTATACTAAATCTTAAAACCTAATACTAAAAAAAAAAATCTTTGCTTTTACATGAACAGCAAAATAGTTCTCACACTTGTAAATGTGTTTTTTTTGAAGAACTGTCAGTATTTTTTTTAGTTAAACAAAATGTATGTTTAAAAAGCTATAGCGACATTAGTTAGTTGTTTCTTTGTAGCAACATTTAAATGTATAAGAACTGTTTCACGGTTCATGAAAAAGTAAGAAATTTATTTAGTATAGGGTTTAAAGAGAATATTTCATAATTAAATAATGGATATTTACCCTGCAATAACTGTGGTTCTTTGAGATGATGTAGTCAGTTTGAATCACACTGGAGGTGTGCATGCACCTCATGTGCATGAACTCAGAATCTTTTGAATAGCAGTGTTAGTTGGGGCCATGCATGCACCCTGACACTCCTCATGACCCAGTGAGAGGGCATACAGGACGGAACGGCTGCAACGCTCTTTCAGTTCCCTTGCAATTCTAAGTTCATGACTCAAACAAGTAAAGATGGAGGGTAGGTCGTGGGATCCACACTGACCACAACATCTTAAAGAACCCCAGTTACTGTAGGGTAAATAACCGTTCTGTCTTCTCTATGTGTCAGTGTGGATCCTACTGAAGGTGACTGTCAATAAGTACCCTCTCAGAATCATGGGAATGAGTAGTATCCGCTACATCAGTTAAATAGAGATTGGCATACTATTCTCCCAAACTTGGTATCTTATCTAGTAGTTAAGATCGGTGCATAATGCTTGACAAATGTGAGTGGGTTGCTTCATGTGCCTTGCAGATTTCAGATATCGGCACATTTCAGAAGTACGATAAGTATGTCGATTGGGCTCTGGTGGAGAGAGCCTTACTAATTGGTGGGAGAAGTACACCAACCAGCTGGTAACATAATGAAATGCAGCATCCATTTTGACAGTTTTTGCAATGAAATAGCCTGACCTTTGAAGCAGCTAGCTATAGTCACAAATAGATGGAGCAGTGTAAAGGACAGAGAAAATTATGGTGGGGAAGGTAGTGGGCAAAGGTAGGGGGCCAAAAAAGGAATTGGATGGGGCAGCCATGGGTGACAAAGTACAGCAGATATTTGTTGGCTGTAATCTCTGACCATGCCCAATGGAAGTAGGGACAAGGCAATTTCTGGCATGGTGTTGACATGACTCTCAATATCCCTGTCAAATCTGCTGCCTCTGGGAGGGAGCCTGATGCACAATAGAGTAGAAGGATGATTGGCACCTCCTGGTTTTAACAGGGTTGCTTTTTAGGCAAGTGTTCCAGTTGGTGAATGTGGAAATAAAATTATTTTATGCTTTGTGGGGACTGGTACAGGAATGTCTTGTGGTACGGCACTGGAGTGTAAATTCCCAAGAATCTCAGCATTGCCCTTGAATACATGAAGGAAAGGAATGCCTTTTCTATCTGGTTGCTGAAGAGCTCCATGCCCTTGAAGGGCAAGTATTCTATCATTACCTGGACTTCTTTTGGAATTCAAGATACCTGTAACCAGGAGGCCCAGCACATTGTGACTGCCATGGCCATGGATCAAGCAGCCATTTTGGGCTCCTCCATTGCTGTTTGTAGGGCTGTTTTTGCTACTATCTGCCCTTCTTTGATGATGTATCTCAGCTCCTCCCTAGAGTCCTGCCAGACCCTTGATAGGAAGGGGAGTCACTCTGTCCCACATCAGAAAACTGTATTTTGCGAACAGTGCCAAGTAGTTCAGGATGCAGAATTGGAGGGAGGCTGACAAGTAAGTCTTTCAGCCAAAGAAGTCAGTTTCTTGGGGTCCTTACTCTTTTGGCGTCCCCTTGGTGGACCTGAACTCTTCCTGGACCACAGATACTCCAAACAACCGTAGTGTCAGATGCATATAAAATGTTCAAAGCCCTGAGCTGGGACTTGACAGAACTTTTCTATTGGTTTGAAAGTAGGGCAAAATAAGGTTGGGGTGTGCCATGGTTCATTTGCTGAGTCCAATATTTTCCCACTGATTGGAAGAGCAATTCTTGTCAGCACTGCGAAGCTGAGGATACCAAACAATTTGTGTGTGTTCTCTTGGATCACTTCTGCCTCTCTATCAAAGCTTTCAGCTGTTCTTGGAAGTCCCTAAAGTAATTGATGACTGATGTTGGGGCTGAGGTGACAGTCTCAACTGGAGAAGAGGAGGATTCCTTAGGTGGGGAGGACACTTGCAGTGTTTCTCAAGCAATCTTTGCTGCTTCATAAAGAAGGTCCTCAGTTCCAGTGAAGAGGGGCTGGCTTTTGATGTCAACAATAATCAAGACCTCTCCTTTTTGCTGAAACATGTGATGGGACTCCACTCTGGGAAACTGGGGCACCAATTGGGCCACTACAGCCATTGTGGTAAATTGTATAGGTAATGGCCAGACTGCAGGTGGCCCATCCACTGACAGTAATGCACTAGTACCCAGTACGGGGTGCTTTTGGAGCTATCATTTTAGTCTACCAGGAGAGGGTTCCTGGCTCAAAACCAGGGAGAAGGAATGGCTTGGAGACAGCAAGGAGAAGTACATCTCTGGTAATGGTGGTGCCATTGGATACATGTCTGGTGCTGATGGTGCTGAGTTCAATGCTGAGAGGAGGGGTGAAGGTGGTTCCTTGAAGGTACAGCTCTGTAGTAGGATGGGCTCTTTCGTCAGTGCCAGTGTTAGTACTGGTGTAGATTTCTGTGTCAATGTCAGTATAGTCTCTCATGCCTTTTTTCATTGTCAGTGCCTTGCTCCTATCCCTCAATAGTGAAGGAGTAGTGTTTTGGGTCCTCCTTATGGGATGGGCATGTTGTCCAGTCTGAGCTTGCACTCGATGCAGGTGTGTTGCTTGGCATCTAAATTGAATGGTGCAGATGCATTTGGGGCCATCGTCATCAGTGCTGATCGGATTAGCACCAAGGATCCTGGTGCCAGTGTCAGTGGTCTTGGCACCTTTTTAGACTACCTCTTCCCACTGGAACTGGTGATATGGTACTTGGATTCTGGGGCAATTGCTGATATTAGTCTCAACTCCAGTTTGGAGGATTTCTCTCTCTTTGGGATCAGATGCGAACTTCATGGATTGTTGTTACACACACTGGGGGTGTAGGTGGTGTGACCTAGTTGTTGGAACAGGAGTTATGCCTACTGGTCAGAGCAGAGCTGGAAAGAAGAACCAGAGTTGGGGTCAGGAGACAAGCCACTGGTTGGAGCCAGGAATCAGATGTCAGTACAGAACCAGAGTTGTGCTCAGAGCCAGGAGTCAGGATGTGCAGAGCAAGGTAGGGACTAGAGCTGGAGCAGGAACAGGTGCAGGTTGGAGCAAAGATCAGTACAGGAAGCAAGTCTGGCACAGGTATGGTGTAGAACTTATTAAGCAGCTGCTGTTGTTACAAGGCTTAAATGATTATTTGCTGGCTCTTCTGTCCAATCAGGGAGCACAGTCACTTAGCTTGAGTTTATTGGGCTCAGTCAAGCTCATTGAGTTGCCAGGCAACTGCGCCCAAAGCCAGCTGAGTTCCTGACAATTGCTCCGAGATGTAATTTGAGACTCCCATATCTCAATTTTCAGGTTCAGGTTGAGACTAAGCAGTGGATGGAACACTTGTCAGGGATGTGTCCTTCCCAGAGGCAGGAAAGACATCTGCACTGCACATTGATAAGGGCATAAGACCATCGCATGAGGGTTAGAGTCCACTATTGCCAGCAGCTGATATGAAGTTGCTCACCCTGCAGTAGAGCAGTCTGGTGGGGGTGTCTCCCCCATCTTTTATATACATACATGTATAGGAACAGCCAAGAAAAAAGAATAATGAACAAATTAATGAGAAGGTGAAGAAAGGTTCTTCACAAAAAATTTGAGTCTGAAGCTCAAAAACAGTAATGGGTTGGACACAGTCCAGGTTCAGTTTTACTGTCATGGGCAATAAGCAGGGCCAGCTCTAGGCACCAGCATTCCAAGCAAGGGCGTGGGGTGGACCTTTTCAAGGGGCAGCATTCCGGTCTTTTTTTTTTCTTCTTCGGTGGCGGCACTCCGGCTTTTATTTATTTTTTTTGTTGTTGCTTGGGGAGGCAAAAAACCTGGAGCTGACCCTGGAAATAAGAGGGAACAGAAGGAGAATAGCAGCTGCTCCACCCTTTATGCCTTTACATGAGAGCATGAGGTAGCACAGGGGACATGTTCAGCCCTGAAAACACGAGGATCATGCACACCTACAGGGGGAGCCACAAGGACACATACTTGAAGATTATTTTTCAGAGAACAGAATATACCATTTACAAGTTACTTGGTTTGGCAAATTCTATGTATTTTGTTCTCTCTCACATCCTTTTCTGGAATATCCCCTAATCCATAATCTCCCTCCTGGTTGTTTGAAGAAACTGATAGGCTGCCAAGGGAAACTTCTATTCCTCCACCTGGATGCTATTTTAACCTAACTTCCTAAACAGATAGTGTAATTAATCTAACACATATGAAAACATAACTCTGCTTAAGTGACAGTAATACAGTAGCCTTATTGTACAAGTTTACAAATTCATTTTTTAAACAATGCCCTGATAAATACAAATGTTTATATTTATCATTTTACACTATTCTAGTCTACTTGATCAAAAATAAGTTACACCATGAGCAGTAAATACAGGAAAATTTATTTGAATTAACCTTTTAGTTACAAAAACAAAGTTTAATTAGAAGTTACAAACTACAGAAACTTGTTTTTATTACTATATTTCACACAAACAGTTTTAACACAAAATTAGATGTTTGTTTTACTATTCTAAATGGTAACAGGTTTACTAAAATCTTAAGGTCTATGAATTTATTGTTTAAACATTTATTTCTGTACATCAACAGCACCTTACTGAACAAGGCTGCAGTAACCAGATTAAATGCACCTGGAATATATTATCAAAGCAAACATTCATCCGATTAGCTAAAATCCTGCATACTAATATAAGACAAAACTTAAACTGTATGTCACATGTCAGCTTTAGTTTGATCATGCTTCAATTTCCAAAAGTCAAAATACTCAGAAACTTTATTATGAACCACATAAAGAGCATTCTGTTTATATTTAATGTATACATTTATTATTAACTGCAGCTAATTTTGATGGAAAGAGGCTATGGTATAAAATAACAATATGGCTCTCTTAAAGCTATCATTTTAAATATATTTTAAAAATATTAATATCTCAAAAGGTCCAAAAGAGACCTGTACCCTTCTGCTACGTCTTAAATAAATTATTTTGTATTTACTTTAAAATGAGAGCTACACAGTACAGCTAGCCAAGCATGATAAGTGCTTACCACATTTCAAACTTTTTTTTTTTTTTTTTTTTGCACAACAGGTTCTAGTTTTCTGATAGGAGTGTACAGATGTATCATTAAGACATCCTTATTATAGTTTTCATTTCTTTAAAAAATGACTTGTTAAATGTTTGTTTTCTTCACTTAAATAGAGAGCTGTCATGAAGTGAAGAAAGCTTTAGTCCAGGTGAGCTGAAATTACTGCACTACTTTACCTTTAACACATTTTTACAAACCTATCTTACAACAAAGGCGCATCCTTGAAACTTCCTACATTTTAAAACTATGCTAACATACAGGTAAAGCCATGTGTTCTGTTAGCGTTTACTAAATTGTTATTGGAATGCAGTTTGTTCATTAACGTAATGATAAAAAAATTGTATAAGACACAGAAAATTGTTGTCTTAATGCAACCTATTTTGGTAAATGCATTTTAGAATACCTTAAATACAAAAAAAAATCACATTAAAATGGCAAATTAAATTGTTTTATGATGAAACTGAATTGTTTGCTAGTTCTCAAGAAAGATTAATATTTTGTGTTAATGCTACTTCTAACCTTTCAAAACAGGTATTTACTATCCAAATAGAGGAAAATCTACTTTATTTAACATTATGACATTCCTTGATCTAATGCATAAAAAATGTTTGGGAGCGATGATGATCATTGATATCAGTTCAGATGTAATTTTTCTGTCAGTCAAAATCTCTGGTAAATATGATTTTCCAGTGTTCCCTACAGCAAATGTTCACACTAGCATTTTGCCACATAACTATCTAGAATACAAAATTCAGTCAGTATCAGTTGTTAGTAGTACTTTGAAAGCTAGCTTTCTAGCATTATGAAAATACAAACTGGGTGGCTAAGTCAGAAAATTAATTTGGCTTCAACATCAAAGGTTGTCAGTGGATGAGGATACTGAAGAGGAGGAAAATTTGTCATATTTGATTATCTTGACAAAGAATAGTATTGGTATAGGCACTGATCCTGCAATCTGATTTGGGTAGGCCTCCTCCCATGCACATGTGTAGAGCTTCATAGGTGTCAATGGAGCTCTTCAATTAAAAAAAACGACAGTTAATACTATAGTTAAAAGCTTGATCTTTAAATGAGATACTGCATCTGCCTTTGTAGCACTGGGAACGTGTTACATTATTTATAAAATAAATGCATAGTCACTCAGATTGAGTATGAGAGAGATTTTTCAAAATGGATATTGTGCCATCTTTTATTTTTGCATTACTAATAAAATTATCAGACTAACATTTGTTATTTCACAGATTATTTTCCCCCTTATGTTTCTGAAGAAAATAAAACCAAAAGTCAATATTTATAATCTAAAATCTGTTCCTATAAATGAAAATAATAAATGTGTGAATATCTGGGCTTTTTAGATACCCTTTACCTGATATACATATCAACAACTGCATAATATTTGTTCACCTTTGAGAAATTAGATCAAAAGACTTCAGATGTAAACCAAAATTGCTGAACACATTACTGCATAACAAATTTACTTCTTGGACCTCTATAATTTAAAAAATATTGTAATAAAACTAATGTTTTAGGAGAACAAAGAACAAACTAAAACTGTGAACTCTAAACATGAGTCAAATTGATATGTATATTGTTTCATGATATTAGAAATAAGGCTGTAATAACAGAACACAAGACCTTTCCTGGCTACCTTTGCTTACAAAAACCGTATTTACAACTGAGCAAATGCTTTCACATAGATGAAGCAGTTTTAGGATGTGCCAAAATGTCTATAACATATCTATTCAGATAAATTCTAAAACCTAAACCAAATATAAAGACAACCGGGCAGATGCTCAGCTGGCGTAGATTGTCTCAATGGAGCTATGACAATTTAAACCAGTTGAAGATCTGCCCCAAAACAATGAGCTGATATCCTCAAGAACCCAAGTTATATTTACATTTTGACATAAACTGTTAAAAATGACAGTTGTTGGGTCATCACAAACGTTTTTTACAAGAGGTATAAATCATATTTATGTGTGATCTTGTTTCTGTTCAACAATGGTGCAAAACTGCTTTAGTCTTGGAGTGTTACTAAAACAGTAAATAAAATTATATACTATGGGATTGACTCTCCTCTCTCAGCAATGTCAATCAACTGGAGTTAAACCAGTGTAAGAAAGAGCCAAATAAGGCCCAGCACAATATAAAAGAAATCCACTGATTGCTAGAGTGGATTTTAAATAAGACTGAATACTATCTGTGCATGTATCTACTACTGCTATATATAATGCCCACTCTGCAAGACCTTCACCTGATATAAAACTAAAACAAAATATTGCAAATGCAATTGGAAAGTCACTATCAAGCAGTTCAAAAATTAAAAAAAGAGGTTAAAACATTTTACATATATAAGAAAGGTAGAGATAAAGACTTTCAGACTACATAAACAATAAGCCATGGCTTGCACTCATATTAAATACAGTAGTCATGTTTTAATCTATCAGGAATTTAAAATGTAATAATATAGATGGAAGGAAGGCAAAGGGGAAAAAGAAGGAATAAATTATTAAGTCCTTGCAGCTGAGGAGAAAATTGTTTTCCATCTCAACACATGATATAGTCAGTCAATGAGTTTTTAATCCTGCATAGACTGTAGAAAAATATTAATACTTAAATGCTAGGTGCAGGTTTTCAGTTGTCTTAAAATATAAAGTATTAAGTAAATTCTTGCTCATTTTCTATAGCTAAAAATCATATAAACATGAATGTATTGTTTACTGTATTTAAGAACAGTGTCAGCCTCAGATAAAGGTATAGAATTATAAACAAATGGTCCAAATTATATTCTTAAAAATTCTTATCACAAAGTAACTAAAATTACACCTATGCAAGAATTCTTATCTGATTTGATTTCAACAACAACAAAATAAAGTTACACAAACTACATGACGTGAAAAAATACAATTATTTTTAAATAATAATATGTAAAATAAAATAATTGGTATCCAAATCAAGTATATGCTGTCAGTCTGCAAGAAAATGGCTCAAATGTTGAAAATGTCTGTTGTTGTATCTGATACAAAAATGAATTTTAGATTTTTACTGTAATACAAATATGCTGTTTTCAAACTACTTTAATAAATAGTGCATATACAATAGTCTGTATATCACAAATACAAGTCTGTCACCTAAATATGCATTAATTGATAAAGGAAACCATGATTTTATCCTGCATATCCTGTGTTTGCTGACATGAACTGCAAGATTTCTTTTTATTCCTTTTACAAAAAAAAAGGCCATTTTAATTTAGGCATACTCAGTAAATGTTGAGAGTTACTAAATTACATACCCTCCATGTGCTAGACATATTAGCATAGTAGACATCTAAGAGTCTATTTAACAGAGTCTGTAGAGGAAGGTGGAGTGAGAATTGTATCTTCCATTCTGTAGTCTTTTCTAGGATGAAAGTGAGGGCTTCGTGTATATCGAGGTTTCAAACTCACAGATGAAGGATGTGAAAAATTTCTTCTCACAGAATGTAACCTTGGTTCCTAAAAAGAGAAAAACACTGTTGTCTTTTCTCTGTATATTTAAAAACGGTGTTTTTTTTATTATACTAAACATGTAGTGGGAACGATACAATTTAAGATATGTATGTACCACCTGTCTGAACAATGGTGAGCATCTCTAATTTGAAGGATAAGGACCTTAGGTAGCTGCAAGACTTACACATGTGGATAGTCCCATTGGAGTCAATGGTACATGCAATGGGACTACTCACATGCTTAAAGTTAAACACATGCATACGTCTTTGCAGGATCAGGGCTTTAATGTATTTGAATTTTTTCTTTAACAAGCAGAGACAATAGAGGAAAAATACTTTGTAAATCTCCTATTTTTCGCTCTTATAGCATAATTTCATGGTTCAAATACTGTTCTTATAATGTATGTAACTACTGATACCTCAGCCTCTTGCAGGGCTCCCTCAAATCACTTAGGTCTCACAAACTATGAATGCAGAATTTCCACGGATACCAAATGTGAGCTCCATGTGCAATTGTAGATACAAGGCTAGATCTTCAACTGGTATAAATCATCATAGCTTCATTGACTTCCATGGAGTGACATGATTTACACCAGCTGAAGGTATGTCCCACAACTTGGCCTAAGTATCCTTACCACATCACACTGACACTATCTGTTTAAAAATAAAATGAATACATTTAAATGTATTCACATCTAACAGTTTTCATGCCAAACCACTTTACAAACAAACTCACAAGGATCTCAACTGCAGTGCAACTGTAACAGCATGCAGCAAGACTGAACAACAGTTTAGGATAGGTAGTGAAAAATACCATATTCAATTGAAACTATAAGGGGAAATGTAAGTAAGCACACTATTATCATCTAAATTGGAATTTTAGCCACAATACTAGGATTTACACATCCATACTTGTGTTCAGTGCCATGGGATACTTAATGACCAAAAGTATTCAGTACTTTGATTTACAGCTCTTCCAAACCCTAAAATGTCTACCAGCATAGCTTTGTCCTTTGCCCCTGCCCCCACAGCCCAGTGTGCTGGGGTATCATAATTCAGAGGACTGACTCAGAGGGAAGAGTTGCACCCACACCCTTCGTGCAGCACCCACGTGTTCTTGGAGGTCTCCCACCCAACCGTGACTCAACATGACAATACTTAGCTTTCAGCTCATAATAGATTAAACCAGGGGTTCTCAAACTGGGGGTTGGGACCCTCAGGGGGTCGTGAGATTATTACATGGGGGGGTCACGAGCTGTCAACCTCCACCCCAAGCCCCGCTTTGCCTCCAGCATTTATAATGGTGTTAAATATATAAAAAAGTATTTTTAATTTGTAAGGGGGGGGGGTCACACTCAGAGGCTTGCTATGTGAAAGGAGTCACCAGTAAAAAAGTTTGAGAGCCACTGGATTAAACATTGGGGGCAAAGCTGATATTAGTGGCACTGCACTGTGTAATTAAGAATAGAATTTGCACTCTTATTTTTATATTTCTATTATACTTGTATGGTGTAATATTTTACTACTTGATCAAGTATGACAGTGGTCTCCAAACTTTTTTTATCGTGCACCCCATCAGTAAAAAATTTTTGAGCACGCACTCCCTGCTCCCAGACGAACTGCCGAGGTGGGCGGGGGGTGGGGGTGGGGGAAGCCGCTCGGACTTCCAGCTGAACTGCTGAAGGGGGAAAAAAAAAAAGCAGTGCTGCTCTGGCAGCGCTCCTCCTGCCGCGCACCCCGACGGATCCTCTTGCGCGCACCCCACTTTGGAGACCACTAAAGTATGATACAACAAACATATAGTAATAATAAAAACATACTAGGGCTGTCAAGTGATAAAAAAGTTAATCGCGATTAATTGTGTGATTAATTGCACTGTTAAACAAGAATAGAATATCATTTATTTAAATATTTGTGGATGTTTTCTACATTTTCAAATATATTGATTTCAGTTACAACACAGAATACAAAGTCAACAGTGCTCACTTTTTATTTATTTTTGATTACAAGTATTTGCACTGTAAACAACAAAAGAAATATTATTTTTCAATTCACCTAATACAAGTACTGTAGTGCAATCTCTATCATGAAAGTTGAACTTACAAATGTAGAATTATGTACAAAAATAACTGCATTCAAAAATAAAACAATTTAAAATTTAAAGCCTGCAAGTCCACTCAGTCCTACTTCTTGTTCAGCCAATCGCCCAGACAAACAAGTTTGGTTTGCAGGAGACAATGCTGCCCTCTTATTTACCACGTCACCAGAAGGTGAGAACAGGCGTTCTCATGGCACTGTGGTAGCTGGAATCGCAAGATATTACGTGCCAGATGTGCTAAAGATTCATCTGTCCCTTCATGCTTCAATCACCATTCCAAAGGACATGCGTTCATGCTGATGATGGGTTCTGCTCGAAAACAAAGCAGTGCGGACCAATGCATATTCATTTTCATTATCTGAGTCAGATGCCACCAGCAGAAGGTTGATTTTCTTTTTTGGTGGTTCGGGTTCTGTAATTTCCGCATCGGAGTGTTGCTCTTTTAAGACTTCTGAAAGCATGCTCCACACCTCGTCCCTCTCAGATTTTGGAAGGCACTTCAGATTTTTAACCCTTGGATGGAGTGCTGTTACGATCTTTAGAAATATCACATTGGTACCTTCTTTGTGTTTTGTGAAATCTGCAGTGAGTGTTCTTAAAATGAACAATATATGCCGGGTCATCATCCGAGACTGCTATAACATGAAATGTATGGCAGAATGCGGGTAAAACAGAGCAGGGACCATACAATTCTCCCCCAAGGAGTTCAGTCACAAATTTAATTAACGCATTATTTTTTTAACGAGCATCATCAGCATGGAAGTATGTCCTCTGGAATGGTGGCTGAAGCATGAAGGGGCATATGAATGTTTAGTGTATCTGGCACGTAAATATCTTGTGATGCCTGCTACAACAGTGCCATGCAAATGCCTGTTCTCACTTTCTGGTGACACTGTAAATAAGAAGAGGGCAGCATTATCTCCTGTAAATGTAAATAAACTTGTTTGTCTTAGTGATTGCCTGATCTAGAAGTAGGACTTAGTGGACTTGTAGGCTCTGAAGTTTTAAATTGTTTTGTTTTTAAGTGCAGTTATGTAACAAAAAAAATCTACATTTGAAAGTTGCACTTTCACGACAAAAACTACACTACAATACTTGTATGAGGTGAACTGAAAAATACTATTTATTTTATCATTTTTACAGTGCAGATATTTGTAATAAAAATAATATACACTTTGATTTCAATTACAACACAGAAATCAATATATATGAAAATGTAGAAAAACATCCAAAATATTTAATACATTTCAATTGGTATTCTATTAACAGTGTGATTAAAACTGTGCGGTTAATTTTTTTGAGTTAATTGCATAAGTTAACAGCGATTAATCAACAGCCCTAAAACATATATGTTGTTTTTGCTGCTGTAGTGCTTCCATAGCTCTCAAAGTACTTTACAAGCCTGGCTGATCATTAGCCCCATTTGACCTACAGAATAACCAAAGCACAGAGTCATATATGAACGGCCATACTGGGTCAGACTAATGGTTCATCTGTACCAGTATCCTATGTTCTGATAGTGGCCAGTGCCAGATGCTTCAGAGAAAATGAACAGAACAGGACAATGTTGAGTGATCCATCTTCTGTCATCCAGTCTCAGCTTCTGGCAGTTGAAGGTTTAGGGATACCTGGAGCATGGGGTTGCATCCCTGACTGTTCTGGCTAATAGTCATTGGTGGACCTATCCTCCTTGAACTTATCTAATTCTCTTTTGAGCTTGGTTATACTTCTGGCCTTCACAACATCCCATGGCAACAAGTTCCACAGCTTGTGCATTGTGTGAAGAGGTACTTCCTTTTTGTTTTAAATTTGCTGCCTGTTAATTTCATTGGGTGACTCCTAGTTCTTGTATTACGTGAAGGGATAAATAACACTTCCTTATTCACTTTCTCCATACCAGTCACAATTGTATAGATCTCTATCATATCCCTTCTTCGTTGTCTCTTTTCTAAAATGAACAGTCCCAGTCTTTTTAATCTCTCCTTGTATGGAAGCTGTTCTGTACTCTTCATTATTTTTGTTGCCTTTTTTCTGTACCTTTTCCAATTCTAATGTATCTTTTTTGAGATGGGCAACCAGAACTCCATGCAGTATTTAAGGTGTGGGCATGGGTTTATACAGTGGGACTATATTTTTCTGTTTTATTATCTACACCTTTCGTAATGGTTCCTAGCATTCTGCTAACTTTTTTGAGTGCCACTAAACACTGAGCAGATGTTTTCAGAGAACTATCTATGAGGACTACAAGATTGCTTTCTTGTGTGGTAACAGTTAAGTTACACCCTATCAGTTTGTATGCATAGTTGGGATTATGTTTTCCAGTGTGCATTACTCTGCACTTATCAACATTGAATTTCATCTGCCATTTTGTTGCCCAGTCACCCAGCTTTGTGAAATCCCTTTGTAACAGTTAGCTTTGGACTTAACTATTTTGAGTAATTTTGTATTGTCTACAAATTTTGCCACTTCACTGTTGACCCCCTTTTCCAGATCATTTATGAGTATGTTGAACAGTGCAGGTCCCAGTATAGATCCTTGGGAACCCTGCTATTTACCACTTTCCATTGTGAAAACTGACTATTTATTCCTACCCTTTGTTTCCTATCTTTCAACCAGCTACTGATCCATGAAGGACCTTCCCTCTTATCCCATAATTGTTTACTTTACTTAAGAGTCTTGGTACGGGACCTTGTCAAAGACTTCTGAATGTCCAAATACACTATATCAACTGGATCACCCTTGTCAACATGCTTCAAAGACTTCAAACACCCTCAAAGAATTCTAGTAGATTCAAAGGCATGACTCTTCCCCAACATATCACATTTATCTATGTATCTGATAAATCTGTTCTTTACTATAGTTTCAAACAATCTGCCTGGGGTACTGAATTACTTCAGTAATTACTTCAGGTTTACGGCCTGTAAAGACCATATCACCGCTGGAGTCTTTTTAAAAAATTGGCGTTATATTAGCTACCCTCCAGTCATCTGGTACAGCGGATGGTTTAAGTGATGTGTTACATAACACAGTTAGTAGTTCTGCTATTTCATATTTGAGTTCCTTCAAAACGCTTGGGTGAATACCATCTGGTCCTGATGACTTCTTATTGGTTAATTTCTCAATTTTGTTCCAAAATCTGGGACAGTTCCTTAGATCTGTTACCTAAAAAGAATGGCTCGGGTGTGGAGATCTCCCCCATATCCTCTGAAATGAAGATTGATGCAAAGAATCTCCACAACAGCCTTGTCTTCTTTGAGTGCTCTGTCAGCACTTTAATTGTCCAGTGGCACCACTGACTGTTTGGCAGGCTTCCTGTTTAGTTGGGATGTGCTCCCCAACTGGCCCTGAAAGAACTGAATTAGGCCGGGGGGAGGGCAATCAGCCAATTAATCTATAAATTGGGAAGATATAGGCAGAGTGGAGGGTGCTAATTAGAAATAAGCGCACCTGTGAGGGAACAGGTGGGGCTTCTATAAAGCCAAGAGGCTGGCAGCAGTGGGAAGTGGCAAGGAGGAAGCCTGCAGTCTCTCTCCCTGAGGTAACAGAACAGGAAGGGGAGATAGGAATCCATAAGGAAGGGTTTATTTAGTAGCTCTAAGAAAGAAAGGTCCGACTAGAAAGGCTGATGGAGGAGCTTAAAGAAGCACGGTAGGAAATAGTCCAGGAAAGAGAGCTGTATGATTGGTAAAGTTCCAGACCTTAACTGCTCTCTTTAGGGCCCTGGACTGGAACCTAGAGTAGAGGATGGGCCTGGGTTCCCTGAAAGGGGAAATCACAGTGTGACCTGGCCAGAGGACCAAGTCACAAAGCAGCCGTACCGTGACTCTGTGAACAGGAAGAGAGCGGCAACTGAGCGGAATGAATCCCTGGAATCGCCAGGAGGTGTCACCCAGCAGTGAGTAGAGCATCCCTGACAAGCAGTCATAAAAATATCCTAAGACTGCACATTGAGTCTAAATTGGGAACACAGCATAGATCTTCTGACTCATAACCCTATAAGTAATCCACAAAATCACAGCTGCCTTCACTTTAAAAATTCTATTATAGGCATATAGTACACAGATACAAGGAATCCTTTGAAGTTAACGATGGATATAAATAAGATTAAAGTATATTAATGCCATAGTTATGACCAAGGAGACATTTTTTCTAAGCACTTGGTTTCAGATATTGATAACTTTCTGAAAACAATACCCTGTAGGACAGTGGTTCTCAATCAGGTGGTCTGAGGCCCTTTGGGGGGCTGCGAGCAGGTTTCACGGGGAGTCGCCAAGCAGGGCCAGCATTAGACTCGCTGAGGCCCAGGGTAGAAAGTCAAAGCCCCACTGCATGGGGTTGAAGCCTGAGCCCTGCCACCTGGGGCTGAAGCCAAAGCCTGAGCAATATAGTTTCATGGGGGCCCCAGGCAATTGCTCTACTTGCTATCCCCTAACGCCGGCCCTGGCTTTTATATGCAGAAAACCAGTTATTGTGGCACAGGTGGGCCGTGGAGTTTTTGTAGCATGTTGAGGGGGCCTCAGAAAGAAAAAGGTTGAGAACCCCTGCTTTAGGATGAAATTCTTGATTTTTGTTCTTAGGCCAAAGAAGAATTTTCTGTTCAAAAGTTGTGAGATTTAAGAGATAATCTCAGTAAAATTAATGTGTATGTCTGCAAATTTTACACTTCTACAGAAAACTTCTGTTATCCATTTTTCAAGGAAAGTTTTGTTAAGATCCTTCCAGTTCTGGATGCATTTACCAACTTTAAGTTTTCATCACCTTAAAAAAAACACTGAATTGATTTCTACAGGCTTCCCTTGTTTTGTACACCTAACTGTAACTTGAAAGCCAAGTCATATTTGAAAAATATCAGTACACTAGGTTTAAAGTTATGACTGTTTGAAATCAGCCAATTGAACAATGAATAGGTACAGACTCAAAACCATCTCAGAAAATATCAGAGTGGTTCAAAATTTCAGGTGAGTAGTTTTGGGAGGCCTTGGTTTAGGCTGACTGGATTCAGTAGTCATTGGTGAAGGACAGCTGGGTTAAGGACTAGCTCCCTTTATGGATGGCTCACAGATAAGGACTATGTAAGTGTTTTAACCTGGATCAATTTGGTTTAACAAGTTGCACTGCCCATATTAATTTTTGAAAAACAAGGATTTTCCATGCAAAAAACCCCCAACCATTAATGCAATGATAAGGATGGATAAACTAATGTTTAAAAGTTGGAAATACAAAGTGAAAGTTGAATGCTCAAATCATAATTTCCCCCCTTTATTCTTATACTTTAAAATACAGTCTCTCTTCATAACATTATACAGTAGAACCTCAGAGTTATGAAGACCCTGGGAATGGAGTCTGTTTGGAACTCTGAAATGTTCGTAACTCTGAACATAACATTATGATTGTTCTTTCAAAAGTTTACAACTGAACATTGACTTAAAACAGCTTTGAAATTTCACTATGCAGAAGAAAAATGCTGCTTTTAACATCTTAATTTAAATGAAACAAGCACAGAAACAGTTCTTACCTTATCATTTTTTTTTAACTTTCCCTTTATTTTTTATAGTTTACATTTACCTGTATTTGCTTTTTTTTTGGGTCTCTGCTACTGCCTGATTGTGTACTTCCAGTTCCAAATGAGGTGTGTGGTTGACCATTCAGTTCGTAACTCTGGTGTTTGTAACTCTGAGGTTCTACTGTATATTATTTGTAAAATATTTCACACAAAATTCATAACTTGTAATGTCTTGCAATGTTTTCCCCATTCTTGTATACTTAAACTAATTTTAATGTCATAATAATCTAGTATATCTGTAGAATTAGGAACAAATTCTGAGAGCTGATGATCACCTACTGACTTCAATGGGAGTAAAGAACGGTTACTTACCTTCTGTAACTGTTGTTCTTCGAGATGTGTTGTTCACGTCCATTACACATTAGGTGTACGCGCGCCGCGTGCACGGACGTCGGAAACTTTTTCCCTTAGCGGCTCCCGTCGGGCCGGCAGGGCCCCCTCCTTCCCACCAGAGCGGCGCCCCGCTCCAGGGTATATATATCCCTGCCGACCCGACCCCTCCGGTTCCTTCTTGCCGGAGATTCCGACAGAGGGGAAGGAGGGTGGGAAGTGTAATGGACGTGAACAACACATCTCGAAGAACAACAGTTACAGAAGGTAAGTAACCGTTCTTTCTTCTTCGAGTGATTGTTCACGTCCATTACACATTAGGTGATTCCCAAGCTTACCATTGGAGGTGGGTAGGAGTCAAGGTACAACTGACTGTAGCACAGCCCGACCGACTATTGCGTCCTCTCTGGTCTGATGATGGATCGCGTAGTGGGCTGTGAACGTATATATGGACGACCAGGTGGCTGCCTTGCAGATCTCCTGGATAGGGACCTGCGCCAAGAAGGCCGTAGAGGACGCTTGGGCTCTAGTCGATTGGGCCCGGATCTCCGGGGCCGGAACATTGGAGAGCTCATAACAGGTGCGTATACAATGCACAATCCATGCCGACAAGCGCTGTGTCGAGATAGGCAAGCCTTTCATACGTTCCGCAATCGCAATGAACAGCTGGGGTGTTCTGCGGAACGACCTGGTCCGTTCCAGGTAAAATGCCAACGCCCTTCGGACATCCAGGGTATGTAGGCTGCGGTGGTGAGGGTCCGTATGGGGTTTAGGAAAAAACACCGGTAGGCAAATGTCCTGCCCCATGTGAAACTGTGATACCACCTTTGGGAGAAATTTGGGGTGCGGCCTCAGTTGCACCTTATCTTTATGGAACACTGTATAGGGTGGTTCCGAAGAGAGGGCCCTCAATTCCGATACCCTTCTGGCCGACGTGATGGCCACGAGAAACGCCATCTTCCACGAGAGGTGCGTGAGGGAGCATGTGGCTAGGGGCTCAAAGGGAGGACTCATGAGTCTCGTTAGGACTAGGTTCAGACTCCACGCCGGGACAGGCGGGCGCGAGTAGGGGAACACCCTTTCCAGCCCCTTGAGGAATCGGGCCACTGTGGGGTTGGAGAACACTGACACTCCCAACTCTCCCGGATGGAAAGCCGAAATAGCGGCTAAGTGAACTCTAATTGAGGCGGGCGCAAGCCCTTGATTCTTGAGGTGCAGTAGGTAGTCCAAGATAGACGGAACTGAGGCTTGTAAAGGCTGTATGCGTTGAGGCTCACACCAGTGGGAGAACTTTTTCCATTTTGTCAGGTAGGTCGCTCTTGTAGAGGGCTTCCTACTATTAAGGAGGATTTGCTGAACTTGGTGAGAGCACCTGTGTTCTGCATCCTTCAGCCAGAGAGATACCATGCCGTGAGGTGTAGCGAAGACAGGTTCGGGTGGAGTAGGCGACCTTCGTCTTGCGTGACTAGGTCGCGATGGAGGGGAAGGGTGATTGGATCGGCTATGGACAGTTCCAGCAGGGACGTGAACCAATGCTGGCGTGGCCAGGCCGGGGCGATGAGTATGATCGTCGCCCTGTCCCTGCGGGTCTTGAGGAGAACCTTGTGTATGAGTGGGAACGGAGGGAAGGCGTATCTCAGGCTCCCTCCCCATGGGATCATGAAGGCATCTGCTAATGATCCCGGGCTGAGGTTCTGGAACGAGCAGAGGTGAGGGCATTGGCTGTTGTCCCTGGTGGCGAATAGATCCACCCGGGGAAAGCCCCACCTCTGGAAGATCGAATGCAGGACATCTCGCTTCAACGTCCATTCGTGCATTTGGTAGGATCGGCTGAGGCGGTCTGCTAAGCCGTTTTGAGTTCCCGGAAGATACGTCGCGATGAGGTGTATCGCATGGGCTATACAGAAGTTCCATAATTGGAGCGCTTCGTGACAGAGGGGAGAAGACCGGGACCCACCCTGCTTGTTTATATAGAACATGGCGGTAGTGTTGTCCGTCAGGACTGCCACGCTGTGACCCTTTATGGTGGCGCGGAAGGTCTGACAGGCGAGGCGAACCGCTCTTAGCTCCTTCAGATTGATATGAAGCAGCTTGTCTTCCTTGGACCACAACCCTTGGGTCCGCAGTTCCCCCAGGTGCGCCCCCCCAGCCCAGGTCCGACGCATCTGTTACCAACGTCAGAGTGGGCTGTGGGGCAGCGAAGGGGATCCCTTCGCATACCTGTTGGCGATCGAGCCACCAGCGTAGCGAGCTGAGCACCTGGTTTGGGATCGTGACTACTTGATCCAATGGGTCTCTGTTGGGGCGATGCGTGTGGGTGAACCACAACTGTAAAGGGCGGAGCCTCAGGCGAGCATGTCTGACCACGTGTGTGCAAGCTGCCATATGTCCCAGAAGCTGCATGCAACACCTTGCCGTTGTCGTGGGGAACTTTTGGACCGAGCTTACGGCTCTGTGGATTGACATGAACCGTGCCTCTGGTAGGCTCGCTTGCGCGGTGACCGAGTCCAGGGTTGCACCTATGAAGTCCAGCCTCTGTGTGGGGACTAACATGGACTTGGGCACATTGACCCGGAGGCCGAGCTTGTCGAACGTCTGCAAGGCCAGCTTCACGTGAGATTGGACCTCGGCCTCCGACCTGCCCGCGAGTAGCCAATCGTCCAGGTACGGGAACACACGCATCTTTCTCTTTCGAAGGAAGGCTGCCACCACGGACATGCATTTCGTGAACACTCGTGGTGCTGACGCCAGGCCGAAGGGCAGGACCGTAAATTGGAAATGGCGCTGGTCGACCATGAAGCACAGGAATTGCCTGTGGGCCGGATTGATTGCGATGTGAAAATAGGCATCTTTCATATCGAGGGCAGCATACCAATCCCCCGGATCCAGGGATGGGATAATAGTTCCCAGCGAGACCATATGGAAGCGAGCTTTGATCAGAAACTTGTTTAGCTCGCGCAGATCCAAAATAGGACGGAGGCCTCCTTTTGCCTTGGGGATCAGGAAGTATCTGGAGTAGAATCCTTTTCCCCTCAGGTCTGTTGGGACCTCTTCTACTGCTCCAGCAGCGAGAAGGGTCTGAACCTCCTGCGTGAGAAGTTGCTCGTGAGAAGGGTCCCTGAAGAGGGACGGGGAAGGGGGATGGCGGGGAGGGGGCGAGGAAAAATGGAGGGTATAGCCCGCCTTCACTGTGCGCAGGACCCATCGGTCCGATGTTATGCGCGACCATGCCCGGTAGAAATGGGACAGGCGGTTTTTGAAAAACAGAGGAGGATCCGGTATGTTTTTTGGATATGGTACGCTGTCCTCGGGCGTAGCTTCAAAAGCCTGGTTTATTCCCTGGCTGCGGTTTGCCCTGGCCGTGACTCTGGCCTTGGTTAGGCGTATTGTTACGTCTCCACCTGTTATCCCTGCCTCGACGGCGGTACGGCTCGTGTCGAGGGCGAGGGTGGTATTGTCTTTGCAGTGGCTGTGGTTTAAAAGGCTTACGCTGCGTTACCGGAGTGTGCATACCCAACGACTTAAGAGTCGCTCGTGAGTCCTTAAGGCTATGTAGCCTGGCGTCCGTCTGGTCGGAAAACAAGCCCAAACCTTCAAACGGGAGGTCCTGCAGCGTGGTCTGTACCTCTGGTGGGAGACCTGAAGCCTGCAACCACGCCGAACGCCTCATCACGACTCCCGACGCAATTGTTCTAGCCGCCGCGTTGGCTGAGTCTAGTGCGGCCTGCAATGAGGTCTTGGCCACTGCCATTCCCTCATCCACCAGGGCCGTGAACTCCTGATGTGCGTCAGGTGGGAGGGAGGCCTTAAACTTGGCAACTGATGCCCACGAGTTAAAATTGTGCCTGTTTAGAATCGCCTGCTGATTGGCGATCCTCAGTTGAAGGCCCCCAGATGAATAGACTTTCCTCCCGAATAAGTCCAATCTCTTAGCTTCCTTGCCCTTGGGGGCAGGAGCTTGCTGGCCATGCCGCTCTTTTTCGTTGAGCGCCGAGACCACCAGCGAACAGGGGGACGGGTGTAGAAAGAGGAAGTCAAACCCTCTAGATGGGGCGAAGTATTTCCTCTCCACGCCTTTTGCAGTTGGCGCACTAGAGGCCGGTGTTTGCCACACCGTCTTATAGTTGGACTGCACTGTCCGTATAATCGGGAGAGCGACTCTGGAGGGGCCCTCTGGGCTCAGGATATCGACCATGGGGTCGTCCTGCTCTACAGTCTCCTCTGCTTGCAAGCCCAGATTGAGGGCTACTCGGCGAAGCAGGTCTTGGTGTGCCCGATGGTCGATCGGGGGAGGGCCGGACAGCAGTGTGCCCGCTACCGCCTCATCTGGCGAGGAGGAAGAGGTCGGGGCCTTCTGCCCATCCTCATTGTCCAGCAACCCGGCATCCGCCAGTTGTTCCTCTGCGGCCTGACCCGCAGCGTGGGATTGGGACGGCACCGTACTCGGTGCCGAGTCCACTCCTTCCCGCTCCAGTGGTCTAGAGACCGTTGCCTCCCTATATGATGGCGGGTGGTGCCGCGGGGAGCGGGATCGGTACCCGGATGGCCTGGATCTCGAGGCCCTCGATGGGGGTCCTTGCTGATGGTATGCCCAGGGTGTCCAGAATGGCCATTGGCTCGGTTGGCCCCACTGGGACTGACCGTAGTCCCTGCTGGCCCGTGACCTATGGGCATACCCGCCGTACCGGTCTGAGTCAGCCCCCGAGACCACGGATGGTGACCTGGAAGGCCACGGTGGAGCCGTAGGATGGTGCCGGTCCGGTTCTGGGGAATAGCGCCTCCGCGACCAGGACCTGGAATAGCGCCTCGCCGACCTGGACCTGGAACGGTACTGGTGATCGCGGGACCGGGAACGGCTACGACTGGTCGGCCTTGGGTAACGAACCGCCGACGCTTCGCGGTGCCGAATCGTGCTCGGTTGCTGAGTCGGTGCCAACCGCTTGTTGAAGCCCGACTGCTGCGGTGCTTCCTGCGCCGAGGGCAACCGGGAGTCCACCGAGGCGGAGCTCGACCGGGACCGGTTCCTGGAGCGGTGCCGAGACGGCGACCGTGATGGGCGCAGCATCGCCGGCTTGCCTCTACGCGGCAGCATCGGCGGAGCGCCCTCAGCGCGTGCCGGGGCCTCGACGGACAAAGCGATGAGGTCCTTCGCTGCCTCAAACGTGTCCGGAGTGGAGGGCTGTTCCACGAGCTCCTCTAGGCCTTCGTCCTCACTGGACGCGCCCATCCCGGGGCTCGACGGGCCTTTCGGCGCCGGAGCCACTACCGGGGTCCGTGTTGGGGCCGTATCGGCCTTAGGGGCACTCGTCTTTACCGGTGCCGGCCTCTTGTGCGGGGAGCGTCCTCGGGCCTTAGACTGGCCCTTCGCTTTTGCCAGCGATGACGATCGGCGTCGTGCCTTTCCCCGCTGGGTCGGTGCTGCGGGCTTCGGGTGACCCGCCAGTGCCGGTTCCCGCACCGATGCCGGGGCGCTCCGCACGGAGGCAGACGGTGCCGTCGAAGTGGAGGGCTGTAACGCCGTCTCCATGAGCAGCTGCTTAAGGCGAAAGTCCCTCTCTTTTTTAGTTCTGGGCTTAAAGGCCTTGCAGATCTTGCAGCGCTCTTTCTGGTGAGCTTCCCCCAGGCAACGGAGACACGAGGCGTGGGGGTCGCTCAATGGCATAGGCCTGCGGCACGTGGCACAAGCCTTGAAGCCTTGGGCGTGTGGCATACCCCGCCGCCCGGTGCCGGTGCCGGGGTTGAACAAACAACCACGGCAGGAACTTTAAGTACCCTAATGAGCTGTTAACTACTGGCTCAACACTACTATAAACTAACTGATAACTGCTAGATAACACTAATGACTATTTGCTAAGGGACACTCTCAAACGAGAGACAGAGTTGTTCCAACGCGGCCACGGACGGTAAGAAGGAACTGGAGGGGTCGGGTCGGCAGGGATATATATACCCTGGAGCAGGGCGCCGCTCTGGCGGGAAGGAGGGGGCCCTGCTGGCCCGACGGGAGCCGCTAAGGGAAAAAGTTTCCGACGTCCGTGCATGCGGCGCACGTACACCTAATGTGTAATGGACGTGAACAATCACTCGAAGAAGAACTGGTGTTCAGCAACTTAAGACATTTTATATGGCAGTTCCCTTTGCTAAAATATAGATTTCCCAAGATCCATATAACTTATCTAGCAAAATATTTTTCTCTTTCTTTCACATATGTTGTAAACCTTTAAACAGCGTTTTCACGGATAGTTATATTAACAGAATATATTACACCCAAAACCTATGTTGAAAAAACATTAAGATTGCAAAGAAAAGCACTCTAAAGTTAGGAAATGCAAAATTGCTTTGCAAACTTAATTCAGCCCCCTTGTGCATAAGTATTTCTATACAGTCTTTAATTAGATGACCACTAAAGCTGGCCAGAGAACAACAATTCAGTTTTGTGGCAACTTTTTGAGGTTTCAAAATGTCTTTGTTCAGCACTGGAATGGAAATTTTTATGAAATGGAATTGTGTCGAAACATCTGTTTTCAGGGAAAAAGGTTGAGTTTTTTATTTGGGTGTCTCTCTCTCTCTCACCCTCACCACAGAGTCCACCCTAAACCTCAGAAACCCTACCATTGACAATTTCACTGAAATAAATACATTTCTGTGAAATATTCTGGCTACAACTAAAAGCATTTTTTGACAAAAAAAATGTTTTGTTGGAAATGTTCCAACCATCTCTAATGTCAACATACTATTTTTTCTATAGGGCTATATCATTCAGTGCACAGAACTGATTGTGCTCACTATCAAATATTTTGTTTTCTCTTTGTTTAATGTTTGGCCCCATGCCTTGTTTACTGAACCGTACCCAAACCCTTCTCTTAAGACAGAATTATTGAATTCCACATGTACTTTTCTATGGCACTCATCACCGTAGCATCTAAGTCTTGGACAAATATTAATGAATTAATTTTCACAATATGCTTGTGAGTTCCACATCCATCAATTTACACCCGCACAATTCATCAGCAGGGTTGGAACCTTTTGTTCAACCACACAGGCCTCTGCCACTTGAGCTAAGTAACTGATAGCAATAGTAGTGTCATCCTATATGTGGATCAGCAGTAGAGGAGGAAGGGACACTCTGCCGGTAGGTTTCAAAGATATTGCTAATAGCAAAGGAATGGTAAGACTAAGAAGCCTGGGTTCCATTCCAGGCTATCGCAGGGAGAGTCTCTGGTGGGCACAGGTTCTTCTGCACATACCCCCCAAGCTTGATCCCATCTATTACATCCCTTTGAATGTGTCCCTGTCCTGTCTCTTCCCCACTACAGACTCCTCATTCCAATCCCTTTTTCCTCACCTAGCCAGTCCCAGTCTCCACTCCCCTCAGTCTTCTCATCCCAGACCCACCTCTTGCCCAGCAAGCCATTGTCTCCACCCTTATCCAGTCCCAGTTCCCCTGTCACCTTGCCCAGTCATTCCCAGTTCCCTCCTAACTGCCCTGGATCCTTACCTCTTTTTGCCCAGCTAGTCCAAGTTCCCCCCATCCTGGCTCTTCATCTGATCTGTCTCTCAAACCTCATTCTAGCCTCCTATGCCCCCCTCACCCATATTCCTCCTCTCCACTGGCTCCCAGTCCCAGTCTCCATCCTTGGGCTCCTCATCCAATCTCAGTATTATTGTTTCCCCCAGCCCTCTGTCCCAGTCTCTTTGCCCAAGCTGTCTCCATTCTCTCCCATCAACCTGCCTCCATGTCAGATCTGTTTCCCCTCCCGCCTCACCTCCTTCTCCCCAACCCACTAGTTTTAAAGTCCAGTCCCCCCTCCAGCTTTTTATCCCCACCTTCTGCCTCCCACTCGTTCCCATTTCTATCCCAGTCTCCTTGCCCAGATAGTCACAGTCTCTGCTACCAGCTCCAATTCCCAGTCTCTTCTCACTCCCATTCCCAGACTCCCTCTCCTTCCACTTGTCATTCTCCAGTCCCCATCTTTCCCCTCACCCCAGGCTCCTTGACCCAATCTACACTCCCCCAGTCCAGCATTTTTCCTCAAGGCAATGGAATCAGGCAGCTTCCTCTTCCATGCTGTCTGGGCCCAGCAAGGGATAAATGGGAGCACAGAAGAGTCTCCCTGCTCTCTGTTCAGGTGCCCAGACCCGGCACAGCCCACAGCAATCCAGAGCTGCAATTGCAGGGAAAAGCCTGTTCAGATCCAGGATGGAGGATGCGCAGTGTGGACAGAATCTTTGTGGAATTTGGCTGCTAAAATCTAAGACTATATCTACAGAGCTTACTGCTGCAAGGTCTCTTGTGTAGCCTCTCTATGCTGGCGGGAGAGAGCTCTCCCACCAGCACAATTAAATCACCCCCAAAGAGCGGCGGTAGTTATATTGGCAGGAGACGCTCTCCCGCCAACGTAGCACTGTCCACCCTGGCGTTTTTGTTGGTCGGGGTTTTTTTCCCACTCTTCTAAGTGACAAAAGTTTTGTCGACAAAAGTATTAGTGTAAGACATAGCCTTAGCCTAAATCTCTCTGAGAATGTGTGAAGTGCAATTTTTCAAAGATTTATAATTAGGCCAAATTTTTGGGTGGATTTTCATGGGATGGCAAAAGGCACAGCCCTGACACAACAGTCACCTCCTGTCCCAAATTAAGTCTCTGTCCAAAGCATGGTGGGCACTAAAGTTTTTTCAAAGAAAAGGTCACCAGAATTGTTTTAACATGGGCCAAACAATACTTGCTACACATTACTGGAAAACCCTGAACTGTTTTGGCTGAAATTTTTCAAAAAAAGTTTAGCCTGAGGCAGACACCTGGCATGGAAAATTTCAGCTCAAACGGTTAAACCCTAGCAAAGTTATAATCAACTGAACGCAGGGTCTTATAATGGGCATTGTCAGGCAACCTTAAAAACAGGGTGGTAGCCCTGTGTATAGTTGATATTTATTTATATTTTTTGTTTGACCATCTCTTAAATAGAAGCCTATTTATTTCATATTATTTCATATTTTATTATTTCATATTTTCCATGTACCCTATCCTAAATCTGTCTTTAAAAAGTCCAAATCATACCTTCTCTGAGCACTCAATATATTTTTAAAAAAATATATTAAGCTTTCTTTTTGGACAGAGTCTGCTACCTTTACTCATGCTGAACAGATGTTTACTCCGTGAATGGTCCCATACAAATCAATGCAACTGCTTCTTGAGTAAGACACTTACACACATGGGATAGCATATCTGAATCTGTCTTTTAAACAAGAAAGTTTATACATAGAATTTCAACTTTCCTGCCACTGCTATGAAAGCTTTTCCAACTAGAAAATTACAAGTAAACTGGAAACTGATTTCTTTCATCAGGTGACACAAAAATGTCAGTGTGTCAACCTGTTATTTGCTTATATTAAGTAGGGACAATATATTTACTGTAGGATTAATTGCCATTATTAGTACTGTAGTCATTGAAAAAAATTATGTTGTAATTTAATTCTAAATTGCTACATGCAAGCTCATTTTCACTATTCTATGCTGTTACTCTTCATCTATGTGAGTGTGCACACATGAGGTAACTTGCATATAAATAGAGATTCTGATGGTAAATTTTAACCAATAAATCCATATTAGTGTAATTTTTCACAGTTCAGAGTTTTGAAAATAAACACGGTTAAAAACCAATTTTAGCTATTTTGAAATTTCAACTACCACTCACACCCAATTTATGAGAGATTATGGCCCCCACATTTATTGAGATGTTAAATAATTAATCTATAGATAAAGGGTTAGTTTCTCTGTTAAGTGAAAGAGCATTCTTTGAGTTGAAAATAACTACGAGAAGAAGTGTACTGAGATGCTTTGGAAACTATTTTTAATTATTTAGACATTTTAGATATTTTTATCCAATAGAACCCAAAACATATGTCTTGAAAATCTGCATAAACTAAATACAGAATTTCATAAAATATAAATATTGGACTCCCTACATATAAACAAGTCCCTCTGTCTGGCATTAGTAAAGCAATTACACAGTATTAGAAGTTGTTGTACATGTGTATATTTAAAATTGTAGAAAAACTATATGTATTATTTGAAAAACAGTCTAAAACTGCAAGCTTACCTGCTACCAAAATTTATATACATATGAGGGAGAAGAGTTAGGGTGCAACTTTTCCTTTGATATTTAATGATTGTTGAGTGCTTAGTTATCATTCTATTAAGTTTTTCTATAAAAAAAATCCTAGATTTTTTAAAAAAAGGAACAGCTTCCTTGTCATAATAAAGAGGATGGTTGTATACTTGCAACTGAATATGTAATTCCAGAGCATGAAATAATGTTAAAAACTAGAGATGGGTACTCAAAATAGGATGGATAGAGAAGGGGACAGAGTGATTACTAACAAAGGAAAAGGGAAACAGGATGTCAAAAAGTTTTAAATAGAATAATTTGGCAGTAAAATGGCTCAATTTTTATTTTTCAACTTAAAGACCAGCTTTCAAAAATAAAAAATATTAAAATACTGAAAACAATCAATCACAGTTTTAGGAAAAACAACTCAAAACATGCACAGAATCCTGGGAAGTTGGACTAGGAAGAAAAAACTGGTGGAGGAAAAATATGCAAGAGTCACGTCTCAAGGATGAATGATATGGACTGCACAAAACTAGTTTTATAAAAACGAAAAGACGGTTACTCACCGTTGTAACTGTTGTTCTTCGAGATGTGTTGCTCATATCCATTCCATTAGGTGTGCGCGCGCCGCGTGCACGATCGTCGGAAAATTTTCTACCCTAGCAACACCGGCGGGTCGGCTGTGGAGCCCCCTAGAGTGGCGCCTTCATGGCGCTGAATATATACCCCAGCCGACCCGGCACCCCCTCAGTTCCTTCTTGCCGGCTACTCCGACAGTGGGGACGGGGGGCGGGTTTGGAATGGATATGAGCAACACATCTCGAAGAACAACAGTTACAACGGTGAGTAACCGTCTTTTCTCCTTCGAGTGCTTGCTCATATCCATTCCATTAGGTGACTCCCAAGCCCAACTTAGGTGGTGGGGTCGGAGTGAGACATTGCTGTGTGCAAAACCGCTAATCCGAAAGCAGCATCGTCCCTGGACTGCTGCACTAGTGCATAGTGAGCTGTAAATGTGTGGACTGATGACCAAACCGCCGCTCTACAAATGTCCTGGATCGGAACTTGCGCCAGCAAAGTCGTCGAGGAAGCTTGGGCCCTCGTGGAGTGAGCGGTGAGGTGCGGTGCTGAGACACCTGCCAGGTCATAGCAAGTCCGGATGCAAGACGTAATCCAGGAGGATAGGCGTTGTGAGGAGACCGGTGAGCCTTTCATCCGGTCGGCCACTGCAACGAAGAGTTGCGTCGTCTTTCTAAAGTGCCTTGTGCGGTCAATATAGAAGGCCAGGGCCCTGCGTACGTCCAGAGAATGCGAACGTTGATCCTGGCGAGTAGCATGTGGTTTAGGATGAAAGACCGGGAGAAATATATCCTGGTTGATATGAAAAGGAGAAACCACCTTAGGGAGAAAGGCAGGATGTGGACGAAGCTGCACTTTATCCTTATGGAAAACTGTGTAAGGGGGCTCGGATGTAAGCGCCCTGAGTTCAGAAACGCGCCTTGCTGAGGTGATGGCTACGAGGAAGGCTGTCTTCCAGGATAGGTACAAAAGTGAACAGGTGGCCAGTGGCTCGAATGGAGGACCTGTGAGCTTGGAGAGAACCAGGTCGAAAGTCCCGCTCCTTCTTGGTCCTTGGTCTGAAGGCCTTACAGATCTTGCACTTATCTGTTTGATGGGACTCTCCCAGGCACTTCAGACAGGAGTCGTGCGGGTCGCTCGTGGGCATAGGCTTAGCGCAGGAGGCGCACTGCTTGAAGCCTGGAGCGTTGGGCATGAGCCCGGCCCCGCGGCTGGGGGAGAAAGGGGGAGATGACCCCCTTAATCCCCTGAACTACTATAACAACTTTTAAACTATTTAACTATTGAACTATAAACAACTAGAACTATAACTATAACTATAACTGTGAATAACTAACTAAGCTAGGGAGAGTGGAGAACAGCTATGCCGCGCTCCACAGTTCCAACGACCGTCAGGGGCGGTAAGAAGGAACTGAGGGGGCGCCGGGTCGGCTGGGGTATATATTCAGCGCCATGAAGGCGCCACTCTAGGGGGCTCCACAGCCGACCCGCCGGTGTTGCTAGGGTAGAAAATTTTCCGACGATCGTGCACGCGGCGCGCGCACACCTAATGGAATGGATATGAGCAAGCACTCGAAGAAGAAGAACTGGTTCAGATTAATAAAGGAACTGACACAAACATACAGCAGATTGGGCTGGTTATACTTTGGCACACTTGACACCTAACCAGTTTGCAACAATCATCCATTGCAAAGGATGAACTGACCCTAAGTTTCACAATGGGCAGCTGCTAGTTGGTTCGCTGAAGATGGATCTTGTGGGGAGGACTGGACAAGAAAATCAGTACATCTGGACTAAAGCTGCCCAAATGGCTTAATAATGAATGCTCCACAAGATCTGTCAAGTAAAGAGAGAGAATATACAGATCAGAGAAACGGGAGGGAAAAACTAAGCTGAAATGAGATCAGACTACAAATACAGAAAAAGAATAGATGGTAAAGAGAGTACAGAAGGAAACAATGTACAGATAGGTAGAAGACACTCCCCTGAACCAGCACATATTAATATAAAATGCATCAAAATTACTCAGTGAAGCTCAAACTGAGGGAGTTCAGGGGAGGGATAGCTCAGTCGTTTGAGCATTGGCCTGCTAAACCCAGGGTTGTGAGTTCAGTCCTTGAGGGAGCACTTAGGGATCTAGGGCAAAATCAGTACTTAGTCCTGTTAGTGAAGGCAGGGGGCTGGACTAGATGACCTTTCAAGGTCCCTTCCAGTTCTAGGAGATAGGATATCTCCAATATTTCTGTTCTACAGACTGAGACAAGCAAATTATGTGGGGAGAAAGAACCCATCAGTTCTGTTCTGTTGAGAGAGACTGGTTGCGTAACTTTGAGCAAGACACTTATCTTCACTGTGCCTCAGTTTTCTCACCTGTAAAATGAATATAATAATACGTACCTACGTCAAAAGTATGTTGTGAGGCTGAATTTAAGTACCTTGAGATTTCTGGTATAAGATGTTTTAAAAGTGCAGAGTATATATTAATGGCTATTCCCTTTTTCACAATGCCTATCCCATGACTTTACCTTAAAAATGCCACAATAAAATCATAGCCCTAATTATATTATATTAACTATAAATAAAGCAAAGCATTTTGGTTCATCAGGGTTTTACCTACAAGGTCTGAAAGTTTTTTGAATTCAAATGAATTCACAGAACAAACATGACTGAAAGGTCCAGGTATGAGGAAAGCTAATGGTTATAGGCATGAAAGCAATTTAAATATTTAAATATGAACATAAATGCTTTTACTATAAATGATTCCCCTTGAGCAGAGTGTTCAGATATCTTCATTGTCCTAACACTGGGTTTTGTTTTGCCAGGCAATAACAGTTTTCCTAGACTGACAACTAAATTCTTGTCATATTTTTTAGTAAAAGAAAGTTATCTCTAACAGTTCTCTGTAGCTGCAGATCTGTACTCTGTGAGCATACATCTTGGTGCTGAGAATCACGTTGATAGCGTTGAAAGCAGTAACAAACAGCAGTAGCAGTAGTGTCCCTCTCACAGAACTATTTGAGATAATGGTATGAAGAATCTCTATTCTTCACTGCGGGACACCAAATAAATGGGAGAAGGTGAGTGAGTGCAATTCTGCAGATATTTCTCTCTCCCATGCTATGGAAGTGGAAATCTCAGTTATATTGTGAGGCCAGAGCCTGGCATCAGCTATGGTCCTCTGCCCAGATCTCTAAGCACATCTTGCCTGAACTCAAGGATACTCCACTCACAGGTGAGTCATCTTCAGAGATATTTTTGAAGGAGAAATGAAGATCACCACAGCTACAAGACTGACTAGCAATGAAAAACCACAAGCAGTACTTACAGATTTCAGAATTTTTCTCTTGAAACAGGCACCTAGTTTCGTTCCAACATAAAAATAGTGATTTTAAATTAGGAGTCCCATGCACAGCTTTGGAAATTTCAGAAATGGGCACAGTTTTTCCACATAGAATGTAGAAGCTAACTTTGTCCTATTAGAAAAGGCTTTGAGACCGTTTGGTAAAGGAACACCTTGCCATAACAGCACTAAATGCAAAGTCTGATCTATTTAGACAATCTGTGGACTGAGATGGTTGATTTGGGGGACAAATCTAAAAGGGATGCAAAGAAGGCACAACCAGAAGTTATGGTATTGATGCAGGAACCACATTGTGAAATTCTATGGTTTGTTATGCACGAAATCAGACTAGATGATTATAATAGGCCTTTTGGCCTTAAACTTGTGACTCTATGATGGTAATTTCTAAAAGGACTTGGTCTTATCCATACAGCTCAATACTCTTAACATCCAGAGTGTAATTCTCCTTTCATTCATCTCCAGTTTAACTACATTTATGGCAAGAGAGTTACTCCTAAGCCACACTGATACAAAGTGATAGAATCCAGCAACCTGATTTGTGCAGTGCCCAGATACCATAAAAATACATACAATATGCATGTATTGCATGTTTGATATGAGTTAATCAAAGTCATTGTGCAGTAAACCCAAGTGCTTCCAACATAAAGCAGTACTCATACATTATGAGAGTAAAGAGAGAATGACCTTCCAGACCTGCAGGCGAGAGTGCTAGAAGGGAATGGGGGTGGGGGTGTGAGAGTGTGAGTGTGTGTGCATGCATGGGCAACCCCCACCACCAGCCTGATGGTCCTAGAGTGTGCAACTCTGCCTACCCCCCTAACACTCAGCCTGATCCTCCTTTTCACCTCTGACATCCTGCCCCCCCACATCTACCTACATCTTCTGGAGTCTGTCTCCCAATACTTCTGGAACCTTTGCCTTCCCACCCTGCTCCTCATTTTACCCTCTCCACTGGCCCTCACGTGATGGGTCTATCCTGTTTCCTGGATCTGGTCAGTCACCAGCACCAGGAGGAACCACCCCACACTTTCTGCAGTCTGCAGGTGAGGCCCTGGCTGCCAGCCTGCAGCACAACACAGAACAGGTCACCGAGATTCCAGCCAGCTGAACTATGGTATATTCACTCCCAGCAAGGTTTTAAAAAGTGGGGGCACATGCCTCCCCCCCTGCTTTTTAATGGGCCTTTGCTCTTTCCCAACCGGTGCATATTCCTGCAAGGTAAAAAAAATCAAGGCCATTTAAAAACAAAAATAGGTGGCAACTCCAATGTTATGAACAACATGAATTAGAACTGTGGGTAGCTTATTTAAAACCCTAGAAACTTCTGAATCCACTGGTGAACTGATTGTGACTGGACTACATTCAGTTCTGGGCTCCTAATTAGCAGAAGGATGTTGAGGAAATGAAGAGAGTTAAGAGAAAATCTACAAAAATAGTGAGGGGATGGAAATAATTACATATAAGGAAATATTAGGAGAGTTACATTTGTATAACTCTGGATTCAATAGCTGATATGGCCTATTCTAATCAAAACAAATAAATAAAGATCTTTCTTAGAAATGCTCTGATTCAATCCTAGACAAAGCTAAAAATATGACTGCAGTCCTTAAAAAAAATTAACAGTATCTTAGACCCATCCCAGGCAGAAATGAAAGCAAAATCCTTTAAAAAAAAAAAAAAAAAAAAAAAAAAAAAAGGGCAGAAAAACCTGCCTACCTTTGACAACAAATTGACTTAACCTGCAAGATAAAAAAGTTACTTTCGTGTGGAGAACTTACTAGCCATAATAAAGAGTGTCACCATCAATATAAAAAAAATACAAAAAACCCCAACCCCAGCCCACAAAACCCCCAAACCAACATATGGTTGAAGATACGGGCATCTGTTATTCTTGATAGGCACATATGTCTCCATTTGGGGGCATCTGTCCCATCTAGAATCTAACCTAACAGCAGAGGCTTTATTTAGAGACTAACTTTTACAGAGAACAATTTTGAATAAAGCAGATGAATGTCATGTCAAAGAATGGTACAGTAAAAAAGTGAAGAAAATAAACATAATCTCACAGAAGTTATTTTTTAAAGCTTCTGTACACATAAAGTGGAAGGTAAACTGGATACTAGGAGCACTATGATCATCATGATACTTAATGGTATGGGGTATACATGATTGTTCAGGATTTAATGAAGAAATATCACACCTCACTTTACTTCACCTATGCCAGTAACATTAATGAAGCTGCTTACTATATATAAGAATATAAAAAGAGCTATGAAGATGAGCTACAGAAAGAAAAGGGAGATGTTTCTTGGCTGTATGAATCACTCCTACAAGCAGTATTCTTCACAGATTCACACTCAGCCTCTGACTTTTTTTATTCTAGCTCTCTAATTTTAATTCAAGACCACATTTAATGCTCTAGCCCCCTCTACTGGAAATCTCTAATGGGTATAGGTCTTCAATTAATGGGGGATTTTTCAGGATTTTTAAATTTCCTATTTACAAGAAAGTCCAGTGTGCAGAGCAATGAAAGGGAACACACACATTTATAAAAGGACGGGCTGTGTTTATCACATTGTTTATAAAATGGAGGTTCATTACTGTTGCTAGAGGTTTTTCAATAAGGATTCCTTGGAGGCAGCTTGGTGCTCGCTCGAAGAGGGAGGAAGTTTTGCTATTTTGTAGCATTCTAAGTTGCATCCCAAAACCCACTTAGAAATCCCCTGTGAGGATATGGCTTGTTCATGCCATCTTTCTGCTATGGGTTTGGTTCTTTGCAGGCAGAACACCAGGGCACTCCTGCTGTCAAGGGAGTGAAGTCTCCTGTCTTTGGAAAAAGCATAGGTTTTTTGGGAAGAATACAAGTAAGTGATTGATGTGGAACTGAGACACAATCTGTAACCTAAGGGAAACTTTCTGTTTGTGGAATACTGTATAAGGAGAGTCTGCTATCATGGCTGCTAGCTCACTGACACTTCTGGCCAAAGTGATAGCCACTAAGAATGCCACCTTCATGGACAGGTGGGTCATGGCACATTGCCATAGGTTTGAAAGGTGGACCTGTGAGTGGTGACAGGAAAAGGTTGAGATCCTATTGGGGCGTAGGTTTAATGACCGGTGGGAAAGTCCTGATCAAGCCCTTCATAAATTGCACAGTAGCCAGGTGTGTAAAGACAGAAAGTCCCCCTATTGGAGGGAGAAAGGCACTAATTGCTGCTACATGGACTCGCAGTGAACTCAGGGCCAGACTTGAAGATTTTAAGGAGAGGAGATAGTCCAGTTAGTCTAGACTATGCACAGCACCTAGTGAATGTTAGTGGGAACATACCAAGGCCAAAAAACACCACCATTTAGCCAGGTAGCATGTTCTAGTGTAATCCTTTCTACTTTGGTTAAGGAATTCACCACTGTCAGAATATATTGGTTAGAACTGGGTAGTGGATTTCTCATTTGTGGTCTGCAGCTAAGCACCTGCTCAACTTATCTATCAGGGAGTTGTGGACATCCAGCAAGTATGCAGCCTGTATTGTAATGTGGTTTCTGATACACCAGTTCCAAAGTCTGAATGCTTCCAGGCAGAGCAGCTACAGATGACATGAACCTTGCCTGGCCAGTAGGGGGAAGATCACCTGCATACTCAGGAGTGGTGAGCATCATATGCTTAGTGTGTGTATTCTGTTTAGGTAACTGTTAATAAATAGAGGTTAAGGATATTATTGTGTAAAGCTCTTTTACTAGGAAAAGGCCCTGCAGACCTGTAGAGCCCTCAGTCCACCAGGAATGGGTGTTAACCCTGAGCCCACGGAGGGGTAGAGGCTGGAACCCACAGAGGGGTAAATTTGGGTCCCTTACTTCCTGAGCACCCAAAAGAGAGAGTAGGGGTGATGAGAAACCTAAATTGTGCAGGTAACATTCTTTTTTGGGGATTAGGAAATATGGGGAGAAGAATCCTCTCCCTTGGTACAGAGGTGGGATGCACCCCAGCATACAAGGAATTCTGCCTCTTATTGAAGACTCAATTGGTGAGAGTGGTTCCCAAAGGGGGATCAGGAAGGTGGTTGGTGAGGAGGGAAGGAAAGAAACTCTATGAAGTATCCCTGGTAATCTCCAGGACCCAACTGTCTCTGGTGATCTTGTTCCAGCTGAGGGGGAAGGAAATAAGACATCCTCCAAAGATGACAGGAGAGGAAGTAGATGGCATCATTGGTGAAACGCAGGCTTGACATGCATGTCAAAAATGGCCCTTGGACAGTGGTTGGGAGTAAGTGGAGGGAGCTGAGGAATGGGACCTCTGAATCCTCTGTCATTTATGCAGACTCAGGTGGATGCTCGTGGTAATATGCAATGTGCGAAGGGGGTGGTCATGGTCTAAAGCAGTGTTTTTCAAAGTTCGGGTCGCAACATGTAAGGTACTGGGTCACCTTGCTCAGCACCCAGGGACCCTATCAGCTCTGGTCAGCACCGCTGAACGGGACGTTAAAAGTCCCGTCGGCAGTGCTGCCCAGCTAAAGCAGGCTAGTGCCTACCTGTTCTGACACCGTGCTGCGCCCCGGAAGTGGCCAGCTGCGGGTCCAGTTTCTAGGCGGGGGAGCCAGAGGGCTCCGCACACTGCACTCTGCCCTGAGTACTGGCCAATGGGAGATGGAGGGGGTACCTGGGGGCGAGAGCCATGCGGAGCCGCTTGCGCACCTCCGCCTAGGAGCCAACCTGCTGCTGGCCACTTCCGGGACACAGCACAGTCTGCGGTGCCAGGACAGGCAGGAAGCCTGCCTCTGCACCCTGGCTGCTGACCGGGAGCTGCCAGAGGTAAGCTCGCCACCCAACCCCCAGCCCTGAGCCCCCCAAACCCTTCATCCCCGGCCCCACCCCAGAGCCTGCACCCCCAAGCCAGAGCCCTGACCCCCTCCTGCACCCCAACCTCTGCCCCAATCCAGAGCCCTTTCCCCCACCCTGAACCTCTCATTCCCATCCCCACCCTGCAGCCCTCACCCCTGCACCCCAACCCTCTGCCCCAGCCCTGAGCCCCTCCCACACCCCAAACCCCTCATCCCCATCTCCATTGGGTTGCAAGCATCAACAATTTTCTTCAACTGGGTCCCCAGAAAAAAAGTTTGAAAACCACTGGTCTAAAGGGCTGTCTCTAGTGTTTCCTCCTTGGGGATGGAGTGTAAATCCCCAGGGATCATAGAGGGGACCCTGAATCCTTTAGAGAATTCAGGGATTTATACATCTTTTCATTAAAAAGGTTGGACTCATTAAAGGGGAGGTTGTGGATGGTGGACCTCTCTAGAAAAGCCTGACAACTGGAGCCACAAGTCCCTTTGCATGACCAGTCCTGTGGCTAAATTTCTGGACACTGTAGGTGTGCGGCATCTACTGCAGTCTGGAGAGTCACCTTTGCTACTAGCTTCCCCTCATCCAGAAAGGATTGGAATTAGGCTCCATCTTCCATGGGAAGTTTGTCTTTAAAGTCTGCCAAGCCTGGCGTACATGTTGAAATTGTATCTTGCTAATAAAGTTTGGTAATTAGCTACACAAAATTGGAGACCTGTGGAAGGGAAGACCTTCCTACACAAGAGATCCGGTCTCTTTGAATCTTTATCTGCCAGAGTGGATTTCTGGCAGTGCGACAGAGTTCTTTCTGTAGCCACCTGCATCATCACCAAGTTAGGGGCAGGATGGGAAAACAAAAAGTCTGCTCCTTTGGCAGCACAAAATAACATCTTTTGGCTCTTTTTGGTGTTAGAACACAAGATGCTGGTGTGTGCCAAACTGCTCTGGCCAGTTCCAATATAGCCTTGTTAATTGGAAGGGCCACACTGGTCGGTCCTTGCGATTGCAAAGTCCAAGAGCCGGTGTTGAGAGCACTGGACCTCTTCTAATGGGATCTGTGGATCATTAGCGACCCATTGCAACAGCTCCTGATTGTGGTCATCCAATGGAGAAGTTGATGAAGGAGTGATGGCATTGTCTAGAGATGACGAGGAAGCCCCCATCTGAGCTGCTTCCAGCTCTTCCTCCTCATACACCAATGGAACTGGCTGAGAAGAGGAGTACAACTCCTGAGAGAGGTCCGGTCACCTTCCATAGGTGTCCCAAAGGCCCTAATAAGGCCAGAAGGAGGGATACATTGGTCATGGTGGCCCCCAAGGCAATCAGTACCAGCTGTCTGCGGGGGTGGGGGAATCATATCCAGATAGATGGTAAGCACAGCCTCTCAACTGTGTGTCAGGGCTCCTGTGTCTTACTGGAGATACTGGTGCAGGTATCTCTTCTGACTTCTGCAATTCCAAGTCCACAGTGGTGGTACCATCAGTATTGGGTGCGCCTGCCCGATGGATGGAGATGTAACTGCTCCTGGGATGTCAGTAACGATTACTCCTCTGGGATAAGGATGTCCCTCAGGAGGGGATAGCCTGAAGGGAGTGGAGACTGTGGGGAGGAATGGAATATATCCTATGCTGTACAAAGGTCTCCGTATGGCCGAGAGTCTGGGGAGTTCCAGCAGAAACACCTGAAGGACGGGGATTGTCTGTCACAGCCAGTCAGTCTTTGGATAAACAAGATCGTACCGATGATGCATCTGGACCTGTACTCATAGATGGGACTGGAGAGTGTATGTCTTTCCACTTCAGTCCTGCAGCCCTGGGGGTCTTCGGCGGAGCCAGTTCCATATGTGACACCTCACCCAAGCTGGACCACCTAAGGAAGGAAACGCGTGCCTTATGGACAATCATCTGTGGGAATCTGTTCTTACGCCCAGTTTAGTGTCCTTACTCTCGTGGGAAGCCTTGTAGGAGGATTTTTTGGGCTTTGGTGGTAAAGGTTCTTCATAGAATATCAGGGTTGGAAGGGACCTCAGGAGGTCATCTAGTCCAACCCCCTGCTCAAAGCAGGACCAATCCCCAACTAAATCATCCCAGCCAGGGCTTTGTCAAGCCTGACCTTAAAAACTTCTAAGGAAGGAGATTCCACCACCTCCCTAGGTAATGCATTCCAGTGCTTCACCACCCTCTAGTGAAAAAGTTCTTCCTAATATCCAACCTAAACCTCACGCACTGCAACTTGAGACCATTACTCTTTGTTCTGTCATCTGCTACCACCAAGAACAGTCTAGATCCATCCTCTTTGGAACGCCCTTTCAGGTAGTTTAAAGCAGTTATCAAATCCCCCCCCCCCCCATTCTTCTCTTCTGCAGACTAAACAATCCCAGTTCCCTCAGCCTCTCCTCATAAGTCATCTGCTCCAGCCCCCTAATCATTTTTGTTGCCCTCCGCTGGACTCTTTCCAATTTTTCCACCTCCTTCTTGTAGTGTGGGGCCCAAAACTGGACACAGTACTCCAGATGAGGCCTCACCAATGTCAAATAGAAGGGAATGATCACGTCCCTCAATCTGCTAGCAATGCCCCTACTTATACAGCCCAAAATGCCGTTAGCCTTCTTGGCAACAAGGGCACTGTTGACTCATATCCAGCTTCTCGTCCACTGTAACCCCTAGGTCCTTTTCTGCAGAACTGATGCCTAGCCATTCGGTCCCTAGTCTGTAGCAGTGCATGGGATTCTTCCGTCCAAAGTGCAGGACTCTGCACTTGTCCTTGTTGAATCTCATCAGATTTCTTTTGGCCCATTCTTCCAATTTCTCTAGGTCCCTCTATATCCTATCCCTACCCTCCAGCATATCTACCACTCATCCCAGTTTAGTGTCATCTGCAAACTTGCTGAGGGTGCAGTCCACACCATCCTCCAGATCATTAATGAAGATATTGAACAAAACCGGCCCCAGTGACCCTTGGGGCACTCCGCTTGATACCGGCTGCCAACTAGACATGGAGCCACTGATTACTACCCGTTGAGCCCGACGATCTAGCCAGCTTTCTATCCACCTTATAGTCCATTCATCCAGCCCATCCTTCTTTAACTTGCTGGCAAAAATACTGTGGGAGACCGTATCAAAAGCTTTGCTAAAGTCAAGGAATAACATGTCCACTGCTTTCCCCTCATCCACAGAGCCAGTTATCTCATCATAGAAGGCCATTAGGCTAGTCAGGCATGACTTGCCCTTAGTGAATCCATGCTGACTGTTCCTGATCACTTTCCTCTCCTCTAAGTGCTTCAGAATTGATTCCTTGAGGACCTGCTCCAAGATTTTTCCAGAGACTGAGGTGAGGCTGACTGGCCTGTAGTTCTCCGGATCCTCCTCCTTCCCTTTTTTAAAGATGGGCACTACATTAGTCTTTTTCCAGTCATCCGGGACCTCCATGAGTTTTAATCGCCATGATCGCCTGAGTTTTCAATCTGGGATCGCCATGAGTTTTCAAAGAGTTTTCAAGGCCTGTGCTTGGAGAGGCACTGCTGGTTGGTTGAGGCTGATGTACACAGAGGGAGGGTCTTCCAGGTCCAGGTCAGAGCAAGGTCTCAGTCTCCTCCATCAGGAACGCTTTTAGTCAGAGCTCTGATCTTTCTACTTCTGGTTGCGAAGGATTGACAGATACTGAACTTCAAAGACATAGGTGCGTCATCCAGGCAGTACAGGCACCATTGATGCTCGTCATTGATGGAGAAGGAGTGAGGGCAGGAGATGCAATTTTTGAATCCCGGGACTCTGAGCATAGTCCTGGGACTGGGGAACATTTTCCCTGAATGGCGGGTGGGGGAACTATTCTATACTAACTAACTATAACTACTAAGCTAAGATATAAAAACTATTTACAAAGAGTTTACTTTACAGGTTATGCGCAGAGTGAAGGAGGACACAATTCTGACTCAGGTCATGTGCTGATAAAAAGGAACTGAAGAGGTGTCTACCCATATTGCCTCTTATACTCTCGGTTGGGAGCATGAGGGAAGCTACTGAGCATGTGCGGGTCAATGAATATTGCGTTGAAGAATTTCTGGACTCGGGCACATGGCATGCATGCATATTCCACGTGTAGAATACACAAATGGATCATCACTCAACAAACATACAATTATTTTAATCTTTCATTAACTGATGTTTGTTCTGAGTTTTGATGATGTAAAGTGCTATTATGTTTTCACAGGAACTGTCATACCAAATCAGACCAGTGATTCCTTTAGTCCCAGACCCTTATTTCTGACAGTGGCCAGTCCCAGACATTTCAGAGGAAATGTAAGAAACCTCAAAATGGACAATTAAAGACTAACCTGCCTTAAGGATAAATCCCTTCCTAACCCAGAAAGTTACTGGTTGCTTTATGCTTTGAAGCACAGAGTTATATCACATCTAATTTGTCTTTAAACCTATCTAACACAACTGTGGATGATCTCATTAGCCATACATTTATTACTTTTTGCATTATTACTAAACTCTTGGCCTCAATGATATTTAGTGGCAATTAGTTCCACATGTTAATAATACAGTGTGTAAAAAAGTATTTCCTTTTACTTCTGTTTTAAATGTTACTTTTCAATTTCATTGGATAGCCCCTTGTTTTTGTTCTTTATACCATTCATTATGGGGGGAGCTGGTATTTACCCCCTAAATTAAGTTGCCTAACATACTTTGCATTATGAAGGATTCTTGCGACCTTTTCTTTGAGATGATCTCACAGCTCATTTGTTTGTAGGAGTCCTTTGATATTTGGAAGGGGGAAATACCCTCAGGCTAAAGCAGTGCCTGTTCTTTGTTCCATGAAGAAATTAGTTACTTGCTGCACCTCAATTTTTGGGTGCCCAGTTTAAGACGCCCAAAGAAGCATAATTTTCAGAAAATGCTGAGTACCCTCAAGATCCTTTAACATATCTCAAGTTAGGCACCCAAAAATTAAGACACTCAAAATCATTAATCACTTTTGATAACAATAGCATTTATATCATGATGTAATATTTTCAGTATTCTTTTTAACCCATTCTTTATACATCCTAATGTTATGTTTATTTTTTTGAATGCCACTGCACATTCAGCAGAGGTTTCTAATGACTGGCCACACTGACACCAAGGTCTTTTTTCTCAGTAGTTTCAGTTAATTTAGAACCCAGCAGATTATTCCTTCCAGTATGCATTACTCCTTGGATTTGCCAGTACTGAATTCCATCTGCCACACTGTGCAGTTCATTTGCCTAACTTTGTTAGGTGCCTCTGAAGTTCCTCCTTGAAGTCTTTTCAGGTTTGAGCTAACTCAAATTATTTTGGTTTTGACATCTTATTGTTCACTGAAAAGGAAAGTATTAATGAGAGCCTGTGGACCCAGCTGGTCTTGCCCTATTAAACCTGCAGCAGATGCCAGGCATAGAGAGGGGAGCTAAAAAGAGGAGATCTAGGAGAGCAGAGGTCTGCTTCTCCTGATGTGAAAGAAGTCTGGCTGCAGCCGAAGACTAAGGTAGCTTGCTGGTTGGACAAGCCTACTGGTGGAATGAATGACCAGACTCTGGGAGACCAGCCAAAATACTATCTGAAGATAAGCCCCAAATATAAAGGTGGGGTCCCACTGAGGGTTCTTTGGATACCCGTTGTTGTGAAGTTGTGGTTTTTCCTGATTTCTTTTGGACCATAACACTCCAAAAGGAGGAAGACTGAAGTTTGCTTTGGCTGGAGGGTTAACACACCACTACACTGGACCTCACAAAAGAGCAAACTTACAAGTGGAAACCTGCAGCTGGGTGATTTGTACCCTGATGGGCTACAAGGGGGCCACTGCAGAGACAAAACCAATCAGAGCCTTTACCCTTTACTTTGTTAACATCTTGAAAATATGCTGGTATATTAGAGGCATGATTTTGTCATACAGAAGCTGTGCTTGTCTGTCTCTCTCTCTCTCAGCATGTTCAGCTATATATTTTAAAATTCTATTTTTAATTATTGTTTCAGTCAACTTTCTCCTAGAGAAGTAAGGCTCACTAGTCTATAAGTCCCTGAACCATCCCTAAAGTCTTTTTTAAAGACAAGTATTGCCATTTGCTAGCGTCTAGTCCTCTGGAATAGCAGCTGATCTTCATAAAAGATGGCATATTTTTATTAGCAGCTCAGCCATTTCATTATTAAGTTTCTTCAGATAGCCTCCATCTTCAGAAATCCTGGTGATTTGTTACTCTTTAATTTATCAATTATTTCCAGCTTTTCCTCATTTGACATCTTATTTTATGACTGTGTCTCATATCTATTATCTGAATAGAATAATTCCAAGGTAGTATCTCCCCAACATCCTCTGTGGTGAAGACTAATGCAAAGAAATAGTTTAGCTCCTCTGCAACATTCTTGTCCTCCTTACTTACCACCTGGCAGTACATAAGACCAAAAGAAAAGAAAAAGACGACAGAGCTTACTTTAACTGGCTCATGCTGCATCACAGGTGCTTGCATAGCTATGGCACTCTGGGCATAAACTTGGTGATATGCTGCTTGAACTCCATGATCAGAATATGGCTGTCAAAAAAACAAACATTTTTTATAAAAAGATTTTTAAGAGTACAAAAGCATGTTTCTATATTTGTTTGTTTTTGTAAACTCTCTTATGATTTAAACTGCTAAAAACTGTGGACTAAGGTAACCTGAGTACTGAGCATTAATCAGTGATTTTTTTTAAATTTATTTTTTTCCCCATTGCAGAATAGATTTTGGTAAATCATTTAATATCAGGTTTCAGAGTGGTAGCCATGTTAGTCTGTATCAGCAAAAAGAACGAGGAGTATTTGTGGCACCTTAGAGACTAACAAAATTTATTTGAGCATACGCTATCATGGGCTAAAGCCCACTTCATCAGATGCATGCAGTGGAAAATACAGTAGGAAGATAGATAGACATACAGAGAACATGAAAAAATGGGCGTAGCCATACCAACTCTAATGAGACTAATCGATTAAGGTGGGATAGTATCAGCAGGAGAAAAAAAAACTTTTGTAGTGATAATCAGGATGGCCCATTTCAAACAATTGACAAGAAGGTGTCAGTAACAGTAGCGGGAAAATTAGCATGGGGAAATAGTTTTTAGTTTGTATAATAACTCATCCACTCCCAGTCTTTATTCAAGCCTAATTTAATGGTGTCCATTTTGCAAATTAATTCCAGTTCTGCAGTTTCTCATTGGAGTCTGTTTTTGAAGTTTTTTTGTTGAATAATTGCGGGTCTGGTGCTGGCTACAGAGGCGAATGGGATTGTAAACTAAGAAAGCGTTTTTTTGTTTCTGGTTCTTCCTGCGTTTGGAGAAGCAGGACCATGCACATTCCTTGTAAATAAACAAGATTGCACCAAAGAAAATATCAGATCCCATCATCAATTTCAACCCCCAACTGGAACATCCCCAGGGCCCTAAACTTTGACTAGCTGCTTGGGTCTGGAAGGGGCAACAATCCATAAGTTTGCTTTGCGTGCTTCCTACCTGCAGGCCTTCCCTCCAGTGGGGCCCTCTGATACCTAAACACAATCAAGCTGCTGAGGTTTTCAGGCTCAGGAGTGGCAGAATCAGGGAAGTATCAGAGGGGTAGCCGTGTTAGTCTGGATCTGTAAAAGCAGCAGAGAGTCCTGTGGCACTTTATAGACTAACAGACATATTGGAGCATGAGCTTTCGTGGGTGAATACCCACTTCTTCGGATGCATGTCAGAATCAGGGAATGCTTCCTCAGCTGCTTTTGTAACTGATGACCTGGAAATGGAATGCTCTTGAAATCTGCTATCCCGTTAGTTATTTCTCGTGATTGTTTCCATCACTGCACTGTTCCTGTCTGTGAGTAAGTGTGCACTAACACTGGGTGAATGAGTGGGTAATTTAAAAAAAAACAAACTTCCCTCATCTCCATATTTTAAGTAGAAAATTGACATAGTACTCAGTTTATTTTTTCAAACTAAGACTTCAGTGCTTCCTAATTTTAAAGAAAGTGGAGTATTTATCAAACTTTTGGATAGTAGAATTTTATTCCTCCGTCTCTCAGAAGATGGGAGCTAGATCATAACTTGTCATAACTGTGTGCTAGCTTCAGGGTGCTTCTCTAGAATTGTTCACAGAAAACATGCTTCCTTCCAAATGAGTGCTACGTTTGTGAAGTCTGGAGTGGACAAGCTGTTCATTTTATATTGTAAGTCATTTTAACTCCTATGTAAGTGATAAATATTATTATTATAGTCTACACGTGTTCACACATTCTGGTTCTGTTCCTATTGATTACACATAATTTGACAAGAGAAAATAGCTTATGTCTCTCTAGCTGGATTAACGTATTGTAGCCATGTCAGTCCCAGGGTGAGGTAATATCTTTTACTGGACCTACTTCTGTTGGTGAGAGAGAGCTTTCAAGCTACCCAGAGCTCTTCTTCAGAGGCCTTGGTTACACTTGCCCACAGCGCTGTACCTCACTCCCCGTCCACACTGGCAAGGAACGTACAGCACTGTGTCTCCCTGGCTACACCACTGCAGGTACCCTACCTCCCCAAGAGGAATAAGAGATGCAGTGTAGGGGCTACAACTCCCGGGTGTCAGTGTGAACGAGGAGTTAACTTGCTGCGCTGTGATAATCCCCTTATCAAGTGGCCACTCTTTTCATTGTTGTGATCGGCTCCAGGAACGCAGAAGTGCCGTTTCAAAGCTCCGTACCAGAGAGAAAAAGCAACAATTTTGCTGTTTGCTTTGAGTGAGTGAATGAGAAGCAGGGGGGTCGGAACTTGCAAGGCAGCATGCTGACACACTCTCAGCACCCCAAAACCCACTCTCTCCCCACACACTCCCTGTCACACTCCACCCCCCCCTTTTGAAAAGCACGTTGCAGCCACATGAATGCTGGGATAGCTGCCCATAATGCACCACTCCCAATGCAGGTACAAATGCTGCAAATGTGGCCAGGCCAGTGCGCTGTCAGCTGTCAGTCTGCAGCGCTTTCCCTACTCAGCTGTACGAAGGTGGGTTTAACTCACTGCGCTCTACAGCTGCAAGTGTAGCCATACCCTGAGTGTCACTGCTAAATACAAGGTGGAACAGATTATTTAGCATAAGTAAATAACATATTTCAAGGGACCATTCAAGGTGAAGTGGCCTGTTAACACCCTTCCAGTCATAGGAAGGAAAGGAGGGGAGACAAATGGGGGAGGGGGAAGAGAGCAGTGTTAGTGGTTTACAGATTGTTGTAATAAGCCATAAATCCAGTGTCTCTCCTTCAGTCAATGAGTTTTAGTGTCTAGCAACAGGGCCAGCTTTAGCAAGAGCGGGGCCCGATTCCTGGGGGCGGGGCTTGCAGCAAGCCCCGCCCCCAGGACCCGAGCCGCGCCGTGGGGGAGGGGACCCGAGCCGCACCACGGGGGGGGGGGACCCGAGCCGCGCCGCGGGGGACGACCTGAGCCGCGCCGCGGAGGGGGGGGGGGACGGGACGGGGACGACCCGAGCCGCGCCGCGGGGGGGGGACGGGGGAGCCGAGCCGCGCCGCGAGGGGGACGGGGAGCCGAGCCGCGCCACAGGGACAGGGGGGGGGGGAGCCGAGCACGCTGCGGGGACGGGGGGGGGAGCCGAGCGCGCCGCAGGGACGGGGGGGGGGCCGAGCGCGCCGCGGGGACAGGGGGGGGGAGCCGAGCCGCACCGCGGGGACAGGGGGGGGGGGGACCCGAGCCGCGCTGGGGGGGGGGGGCTGCGCCGGGGGGGGGGGGAATCCGAGCCGCGGGGACCGGGCCGGGCCGGAGCCGGGCCCCGAGGGCCGGGCCGGAGCCAAGCCGGGCCAGAGCCGCTGGGGCCTGCGGGAACGGGCTGCGCCTCCCCGGAGCCCTTCTCCCGCCCCCTCCCCAGCTTACCTCGTGCTGCCCGCCGGCCCGCCCCTGCTTAGTCTCAGACTTCCCGCGAATCTCTGATTCGCGGGACGCAGGGGAGGGGGCGGGGCGTGCAGGGGAGGGGAGGAGGGGGAAGTGAGCTGGGGGCGGGGCGGACAGCTGCAGCGCGGGGCCCTCTTGGCGCGGGGCCCAATTCAGCCGAATCGGCTGAATCGGCCTAAAGCCGGCCCTGTCTAGCAAAGTTATAAGCTCCCAGGCTCGTCTTTTGAAAGTGTTATGGGGGTTTCCTTTGACAATAAGTACCGATCGGTCAGCTATAGAGTGAGCGTTTTGTGAAAAGTATTCACCCAGAGGTGATGTGGCGTTTTGGTCTTTTATCATTTTCCTATGTGAGTTCACTGGAGAGTGTAGTGATTGTCTGGTTTCACCCATATAGTTGCTATATTGGGGCATTTAGTGTACTGGATGAGGTACACCACATGTTGTGATAGGTATGCGTAGGACCTACGGATCTTGAAAGGTTTTTTGTGGAGGGTGTTGATCATTATAGCAGCAGTGATATGTTTGCAGGTTTTGCATCTGTTGTTCTGGCAGGGTCTGAGTTGGTGTCTCCTGGTCTGTGGAGAGCTTGCTCCTAATGATGAGGCTGGAGAGGTTGGGGGATTGTTTGAAGGCCAGAAGACAGAGTTCAGGAAAGATGTCTTTCAGGATGTGGTCCCCATCAAGTATGGGTTGTAGATACCCCGTGTGGGTTCTAGTGTGGGGTGGTAGGTGACAGCTGGGGGTGTGCATTTGGAGGGGGTTTTATTTCTGAATTGTAACAGGTTCTCTCAGGGTATTTGGGTGACCCATTCCAACAACACATCTTTACAACAATCTACAAACACCGACACCCACCCCCACCCCGCAGCTGCTTATACCCCCATGATTATTTTCCTCCCTATGACTGGAGAGGTGTTAACAAACCACTTCACCTTGAATGGTCCCTTGAAATATGTGTTAACTACTTATGGTAAACTCTCTGTTCCACCTTGTATTTAACAGTGACACTCTGATTAATTTCCAAGATCTGAAGAAGAACTCTGTGTAAACTTGAAAGGGTGTGTCTCTCTCACCAACAGAAAGAGGTCCAATAAAAGATATTAACTCAACCACCTTGTCTGTCTAGTTGGATGAACAACTTTTTTCAGTCTTCCGCCTCCCTCCCCTCTTTCGTGTGTGTGTGTGTGTGTGTGTGTGTGTGTGAACTATGATGTTTGATTCAGTTGAACTTAAGCTTAAGAAGCAACAAATGCTATAGCTTGATATGCTGTAGTAATCCTTTTATAGTTATAATAAACTACCATGAAATGCCAAGGAAAAACATAAAAGGTTAAGATTCTATCCAAAATATTTAACATCCAGAATATTCTTCTGTAACTTTAAGGTGAAATTAACCATTATTAACTACACCTTTACTCCAATATAACGCGACCCGATATAACTCGAATTCTGATATGACGCGGTAAAGCAGCACTCCGGGGGGGTGGGGCTGCGCACTCTGGCGGATCAAACCAAGTTCGATATAATGCGGTTTCACCTATAACTCAGTAAGATTTTTTGGCTCCTGAGGACAGCGTTATATCAAGGTGGAGGTGTACTAATATGGGCTTTCTTTTCTAAATGACACTAAAGTTTTTAGGGGCCTGATCCAAAACCTATTGAAGTCAATGGATATACTGAGACAGGCCCAACAAAGAAAGTAACAGAATGCCACTAGCTGTCACCTACAGCCCCCAACTAAAACCTCTCCAGTGCATCATCAAGGATCTACAACCTATCCTGAAGGACGATCCCTCACTCTCTCAGATCTTGGGAGACAGGCCAGTCCTCGCCTACAGACAGCCCCACAACCTGAAGCAAATACTCACCAGCAACCACACACCACACAACAAAAACACTAACCCAGGAACCAAACCCTGCTACAAACCCCGGTGCCAACTCTGTCCACATATCTATTCAAGGGACACCATCATAGGATCTAACCACATCAGCCACACCATCCGGGGCTTGTTCACTTGCACATCTACCAATGTGATCTATGCCATCATGTGCCAGCAATGCCCCTCTGCCACGTACATCGGCCAAACTGGACAGTCTCTATGCAAAAGAATAAATGGACACAAATCAGACGTCAAGAATTATAACATTCAAAAACCAGTCAACCTCCCTGGTCACTCAATTATAGACCTAAAAGTCGCAATTATTCAACAAAAAAACTTCAAAAACAGACTCCAACGAGAAACTGCAGAACTGGAATTAATTTGCAAAATGGACACCATTAAATTAGGCTTGAATAAAGACTAGGAGTGGATGAGTCATTACACAAACTAAAAACTATTTCCCCATGCTTATTTTCCCACTACTGTTACTGACACCTTCTTGTCAACTGTTTGAAATGGGCCATCCTGATTATCACTACAAAAGTTTTTTTTCTCCTGCTGCTAACAGCCCACCTTAATCGATTAGTCTCATTAGAGTTGGTATGGCAACCCCCATTTTTTCATGTTCTGTGTGTGTGTGTGTGTGTGTGTGTGTGTGTGTGTGTGTTTGTGTGTGTGTGTGCATATATATCACACATACATACACTCTTCCTACTGTATTTTTCACTGCATGCATCTGATGAAGTGGGCTTTAGCCCACGAAAGCTTATGCTCAAATAACATAAGAACATAAGAAAGGCCGTACCGGGTCAGACCAAAGCTCCATCTAGCCCAGTATCATGTCTACCTACAGTGGCCAATGCCAGGTGCCCCAGAGGGAGTGAACCTAACAGGCAATGATCAAGTGATCTCTCTCCTGCCATCCATCTCCATCCTCTGACAGACAGAAGCTAGGGACACCATTCCTTACCCGTCCTGGCTAATAGCCATTAATGGACTTAACCACCATGAATTTATCCAGTTCTCTTTTAAACTCTGTTATAGTCCTAGCCTTCACAACCTTCTCAGGTAAGGAGTTCCACAAGTTGACTGTGCGCTGCGTGAAGAAGAACTTCCTTTTATTTGTTTTAAACCTGCTGCCTATTAATTTCATTTGATGACCCCTAGTTCTTGTATTATGGGAATAAGTAAATAACTTTTCCTTATCCACTTTCTCCACGTCACTCATGATTTTATATACCTCTATCATATCCCCCCCCTTAGTCTCCTCTTTTCCAAGCTGAAGAGTCCTAGCCTCTTTAATCCCACCTCATATAGGACCCGTTCCAAACCCTTAATCATTTTAGTTGCCCTTTTCTGAACCTTTTCTAGTGCCAGTATATCTTTTTTGAGATGAGGAGACCACATCTGTACGCAGTATTCGAGATGAGGGCGTACCATTGATTTATATAAGGGCAATAATATATTCTCAGTCTTATTCTCTATCCCCTTTTTAATGATTCCTAACATCCTGTTTGCTTTTTTGACCGCCTCTGCACACTGCGTGGACATTTTCAGAGAACTATCCACGACTCCAAGATCTTTTTCCTGACTTGTTGTAGCTAAATTAGCCCCCATCATATTGTATGTATAGTTGGGGTTATTTTTTCCAGTGTGCATTACTTTACATTTATCCACATTAAATTTTCTTTGCCATTTTGTTGCCCAATCACTTAGTTTTGTGAGATCTTTTTGAAGTTCTTCACAGTCTGCTTTGGACTTAACTATCTTTAGCAGTTTAGTATCATCTGCAAACTTTGCCACCTAACTGTTTACCCCTTTCTCCAGATCATTAATGAATAAGTTGAATAGGATCGGTCCGAAGACTGACCCTTGGGGAACACCACTAGTTACCCCTCTCCATTCTGAGAATTTACCATTTATTCCTACCCTTTGTTCCCTGTCTTTTAACCAGTTCTCAATCCATGAAAGGACCTTCCCTTTTATCCCATGGCATCTTAATTTACATAAGAGCCTTTGGTGAGGGACCTTGTCAAAGGCTTTCTGGAAATCTAAGTACACTATGTCCACTGGATCGCCCTTGTCCACATGTTTGTTTACCCCTTCAAAGAATTCTTATAGATTAGTAAGACAGGATTTCCCTTTACAGAAACCATGTTGACTATTGCTCAACAGTTTGTTTTTCTATGTGTCGGACAATTTTATTCTTAACTATTGTTTCGATTAATTTGCCCGGTACAGACGTTAGACTTACCGGTCTGTAATTGCCGGGATCACCTCTAGAGCCCTTTTTAAATAAATTTGTTAGTCTCTAAGGTGCCACAAGTACTCCTCGTTCTTTTCACTTCATATCACACACTTGTTTATCAGTGCCACACAGTGCACACACCTTTCTTCCTAGCCTGTAAGCACATTAAAGAGATTAATTTCTGTACTATGAATCCAATTTACTCATAACTGTAAAGGAATAGTGTATAAATTTATTAGATTAATACTGAAACTCCGTAACCAATATTTTTTGCTTGTTTTAAAAATATTTACTCAGGAAAGATGCAGAATGCATTTTTCTTCAACAGGTGAATTGTGTACATGTAGCTTCCCCTAATATCAATAGACTATGTACCTGTGGATTGAGGGCATGATACAGCCATGTTTTCCTAAATTAATTCTGGTTTTATTTGTAATTCATCGGCCTCCTAAAATTTCTTTGTATATAATTGGTAACCTTCTGATTCATGCACAAGTGGCAGAACATGCAAGATAAGTATGAAATTAGCCAGCAAAGCAGCAGTGTGTGCAGTTGCATAGGAATGTCAATATATATTTATTTTAGAGAAAAAATGTGCAGGCTTCTGTATATAGTGTTTGTCATTTGCTATAATGTACCTGACTTGGGCCCTCACCCGTCATAGTCCTTCTAGCTGCTTTGGTGATGAAGAATTGTTTTAAGGAAAGAATACTGTACCAACAGATCACAATAATTGTACAGGTCTTTTTCATAGCTCCATTTTCAGTAAAACATATTGCTATAGCAATATTGCTATATTTTCCTTCCACTTCTTATATATTCAATTACTAACAAATGGTTTTATCATAAATTTTCTAATACTCTCTCTCCTATCTAAAAATTAACAATTAACAAAAAGGAAAAAAAAGACGGCAAAAAAGGATTGCTGTTGACTAAGTAGTAAAGATTCATATGCACAAAACAGCAGAAAAGATTTAATTGTTAGAACCTGGAAAACCTTACTATTCTAATCCCCAGAACACTTGTCAAACACCATGTTTCTCCACAGAAAAGTATTCCAGCCAATTTACATTCTTAGAAGCATTCAGATCTGACTATAATCATTCAACAGTCCTAACAAGCAATTCAGTCTGAATTTATTCAATCTGAACTGTTAGCATCAATGTGGAACTAGCAGAAACATTTAACCTAGTCCTCCCACTGCTGCCCACAACCCCATGGCAGCCTTTCAAAATATTTCAAAATCCAATGTTTCTGCTAGGAAGCCATGCCAGGAACTCTGAGATAGGTTACCAAGAGGCACTGGGATTGCAATGACTTAAAACAATACTAGTGTGGGCATGGAGAAAAAGTGCAAAGGGTTGTAAACTTCTGCATGGCTGATGTGGTTGCACTGAATTGTTTGTGCTTAAATTGGTTCTGTTTAACTGGTTCAAATAAAAAATGTCCACGTTTCTATTGCATATACATATATATATTGTATATAAAAGTTCCATGAAAGTACCTCTGGAACTGCAGCTTCCATTAGAGAGAAAGGAGGAGGTACACATCCACTGTCCTGTGCAATTTCTAGTGGCTGATAGATAACTTCAGAAGGGTGAAGATAAAAGAATGAGGTTGAAGAGGCAGGAGACTGAAATAAAACAAGATTTAGTACAGGTTACTGAACTGTGCCAGTGGTAAGCAACACCAAACTAAAGACTTAAATAACTGACACTGAAATTTAGGCAACTTAAAAAAATATTTAAAAGTTTTAGATACTACTCTTGGCTTCGAGTCCCTTTGCTATTTTTGTGTTTTACAATCAAATGTTCTTCTTTAAAAATGTCTCTCTCTCCTCTGCTATGTGAAGGGCCGACACAAACAAAAGGGAAAAGTAACCAACTGACCATACAGGGGAAATAATTAAGATGATTTTACATGACGTTCTGTCAAAAGCACTCAGTCAACAAACTGTAAAAAAAAAAAAAAAAAAAAAATTCTCATTCAGTTATAGTAATCTTAGATACTACTGTTAAAAAAAAAAGTCAAAAGTTTGCAAACAAAAGTCTCAATTTTAAAACTGATGGTGTTGCTTTAACATTTTAATCCCAGGGCAATTTGGTAGAAAAGAAAAAAGAGAAAATACAAAAGTCAGAAAGCAGGAGAGGGTAAGAAAGTTTTCTAAGCACATTAAAAATGAACTGATGTACTTTTAAAAGTAACTAAAATATAAAGTTGGTTAAGATTCCAAATCCATAACTGAAAACATATATAAACTTAAATATATATTTATAAATACATTATAAAAGCAAATTGAAAGGTTTTTTTTAAATCCCTGCAAAAATATGATAGTTTTGTTTTTCCTGCAATAGTTTACAAAAATAAATAAATAACTAATGTAGAAGAGGAGATATTGCTTTGTGTATTTGTGACATCATAAATTCGTACAATAAAAATACAGAAACCTCAACACCAGTTGTGGCGTTTAAATAGGAAATAAAGCAATTTTCAAGTATTTTGTTTTTAAAACATATTCATTTGTAATTTTTAGGTCTATCCATGATTCTGTTAATCTTTTATGATATTATGAAGGTATTGATAAAGACTTCGTAAGTTAAAATTGTGTTGAGATTTACACTTAAAGCAGGATGAACATTCCTCTGTTCCACACTGTAATGACTAAATTTAGTCCTAAAATTTACCACCACAACTCTTCAGAGAACAAGTTAATTTTATCCCCTCACACATTTAAAAAACAAAAGGAAACCCCCTCCACAAAAAAATGTAATTAACTTAGTTAAGGTTGCATTTCCTAGGAATGCAATTACTACCTTAACAGTAGATTCCACAGCCTAACAACAAATTCACTTTAATTTTTAGCATAGAACCACTCACTATGCACGTATGTATGCAAAACCATAATTCTATCCTCCTACTATCTCATGTAAAATAATACTTCATGTATCTATAAATTAACAATCTTGCTTTGTTTGTCAAGCATTGAATAAGTCTGTGGGGCTAAACTAAGTGTCCAGTCTTGTAAATCTTTAATTACATGAGTGAAAGTTTTCAGAATTGGAACAAGTTTAACTTTGCACACACAAAAATATATATAAGCACAAACTTCTGTGCCCATACTATACTCCATAAAAGCAACAGGTATCCATGCTTACTGATCCTGATGAAGGATCAGGGCATTGAAAAGATTTTTATTTATTATACAGTTTTTTCAGTTCACCTTTAGCAATATACGATGAATATTTTTTGGGTTTTGTTAACGTGGCGCAATCATAAAACAAATCATTGAACCGGTGTAAAAAAATTCCTCGCGCATACCCTCCCAAAAAACTTCAGATAAACTAAAAAAACATATAAAATGTTTTCAGTTTTGCCTAGAAGATCTGTTATTAATCGAGAGAACATTCAAAAATCACGATCCATTACAAAGAGAGTCCTGTTTCATGTTCCCTCAAGATTGTATCATGGGATGGTCAGCTGTTCCAACCTTGCTGGCTTGTCTTGCATGAAACAAGACATGGAAAAGGGGATTTTTGTCTTGCAATTCTTCACAGATGTAAGCAGATCCTTAACAGGGAGTCTGAAATATGCATGCTTTAATGAAAGTGGCATTCTTCAGACTCCATTTGCATTGGTGTATTTGCTTTAGGTTTACCCAACTGATGACTGAGTTTGATATGAATAGCTTTTGTATTAGTAGCTTCCACTACAGTGCACAGTGGAGAAAAGCTCCTTGGGAATATAACTGGTCTTCTCTTCTTTTTCTTATTTGTATATGCCATTGCTGTAGTGCTGTAATATTACTAGGAAAAGCTTCTGGGAGGCTCTGACAGTTTGGAGGATATGTCTGTGTCAACTTATGAATTTCAACTTTGGCTTATGAACACCATTTCTATTTATAAGAAGAGGTTACTCACCCTGTGCAATAACTGTGGTTCTTCAAGATGCGTGTCCCTATGTGTACTCCCAGCTAGGTGCGCTTGCGCCCACTGCATCTTTGATCAGAGATTTCGCATAGCAGTGTCCATTAGGCCCACACATGTATGTTACTCAGTCTCGTGCATTGCACCATTTTATATAGTACCGCATAGGCCGAAATGCCCTCAATTCCTTCTCAAGCTTCATAGCAGACAACTCCAAAGACAAAGGAAAGAAGGGTGGGTAGTGGAGCACCCATAGGAACATGCATCTTGAAGAACCACAGTTCCTGCACAGAGTGAGTAGCCACTTCTTCTTCGAGTACTGTCCCTATGGGTGCTCCACTCTAGATGGCTACTGAGCAGTTCCCCTTGAGGAAGGGGCTTTGGAGTGAGACCAATACTGAAGAAAGCCCTGAAGAGCCAAATACAGCATTGGAAGCGGAATCATGAGTTAATGCATAATGCTCAGCAAAGATATGTATAGAGGTTCAAGTCGCAGCTTTATGTCTCTCAATAATGGGAACATTTTCCAGAAAGGCTATTGAAACAGAAATGGACCTCGTAGAAAGCGTTTGTATGTTCGAGGGTGCTTGGAGATTGCAAGGTTGGTAGCAACAATGATTGCAGTCAGATATGCACCTAGAGAGTCTTTGTTTATAAATTGTTGACCCTTTTGAGCTATCTGCAATTGAGACAATTTGGGGGACTTTTTAAAGCAATTAGTCCTGTCAAGATAGAAGACCGGGGCTCTTCTAACATTGAGTGTGTGTAACAGTGCTTCTTACCCAGCTGAGGTGTAGGGTAAAAATCCAGAAGGTGAAGGTTAATGTGGAATTTTGAAGATGCTTTTGGTAAGAGCTTGGAGTGTGGTCATAATATGACTTTGGCTTTGAAAAATATAGTGAAAGGGGAGTATGCCATAAAGGCCCCTATTTCCTTAACTTGCCGGCTTGACATGATGGCTACCAGAAATGCCATTTTTACTGATAAATACAGGCGCGAACAGGTAGTCAGTGGCTTGAACAGTGTCCTCAAGTTAAGGACCAAGTTCGGATTCCAAATCAGAATAGGACATTTGACTTGTGGGAAGAGATTTCTGACTCCCAAGGAATCTCATTGTAGTTGAGTGAGCAAACACGGAATAACTCTCTATTGGAGAGTGGAAAGCTGTGATGGCTGCCAGGTGGACCCTAACAGAGCTCAACAACAAACCTGAGTATTTCAGTTCAGGATGTAGTCCAGTATATCTGACAGCTATGAGGTTGCTGGTGGAATGTACTTTAGGTCACACCAGCAGCAAAATCTTGTCCATTTTTGCGAGTAAGTGTAGTGTGTAGACTGTTTCCTGCTATGTAATAGTACTCTTTTTACTCCACCTGAACAGACTGTTTCTAAACCCGCAAACCATTGAGTAGCCATGCTTTGAGGTGAAGCACTCTGAGATTGGGGTAAAGGATCTTCCTGTCTTTTTGGGAAAGAAGATACGGAGCAGTCCAGAGACTGATCAGTGAACAAGCGACCAGCTTTATGAGGGTAAGGAAACGTTGTCTGTCTGGACCAGGGTGGAACTATTAGAATACCTCTGGCTTTGTCCTCCTCTATCTTGAGCAGAACTGTGGATATTAGAGGAGTCGGAGGGAATGCATATAGTAGACCTGACAACCACAGAAAGTGAAAGGCATTGCCACAAGGACTGGAGACCCAGGCCAATCTCTGGAGCAGAACTGAGCACCTTTCTTGTTTCTGGCCATGGAGAACAGATCTATCTGAGGGATGCCCTATTGCCAAAATATGTGGTTGAGTACAATGGAATCTATTTCCCACTTGTGGTCTTGAGAAAAGTGTCTGCTGAGGGTATCCGCGGTTACATTCTGATCGCCTGTGAGGTAAACTGCTGTGATGATGATCTTATTGCATATGCACCAATTCCAAAACTTTGACAGCTTCAGCACAGAGGGAGGGGGATCTTGCCCCTCTTTGTCAGTTGATATAGAACATGCATGACATGTTGTCTGGCATGACCTGTATGTATTTGCCCCAATCAATGGTAGAAACTGGAGACAGGCATATCTGACTGCCCTGAGTTCTAGGATGTTGATGTGCAGAAGACATTTCCCATGCTCAACCCCCTAATAAAAGAGCAGGGACAGACAAGGTGCCGGGGGGCTGTTTTAAAAAGGACATGCTCTTGAGGAAAAGGAAGCCATTTCTTCAATGGAAACAAAAGACCCCCAAAAAAAGTAAATGGAGGCAGCAGGGACTTTACCTCCCCTTTGAAAAGGATTACGGTCAGGTGTTTTTTTGTTTTCCATAGGTCTGTAACTCCCTTATGCCTTTTAAGAGGTGTGTGTGGCCATGTCTACACTAGCGAGTTTACAGCGTCACAGCTGTACTGATGCAGCTGCACTGCTGTAAGATCACTCGTGTAGCCGCTTGATGCTGATGGAAGAGAGCTCTCCCATTGACATAATAAAACCACCTCCACAAGCGGTTGAAGCTATGTCGGCGGTGCAACTGTGCTGATGTAGCTTAGTGAAGATGCTACCTACACTGACAGGAGAAGCTCTCCCACTGGCGTAGGTACTCCACCTCTCCAAGAGGCGGTAGCTATGTTGACAGGAGAAGCCCTTCCATTGACATAACACTGTCTACACGGGAATTCGGTGGTATAACTGGGTTGCTCCTTTTTCCACACCCCTCAGCGATGCAGTTATATCAACCTAAGTTTGTAGTGCAGACCAGGGCTAAGGATGGGCCAAATGGTGACAGAGGCCACTGCTATTAGACTAACCACGGTATATCTAATTGCCCTATGTTTTAGGAACTTAATGTTCCCTTTGAGTTCAGACTCAAAATCCCTTGGATGGCAAGATTCCCCAAAATCCCTTGGATGGCAAGATTCCCCATCCATATAGACTAGAGAACTACAAGCTGGACAAAGCTCTCTTGTGGTAAAGAAATATTATGTGAATAAACAAACTGGATGTGATATTTTATTAAATTATACTATATCCCTTCCATTATGCCAGGAAATACTGCATAATTGCATTACTGAGATATAACAAACAATATTAACCTGAACAGTGCTGATTAACTGATTTGGGAGATATCATTTCATCAACTGAATTATGGACAAGTGATTTAAAAATTGAAAAAGCATACTATGCATTCAGACGATGAAAACAATGACCAAATGCTTCAATTATAAAATATATTTACCTGTGGAACACTCCATTGCCACTGACCTGAAAGACACTGTGCAGGTGCCTAGGTTCATAAAAATAAGATAGCTTATTATTTCATAATTAAAACATTCTCATATGGAAAACACAGACCTTTCAAATAAGTTGATTTGAAAATAAAACAGACACTGGCAGGTCTTAATTGCCCTGTGTTTCAGGAACTTAATGTTCCCTTTGAGTTCAGACTCAAAATCTCTTGGATGGCAGGAGTCCAAGTAATTTAGGCACATAAGTCCTATTCACTTGCAATGGGACTCTGATTTGGGCACTTTTGAAAATGGCACGTAGGATCCTAAATCACTTAAGCACATTTTAAAATTAATTAAAATAAATAAATAAAATAGATAAAATACAAAGTGTTACTACAATTCAAAAGTATTTTTAAAACTTTGCAACAGTCCTACTTTCAAAGATATTTTTATCATGGTCACAACTGATCAATAAAGCCATAATCCAGAAACTTTCCAGAGAACTCTTCTTCCAACTAAGGTCACAAACCTGCAAACAAAATTACTGGTGAGAACCCTTGTGCATGCATAAGTCCCTTTGACATCAGTGACACCGCATGGGTATTAGAATTCACATTGGTGCATCTAGTTGTAGAATCAAGTCCTAAACCCTTAGTGATTTCCAACTTTGTATGATTTGTTAACCATTTTTTTAAGCAAGGATGGGATTGACCCAGCTATCTAGCATTACCATAAAGAAAGGACAAGAGTTCATTCCAGGTAAGCAGGCAGAAAATTAAATCCTAGTGAGGGGTTGTAGGAATGGAATACCGCAGGGTGCTATCTACTGTGACTTGAAATTGTAGGTATTGCACTGGTAAACTTTGAAGGGAGCATTGTTTGGCCAGAGGGACAGATGCTAAGAATTTATGAGTTTGAGAGAGTGGTGAAAGCAAAACTAGAGGGTTCGAAAGAATGAGAGGGTTACTCACCTTGTGCAGTAACGGAAGTTCGTTGAGATGTGTATCCCTGTGGGTGCTCCACTTTAGGTGATTGCGCACCCTGTGCCTCTAATGGGAGAATTTCGACAGCAGTAACTGGCTGGGCTGCACATGCGCTCTCCCCATCTTGTGCCTGTCGCAGTAGTTGATTAGCTCTGTGCAGCTGCCCCCCCACTCAGTTCCTTCTCTACTGCAGAGGACTAATTAGAACTTCAAAGTAGAGAGGAGGAGGGAGGGTAGTGGAGCACCCACAAGGACACACATCTCAAAGAACCTCAGTTACTGCACAAGGTGAGTAACCCCCTCTTCTTCTTCCAGTGATGTCCCTGTGGGTGCTCCACTTTATGTGACTGTAGAGCAGTGCCCCTCAGGTGGAAAGAGGGGTTTGGATTTAATTCTCAATGGATGATAGGACTGTGTGTCCAAGCCGGGTGTCATGCTGAGACCTGGTCAATGACATAGTGTTGTATCAATGTGTGGGGTGATGTTCAAGTACCTGCTTTGCATATGTTACTCCTGGGGGAATTCTGCTCCAAAAAATCCAAAATTCTGCATTTTATTTAATATAATTACACCAGTTTCACTTACGCTGATAATTTATTTAACCTCCCATACAGAAAAAAAATCACAATAACAGCATTTCTTAAACACATGAAAGTTAAGTTACAAAGGTAACCAAGACCCTGCATTCTAGTTATAATTGATTTTCATTTAAGTTACATTACTTTTATTTTGGTGTTTGGTGTTCTGTAAAGTAGACTGTTGCTTTAAATTGCTCAGACTTTCACACATGAAAGTCATACAGTTTTGCTAATCGTTGTTCTGCATTTTTTTAAAATGGATAAGTAAAATACATCCTGAGCTGTAATTTAACTCTACTCTGCCTCTCTGGCACAGGAAAAAAAGCAAGAAAGCACACAGACCTTACTAGTTGAGGATTCCGTTACTGTCATTTGCAATAAGGACACGTCTTCAGCGGCAACGTTAAAGTGCATTTCTTTGCTCCCCCATTTTTCTGCAAGGGAGCCAAGAAATCTGCAGAAGGTATGAATTCTGCGCCCCCCACAGAGCGCAGATTTCCCCCAGGAATAATATGTCATTAATAGACATGTCATTCAAGAAGGCTACTGAGGTGGCTGCTGCTCTTGTGGAGTGTGTTCTGGCCCGTGAGGGGGGTTGTCGCCCAAGTTGACGGTAGCAGAGCTGGATGCAGCCTGAAATCCATTTGGAAAGTCTCTGCTTAGAGATGGGTTTGCCTTTAGAGTGTTCTGTGGTGGAGAGGAACAGCGTAGAAGTTTTTCTGAACGGCTTGGTCTATTTCAGATAAAAGGCTAGTGCCCTTCTGACATCTGCCTCTTGCCTGTCCTTATGAGGTTTAGGGAATAATATGGGAAGATGGATGGGTTGGTTGAGGTGGAATGAAGAAGGGACTTTAGGTAAGAATTTAGGGTGAGGTCTCAGAGTGACCTTTATTCTTAAGAAAAATTGTATATGGTGGGTTTACCATCAGGGCCCCTATTTCTCCAACACGCCTTGCTGACGTGATGACTACTAGAAAGGTTACTTTCATGGAAAGATGTAGTAGTGAACATGTAACCAGAGGTTTGAACGGGGCAGTCGTCAGAGATTGAAGCACTAGAGTGAGGTCCCACGGAGGAATTAGGGCTCTGGGTTCTGGGTAGAGGTCATGAACGCCCTGCAGGAATCTTTTAGTAGTTGGGTGTGCAGAGACCGAAAAGCCATCCACCTTGTGGTGGAAGGTTGTAATTGCTGCCAGGTGTACTCTTAATGAACCCTCTGAGACACCTGATTTCTTAAGGTAAAGTATGTAGTCCAAGACTACGGGCAGGGTAGAATTGGTGGCTTTGATTTGTTTGTTTAGGCCCCACATATGGAATCTCTTCCATTAGTGGAGGTATGTCGAATGTGTAACTGGCCTTACTGTTTAGCAAGATATCCTTAACTTCTTTGAAGCAGATCATCTCCTCGCCTTGGAACCACTGAGGAGTCAGGCTCTTAGATGGAGCGTCTCCAGGTTTGGGTGCAGATTTTGGCCTGCGTCCTGAGAGAGGAGATTTGGAAAGAATGGAAGGACTTGCAGCGAGCATGCTGACATCTATTGTAGGTATGGATACCATGTTTACCTAGACCATGCTGGAGCTATCAGGATGACTTTGGTTTGATCATATCTGATCTTGTGTATGACTCTGGGCATTGGCGGGATGGAAGGGAAGGCATGCACGAGTGGTGCGTCTGATCAGATGAAAAAAGCATTTTCTCTGGATTTTGGTCCCAGACCCGCTCTGGAGCAAAATGTTGGACATTTGCTGTTCTGCCTCATGGCAAATAGGTCTATCGAGGGGAACCCCCATAGTTGAAATATGTTCTGGATCACTGAGATGTTTATTTCCCACTCATAGTTGTGTGAGAACTTTCGGCTGAGCATGTCGGCTGTGATGGTCTGAGATCCTTGTAGGTAGGTGGCTGATATTGTCTGTCATGATCTGTATGGTTTTGTTTTTGATTAGAGGCATGAAGTGCACATGAGCATTGCGAACTGTTCGCAGTTCCAGGATGTTGATGTGGAGAGTTGATTCCTGTGCTGTGAGGCTGTTTAAATGGGCACCCCAACCCAGTAGGGAGGCATCCGTTGTAATTATCATTTGGGAGGGAATGTTGTGCGGGCGGGTCCACAATTGTAACGAGTCCTTGACCTTCATTGGCATGCTTAGGAGTTTTGTCAGTCTTTGATTGTGTGGAATGTACACTGTCCTGAGCCAAGCTTGCAGGCAGCGCATGCATAGTTTGGCATGATTTATGACATATGTGGTCACCACCATGTGACCTAGTAGCTGAAGGCAGGTCCTGGCAGATACTTGTGGACTGTGTATCATGGTATCGATCAAGTTTGTCAGGGCGATGAATCTCTGAGGTGGTAGTGATGCTTTCGCCTACATAGAGTTTAGGTGGGGTCCCAATAAAGTCTGGTTGTTGAACTGGTGTTAGCATTGACTTTTGAAGGTTTATTTGTAAACCAAGATCTGTGAAAGGTGACATTGTCTTTTACATGGCTTCGACGGCTTCTTCTCGAGTCTGAGCCTTGATTACACAATCATCTAAATATGGGTAGATCATGACCCCTTGCTTGCATAGGTGGGCCGCCACCACTGCTAGCACTTTGGAAAACACTCGGGGGACCGTGGAAAGGCCAAAGGGTAGTACTGTGTATTGAAAGTGGTCCTGTCCCAGTTCAAATCGGAGGAATCGCTTGTGTGCTGGGCATACAGCGATATGAAAATATGCGTCTTGCAGGTCAAAGGCTGCAAACCAATCCGTTCATTCCAGAGCAGGAATTATTGTTGCTAAAGTAACTATCCTGAAATGTTGTGTTTTGACAAATTTATTTAGTTTCCTGAGTTCGAGAATGGATGTCCATTCCCCAGACTTCTTTTGTGTTAAAAAATAATGGGAATAAAAGCCCTTCCCTCTGTGTTGTACCAGCACTGGTTCTTCCGTGCCTAGTTGCAGGAAGTATTCTATTTCCTGTCTTAAGAGTGGCTTGTGAGAAGGGTCCCTGAAGAAGGACGAGGAGGGAGGGTGGGTAAGGAGAGGAACTGGATGGAGTAGCTGGTCTTGATGATCTCTAGTAGCCATTTGTCAGAAGTGACAGTACGCCAAAATGGGTAGAATGGTACCAGACAGTCTGTAAACAGATGGTTGGTGCAGTGTGGAGTTAGCGATAATAGTTGCGGGAGGTCTGTCAAGCCCTCAACCAAACCTTCAAATTTGGTGTTTGGAGATTGGTTGCTGTAACGTGGAGGACTGTGAAAAATTTGAACTTCGTTTGGGTGGTGTTTGCCTACGTCTTTGAGGATAATACGGTCTCTGGTTGTGTGTGTATGGAGCCTGTCTAGGACGTTATAATGTATAATACCTGCCTCATTTGCATTTAGTTGCAGGTGTATAGATGCCTAGAGATCTAATAGTGGCTCTCGAGTCCTTTAAGGAGTGAAGTGACTCATCAATCTTGCTGGCAAACAGCTTCTGACCCTCAAAAGGAAGGTCCTTTACTGTAGATTGCACCTTTCTTGGAAACCCTGACAGGTGAAACCAGGAGGCCCAGCAGCTGCAATGGTCCTCGCCGCTGCGTTATCAGAGTCCAATGATACCTGAAGGGCTGTTCGAGCTATAAGGTGGCCTTCAAAAATGAGCGATGTAAACTGCTCTCTCTTTTCCCCTGGTATAAGTTCAATAAAGTCTGCTAATTTTCAATAAGTCGTGTGGTCATATTTTGCCAAGAGAGCTTCATAACTGGCAATTCTAAACTGTAATGTTGCCGATGAGTAGGCCTTGCGGCCATGTAAATCCAGCCTTTTCCACTCCTTATCATAAGTTGTGGGCCTGGAATAATGGTGCCTACCTCTTTTGTTAACAGCGTCCACCACAAGAGAATTTGGGGGCTGGAAAATAAAAATTCTAGCCCCTCTGAAGGGACATAATATTCTTTGTCCGCCCTCTTACACGTAGGTCGGATTCTGGCACAGGTTTTCCAGATGGTTATGACGGGCTCCATAATGGCAAGGGAATCTTGGAAAATGTTGATGTGTGGAATATGTTCAAGAGCTTGGGCTGAGATTTGGCGACCTCTTCAAGAGGGATTTGAAGTGTGTTAGCTATTATTTTAAACAGTTCCTGAAACTGTTTGAAATCGTCTCCAGTAGTAGGGGGCAGAGGCATGATGATCTTGTCACGTGAGGAAGACAAGTCGGTCGCAGGAATAGCCTCCTGGTCTAACTCCTGCTCTGTTTGCTCAAAAGTCTGTTCCTGGGAGACGTCAGGTGGAACTACTGGTTTTGGTGAGAGGTGTCTATACATTTCCCTGCTGCTTGGTGGCTTGGGAAAATATTGCCTGTATGCTGCCCATGGGTCCCAGAATGACCATTGTGGTCAGCAAGGCACAGGTGGGTGTCCCCATGAGTGTCCATACCACCCCTGTATGTCTGGTCTGGGATGGTGTCTAGCATGCTCTCGTGGCTCAGATCTGATACTGGTCTGCACGGGTGAGGAATGCTGAAATGAAGAAAGTTCCCCCTCCTCGTTCTCCTCACTGGAGGGGGGGGGCAAGATGCAGCTCGTGGATGCAATATCAGTACAGAGGAGAAGGGACTCAAGTTCCAGGCTCACTGTCAGGTCCTTAGGTACAAGGAACTGCTGTATTCTTGGTACCGGAGAAGGCACTTGCATTTGTTGCAGTACCGGGAGGTAGTGCGGTGCCAGAGGGATAGGTGCCGATGTTGACTGCACCGGGGACTTAGGAGGCTTCAGTGCCGATGCATCAGTGATGTGCAGCAGAGAGCCAGGAGGTGGCCCCTGTGCCTTAGAAACTGCAGAGGCACTCGGTAGGGAGGATTTTGTTGTTGCGACCGGTGCCGTAGAGGAAAGGGCAGTCTTTTCTCTGCCTTCCTTTTTGGAGCCTGGCCGCTTAGGGTCTGTGGCTTTTACGGTACCCACGGCACCAGAAGTCCCTGCTGACTCATAGGTACTTTGCCACAGTGTGGTCGGTACCAATGCAGTAGAGCGAGCTGGGGAACGCTTCTTTTTAGATGCAGGTTTGGTAGGAGGAGTGGTAGCTCTCCTCTTTGCAGGTCTTAAAAGACAGGTCCCTCCCGCATGAAGCAGAGGAGGAGGATCTGTCAGAAGCCACCTTCAGTGATTGGTCACTGGGAGAAGTTTGCGTTCCTGGGATGGAGGGACTTCTCCATGAGAATAAGCTTAAGTTTTAGGTCCCTTGCCTTCCTTGTGCGGGTCTTCAGATTATGGCAATGAGTGCACTTTTGGGGTACATATGTTTCCCACCGCCACCTGACGCATTGTGAGTGTCCATCAGAGATAGGAATTGCCTCATGGCAGGAAATGCATTTAAATCCAGGAGATCCTGGCATTTCAAAGGGAATATCCCGTGATGGGATGAAGTTAGAAAAGAATTTTTTTTATACAGGGAGAAGAAAAATAGAAAGTCTTAACCAACTAATCTAAATGTACTAATAACACTAATCTAACTTTATATAGAAAAACTGCTAACATGCATATCTGAGGTAAAGCAAGTGAAGGCACTGCCGGAGCTCTGACTTGAACCAAGGGCGAATGAGAAGAAACTGAGTTGGCAGGAAGGAGGGGCGGCGGGGGGGAGGGGCGGCTGAACAATGCTAATCAACTGCAAGATTGACAGGCAAGAGACAGGGAGAGCACATGTGCAGCCCAGCCAGATACTGCTGTTGAAATTGTCCAACTAGAAGCACAGGGTGCACAATCATCTAAAGTGGAGGACTCACAGGGACATCACTCGAAGAAGAACCTCAGGCTATGAAATGATATACCAGTTTTCTAACTTTTACCTGGTAAGGATATGTAGGTTGATGATAAACAGGTTGAGCTACCATTACAGGGGAACTGGAAATGGACCGTGACTTTAAAAGAAAAAAAAAAAAGATACATTAGAAATTTTAATACATTAATCTCAGGAATTGTTACTTTTACTAAAACATACACCTTAAGTACTATATGCTATACAACTTACCATTTTAAAAACAAAATAATTTATAAAAATGGTTACTTACAGTAACTATGATTCTTTAAGATGATCATTTGCATGGATCCAGACTGCAGACAAAGCACATGGCCTAGGCACATGAACTAAGAACTTTCTTGAAAGCAGTGTTCATTGGGACTGCTCACATACCCTATATCCTCAAATTCCCCCCCCACCCCGTCCATCCAATCCTTTGGATATGAAAGGGAGTGCAGCCTCAAACCTAATTTAAGTTCCTTCCACAAAACACAAAATCTGCTGGAAGACTCTGGAATAATGGAATATATCGTACCAAAGTCCACAAGGTTGAAATAATTGAGGGCCCTGATACTAAAGGACACAGAGTATGTCTACACAGCAAAGAAAAATCTGCAGCTCATCCGTGCCAGCTGACTCATTCTCAGGGGGCTCAGGCTGTGGGCCTGTTTCACGACTGTGTAGACTTCCAGACTCAGGCTGCAGGCCAAGCTCTGGAACCCTCTCACCTCGCAAGGTCCTAGAGCCTGGGCTCCAGACCACGCCCAGATGTCTACACAGCAGTGAAACAGCCCCATAAGTCCAAGTCAGCTGGCACAGGCCAACTGTAGATTTTTCTTTGCTGTTTAGACATTCCCTCAGCACCAGAGGAACCAACATCAATGTACTGGGAAGCCCAGATTTGAGGCACTAAAGCTTGAGGCAGTCAACACCAAGATAATCAATGCCCAGGTGCTCAACACAAAGGGTATGTCTACATGGCAGTTAAAAACCTCGGCTGGCCCATGTCAGCTGACTTGGGCTTCTGGAGTTCAGGCTAAGAGGCTGTTTAATTGTGGAGTAGATGTTTGCGCTCAGGCTTGAACCTGATCTCTGGGACCCTCCCACCTTGCAGAGTCCCAGAGCCTGGGCTCTGGCTTGAACCTGAATGTCTACACTATAATTAAACAGCCCCTTAGCCCAAGTCAGCTGGCATAGTCCAGATGCAAGTTTTTAACTGCAGTGTAGACATACCCGTGATGTCTAAAAGACAGAATCCAACAGTAAACTATGTGTAAATTTCTTCCCAGGACATCTTTCCAATGCAGCTTCTTGGTAACGATAAAATATCTGTCTTTTGGGGTTGATAGAAAGGTGCTTGCCCTTCCCTGTTTAAACCCAGAACTTGATCTACCCCCATTTATCCTCCTCCCAAAACAAACACCAATTCTAAGATGGATGTGAGACAGATTGAGGGATATGTTTGTGGCAATTTATGAATTCAATTTTTTGTGAACACTGTTATATTTCATCCTCCATTTTGAATGTAACCTTTATTGTGGCCTGAAATATTCATTATGGTATCAGGAACTTGACACATAATAGGGAGGCTATGACAGAGCCATCAGCATTGAAAGTCCCTCTCCTGGTGGAACAATGGGGTTGCTATCAGCAGGTCAACTGACTTTGAACTTTCTGCCCAGAAGCTGACAGGGGAAAGGAGCATGGAAAATCCCCAGTGGAAAAACAAGGACAGAAAAGGTAGAAAAGGCTGTTTTAAAAAGAGGAATACCCTTTAAGCAAGGGAAAACCATTTCATTGCCAGAAACAAAAGACCAAGCTGAAAAAAGTGGAGGCATGAGTGGCTTTATCTCCCTAAAGGACTGTGGTCAAACCCAAAGCTCCCAAAAGGGGGTGAGATCACACTGAGGGGACTGCATTCTGGAATTTATTTTCCATAGATCTATAATTCTCTTGTGCTTTTTAAGAGTAAAGTGTGCATGTGTGTATATAAGAAATTCCTTTGTTAAACCTGTGTTCCTTGCTTTATGGCTACACTGACCCTGAGGGGATTAACTAGAAAGCTCACACAGCCAGGTAGACTCTGGGGGAAAAGTGTGGACACTGGTTCTGGGGTCTAGGTGGCCAGACTACAAGGTCTCACTGCCCAAGAAGAGTGTTATACACTGGGTCTGGGAAGTGAGTTTGAGAGATCCAAAGCAAGGAACAGTGATCAGTCACTACTCAAACCCAGGGAGTTTATTAGCATTTAGGATTCAGTGGTCACAATAGACTGGAGTCTATTCAGAGACTGGACCAGCGACTGGTCTAGGTTGTGACTGCATGTTCTCACAAAACTCAGTAGTCCTAAGTTCCAATTCTTTGCTCTTACCCTACAGCCAAAACCTTTCACCACATTTCTACATAGTTCTCTGTTATGAATTTCTTTCTGCTCTATAATGTCTCATCATTTATTCTATATTTAAAAAAATAGGTGAAGCCAAATGACGTGAGAATTTAAACTTCATATACTTTTTTGTAATATTATGCATTTTTAAAGTCACAGATTCCCTAGGACAAGGCAAAGGTAAAAGCATTAACAATGTAAAACAGTTTGTTTTATTCAACAGGATCCATGAAACCTGTACTAATGATCATCTGTTAACTGCAGTTACCTCTTAACAGACACATTAATTACATTATATGATGCAGTTACAGTCAGAAAAGCAGCAAATTCCTTAGCTGCCATCAAACATCATGAGAGACTAGGTGGGTAAGGTAATAGTTTTATTGGATCAACTTCTGTTGGTGAAAGAGACAAGCTTTTGAGCTAACACAGAGCTCTTTGTCAGGTCTGGGAAACATACTCAGAGGTTGTGTCTACACTAGAGATCTTACAGCGGCGCTGCTGTAAGATCTCCTCTGGAGCCGCTGGAGGGTGGGTGGGCAGTAGAGGGGGAAGCTGAAGGACAGGATGATATTTTCAATGGGTAGACAACCTGCCCACCCTCCACCTGACCACTAGCTGGCAATGTTGGTGGTTGTTCACCCACTGGGGGAAAAGGAGGGGGAAAAAGCGGGGGGGGGGGGAGTGGGTTAGTGAGTTATAGATTGTTGTAATAAGCCATAAATCCAGTGTCTCAATTCAGTCCCTGATTTTTAGTTGGCACTTACTACCCCACACTGGAAGCCTTACAGGATAACACCAAACAATTACAACCCATATTCGATGAGGACCACATCCTGAAAGAAATCTTTCCCAAATGATTTCTTCTGGCCTTCAAACAACTCCCCAATCTCTCCATGCTCATCATCTGAAGCAAGCTCCACACAGACTAGGACACAGCAACTGAAAGTGGCACACACTCTGCCAGAACAACAGATGCAAAACCTATAGACATATCTTCACTACTATGATGAGCAACACCCCAATCAACATGCCTTTCAAGATCTATGGGTCTTAAACTTGCCTATCACAACATGTGATGTATCTCACCCAGTCCACTAAATGCCCCAATAACAACTATGTGGGTGAAACCAGACAATCACTACGCTATTGAATGAATTAACACAGAAAAACGATGAGACAAAACTACTATATCATCTGTGGGTGAGCACTTTTCACAAGGGAAACCTGCACAACCCCTTCAAAAGAAGAACCTGGGAACCTAAATTCATAACTTTGCTAGACACTAAAAATCATGGACCAAATAGAAACACTGGATTTATGGTATATTCCAACAATCTATAACCCACAATCTCCCCCAGTTTTTTCCCCCCTTCAATCCCCCTTAGGAGTGAAGAGGTGTTAAGGGGTCACTTCACCTTGAATGGTCCCTTGAAATATGTGTATGTGAAATATACTTATGCTAAGCAATCTGTTCCACCTTGTATTTAGCTGGGACACACTGAGTACATTTCCCAGACCTGAAGAAAAGCTCTGCGTAAGCTCAAAAGCTTGTTTCTCTCATCAGCAGAAGTTGGTCCAATAAAAGATATTACCTCACCCACCTTGTCTCTTTCATATCCTGAGACCAACACAGCTATAAAAATACTCCCTACAATCAAAGATAATGTACAGTTAGCAAGTTTCACAGTAGTAATTAATTTTCTTCGGAGTTTTATCTATTTTGTATAACAAGGAGAGAGGAAAGAAGAAAACATGGAAAATACAAGAAAGAAGCAAAAGGAAACAAGCTTCATGGAACAGAACCTTACCAACAAGCCAGTTGTGAGACATATGCAGTATTCTCAAATTATAATCTTTCAGATATTACTTACAGGCCATGGCTGTGGAACAGATGCAACTTCAGGAGTATGAAAATAAGCTACTCCATTGTGATAAGTATAAGGATATCCAGTTGAAGTGGTCAAGTACATTGTTCCAGCTGCTGGCATTATGCTAGATCCTAAAATAAACAATGATGGTTGAAATTAAAATTAAGCAAACTTGCAGCTTTTAAAACAAGTGAAGTAATAGAAAATTCCAATGCACATTTTAATTGCCCAATATAAAAAAAATTATACTCTATATATCAACTCCATGTTGCTGCTCTGCATCTCTCTGTAACAGGAATGTGTCTCAAACAAACCACAGATGCTGCAATGGCTCTGGAGTGCATTTTTAAATCCTTGATGGGAACTATGCTTCTAGCTAAAATGTAACATAGTTCTCTCTATCTTTTTATCCACTGTGACAGCCTTTGTTTGCTAATAAACTATCTCTGACATCTTTCCCCATAGGCTATAAATAGTCAATTGGACTTTTCTAAAGGCTTTGGTACTCTCTAGGTAAACACAGTGCCCTTCTAATGTCCACATTATGCAGATAAAGCTAAGATTGGGCCTCACAATCACCTGGTTCTTATGTACCTAAGTATATGGTTGTCTGGCCATTAAAGCATCAATTCTCCATCTCTCTTGGCAGAGATGATGGCTTTAAGAAAAGCTGTCTTTAGAGACAGATGCACCAAAGACATTTTCTTGAGGGGCTCAAAGGGAGGATCCATGAGTTTAATCAGAGAAAGATTTAAGCCCCAAGAGTGGAGGAGGCTCCCTTGTAGAAGGAAAAACATTGGTCGTGCCTTTCAGGAACAAAGAAACAGTACAACCAGAAAATACAGATCTGTGTTTAATATGCCTGACAGCTAAATGTCCCTTAAGCCTGGATTTAAGGAGAGGGAAGTGGTCCAATGTCCTGATGTCAACTTGGGGAGCCTTCAAAATCATCTCCAATGGTGTCAAAGCTACTCTGAGACAACTGCAGATTTGAATCAGAGAGGTAGGTACAGAAGCAGAGTCAAGTGGTGGAAAAGTATGTGGTGAAATGGACAGTAGCCTTAATGGGGTCCCCCATTCAGGCACTGGGAGAGAGAAGGGATTCTTGGGATCTATTGTAGTGACATGTCCAGGCTGACTGGTGCTGTGGTCTGTCACTGGAGATGTGTGTTGAAGAGACAGCTATATCATTAAAAATCTCCAAAATACTCCAAAAGTATTGGAGAGTAAGAGAGAGGAAAAAGATGATAGTTCCTCCTCTTCTTTTGTTTGTGCCCCTCTAGTGGGGAGAAGTGCTTCCTGTTCTGATTTCCTGGAGTCGTCCTGTGGTGCCATAACTGATGTATTGGTGCTGGAGGACATGTTCAATATAGGACTGGCAGAGAGGGCAGTGGTGCTGGATGAAGGGTTTGACCTGGGACTTTTCAAGCCTTATGCCACAGTGCCAGCTCAGTTTTTAGTGTTGTGCCATAAACTGATTTTGATGCCACAGAACTGACAGGACTGAGCATTGGTGGCTGAGGGAGTCTCTCCCTTTATGGGGACAAGTAGATCCCAGTCTTGAGCTTTTGGTGGAAGATGGCACAGAAACCCAAGTAGAAGGGTTTGTCACACAGGAGAGAACCGCAGGATTGATCATGGTCTTGACACCAGTCATGGGCCTGCCAGAGTTTCAGGCTGTACATGTTCTGAGGCCAGATGAGTCTGGAGCTTCAAGTCTCTCTCCCTTCTGGCCTGGGGAGTAAAGGCATGGCAATGGTAAGAAAGTTGGCTTTACTCAAAAACAGATGGGACTGGATGTGGGCATCAGACTCAGGAATACCCCAGACAAGAGGAGCACCTCTTGAAGCCCTTACAGGGCTCAGGACCTGTCACAGTTCTGGTAAAGGAGCCCAGAGAGAAGACAAGGGAATGACTACTTACACTATTCTAAAATTAACTAACTACACTACAGTAAACAATCCTAACTATTTACAGACTTACAAGAAAAGGTTATAAGGTAGTCTAGTCCTGAGGACAGGACATGGTGAGTTCTGTCTGCTCTCTGCAGTGGTAGTGAAGGAGCTGAGTCAGTTAGGGTGTGAACTCCACTATATAGAGTAGGGCGATGATGTCATTCTTGTGTACACCCAATGGAAATAGCTTTTCAAGGCAGTTTGGCAGCTCAATACCAGGAGGTGCCAAACCCACAAGATATAACACACAGAGGCCCTTGGAGAAGAACAAAATGTTTTATACTCAATTTAGTTTGTAAAACAAAACTCTGTAATATAGATAAAAGCAATTACAATGCAAAGGTACTGAAATATGACTGGGTAAGCTAAGCCTTTCATCTATGGATTCACACTCTTTGACAGGACACTTCATCAGTTCGTTTTCAAAGTCTTCCCAAAACTTCAAAAATGGAAACTAAAGAAACAGGGACGCAATTTTGGATAAGCATATAAGTATTTGAATGTTATTTTGCGTTAAATCACAACAATCTTAACAGTAGAGCTGGTTGAAAAATTTCCAAATTCCCAATGTCGACAATTTTTTCATCCATTTTAAACATAAAAAAACAAGCTTTCATTAAAATTTAGTTTTTCAATTAGCTCTAGTTAACAGTACCTAAAAACGGTTCATAACAAAGTCTTTATTATGAATAATCTTCTGATATAAAATTCCTGAACACTTCAAAGCTGTCTATTCAGGTCAAAATGAAACTAGTCATTACCTAAGCATCACAAACTATGACCCCAGGATTAGAAACATCTCAAGAGGTAAAATGTAAGAAAGGGGAACTAAACAATTCCTCAGAAAATGCTATTAGCAAAGTCAGAAATAAAGGTGGAAAAATAACTAGTTGACAATCCTATCATTCTTGGAAGTTTGTATTTTGGTATCAGATAAATTGGCCAATCCTGCAGGTAAAAGTATTGACAAACCAAACTTGTGGGAGACCAACTATAGATTCACAGAAACTAAAGACCATGAACGCCTATTCCATCCCCTGCCAATTCAGTATTCCCTATGTTATGATACATTTACTAGTGCAGGGGTTCTCAAACTGGGGGTCGGGACCCCTCAGGGGGTCGTGAGGTTATTACATGGGGGATTGCGAATGGTCAACCTCCACCCCAAACCCCGCTTTGCCTCCAGCATTTATAATGGTGTTAAATATATAAAAAAGTGTTTTTAATGTATAAGGGGGGTCGCACTCAGAGACTTGCTGTGTGAAAGGGGTCACCAGTAAAAAAGTTTGAGAACCACTGTACTAGTACAACATCCAGTCAACTTAAAAATATTTCAAGCAATGTGGCTTTCGTTACTTCTCTTATGAGACCATCCCACACCCCAACAGATTTCAATCTCTGAAATTTATTTCTGATATTCAGCCTAAATTTTCCACGTCTAAATTGCATTCTTTTGCTGCTATAGCCCTTCACTGCCCTAAGTAGTTGGTCTCTTAACTTGTGTTTTCATTTTTCAGATATTTGTAGGCTATTAAATTTAAATAAATAAATGTAATGGAGATATCCTATCTCCTAGAACTAGAAAGGACCTTGAAAGGTCATTGAGTCCAGCCCCCTGCCTTCACTAGCAAGACCAAGTACTGATTTTGCCCCAGATCCCTAAGTGGCCCTCTCAAGGATTGAGCTCACAACCCTGGGTTTAGCAGGCCAATGCTCAAACCACTGAGCTATTCCACTCCCCTAACCCTTAGTTAGGGTATTCATAATAATTATCTTCTCTCATTAGGTCAGTTCTTCTAGATCCCTAATCGTATTTGTTGATCTTCTCTAAGTCCCCCCCCGCTTTGTCTGATCTTTCTGGTAATACACTGCACACAAGTAAATGGAATATTTCAAATGTGTTTGCTCCAGAGGAACACAGAGAGGGACTCCAGTTCCATAACATGGTGCCTTTTGGGTATGCAAGCCCAAAACTACATTGGCTTTTTTTTTTGCTGACATATCACAGCAATATCAGGTATAGAAATATGTTCCTTCTCAAGTAAAAATGTACAAAAAGGGACCACCTACCATCAAAGCTTTTTTGAAAAGTTTTTGAAGAACTGAAGCGACACTGCATCATCCCTGTAGCAATATGGGACAGGTGACACTAGAGAATAGGCAGGGGGTGTGGATATCTAAACATACATATAGAAGTGGCCCTCTCAAGGATTGAGCTCACAACCCTGGGTTTAGCAGGCCAATGCTCAAACCACTGAGCTATCCCACCCCCCTAACCCTTAGTTAGGGTATTCATAATAATTATCTTCTCTCATTAGGTCAGTTCTTCTAGATCCCTAATTGTATTTGTTGATCTTCTATAAATGTCCCAAACCTCATGGATCCCTGGCTTTACCCAGAGACTGTCCCTGCCTCCGTTAGGTGCAACCTCCGGAGTAGATAAAAGGAACATGTGCCACCCACAATATATTATCTTGTTTAAGTCTCCTTCAGTGTGCCTGTAGGATAAATACACTCTCACTTCTTGCCATCCTTAAACGGTATATCACTGCTGCCTTGTCATGGCTTTGGCCACATCCAACACATCTGAATCCACTGCTGTGCTACCACTGGTTATACTTCAACAGCTATGACCTTTGAACATGGCTTCACACAGCACACATGGGGAGTTAATGTTCCTTAGAGCAACATATGTAGCATGTCAATATAACATGTGCCCTGTTTCCAATAGGAAAATGCTGTATACAGCAGACTGTCACATACTCTTTTCCTGCAGTTAAAACACATTTGTCTTTAGCTTTGAGGGTCTGTCACCATAAGGGCTTGTGGCAGCTAGGAAGGGGCATACTGCCATACCAGAGTCACATTCTGCCATACCAAAGAGTCACATTCCATTCCACATTCAATTGGGTACAATCTTCATCCATTGGATCCCTTCCATGCAATGTACAAAGGAACATACTGTAGGGGTTAAAGGATGGTGCCTGGAAATCTGGTACTTTTGACATTTTTGTTAGTATGCCAGCGCTTCCACCTGCTGACTATTCTGATCATATTCAATGCTCTGGATTAGTACAGTACAGGTCCAACACAGATATTTTTGGTTAGAGTTCTATCTATATCACATGCAGCTAAAGAATATAGTGAAAATACATACGAGAAATCCCTACTTGTTGTTTTCTTATTGCTGGACCAATATTCAGTTTCTTATCCTTATAATTAAGTTTTTCAGCCTAAAACAAACAAAGAAAAACACTTAATATTCAGTACTTTTACTTTTTATTTTTTGGGTGCATATAACTACTGAAAGTAAAACTAGAAGTAGATGATAGTGAACACACCCAACAAGCTTCTTTCAGAGCTCTGATAGTTACCTCAAGTACTAAAAAAACAACTTTTACTATCTAAATCCTTGGCTTCATTTTGCAAAAATTACCAATTATGCTCCAATATGTACATGGTGCTTATTGTGATTTGGACAAATGCTCACTAAAATTTACTTCTGAATGCTAATGGAGTTTCCTGACCAGCTACCAGAGACACAAATAATTGCTTGTAAAAACGCCAGTTTTACTTTTTTTTTTTTAAATAAATGTCATTATAAAATATATTTGAGTTTACTTTAAAAAATTAACTATATTAAAACATGCAATTAATATACTGCAAGGCTACTATACATTTTATAAAGGATGACTGCAATAATTCAGCTGGTGTGCTGTAAATTCACACTCTGAGACTTGCAGCACAGCTGTGCAGGTTAGCATTGTCTGCACTGGGGGTTAGGTCAGCTTAACTATGCCACTCCGGGGTATGGATTTTCACCCCCCTGAGTGACATAGTTAAACTGACTTAATTTTCTAGTGTAGACCAGGCCAAAGTGTAAATTAAAGTAGGATGGGGCTACTTTTATTTACATCTTCTTTCAGCTCCTCATCATTTAAAGGAAAACTACAAAGTGACTTCAAAAAATACTGTCAAATTCACAAAGTAAACCAACTGCAAACTTTTGCTAATCTCTTTCATTTATAGTAGATGTAAGTATTACTTTGCATCTACACTAGGTAAAACAAAAATCAGACAGCAATGTGATTTTTAAATTGTAAGTGTCCCTTTTATCCTGCTTCTGCAAAAGGAAATCTGGAGGAACCAGAGGGCCTGATTCTCCATTTCCCTGAACACTTTGTAGTCATTTAAACCAGTGCAAATGGGTGTAAAATCAGAATCAGGACCCAAGTTTTCACTGCCAGAGCTAGGAGGTCCAAGTACCAGATACAATATATCCATTAAGGAGCTAACAATAAAACCTCAAACCTTTTGCAGTTTTATTATCCAGAATATTTATTTAAAGAAAGATATAAAAGGAAATGCATAAAGATATCAGTTTCAGTCCAGTCCAAAGGCAACAGTCGGAGAGCAGAATACTTTCCTCCTCTGGGCCCCAATTCAGCAAGATATTTAAGCACTTGCTTGACGCTAAGCACTGTCTACGTGCTTAAAAGTTAGGCATGTGCTTTGCTGAATTTGAGCTCTGGAACGCAAAGGATGGTACTATGTATTCTCTTTCATGGCAAATAAACCTATTTAATGGAAAGCAGCGAGACATAACGAGTGTACAGTTTCCAGAGCTAAATTGCTTCCTGACACAGGTGGTGGGAACAAGCTCCTCTCTGATGATTGATGTTATATATTACATTGGTATTATAAGTCAAAATTTGGACTGCTTTTATATATATATGTATGTATATATTATTTTAACTAGAGTTGGTCAAAAATGGGAAATACCATTTCATTAAAATTGCATTAAGAATTTCCCAGCTCTTTGAATAAAATTTTCAATAAAATTTCAATATTTTAAAAATTTCAACCAGCTCTACTTGTTGATAGGTCGCCACTCAGTCTAGAAGAGGCTTTGCTTGAGGTAACATCCTCTGGTCTTCTTCAGGGAACTTCATGAACACAACTGAGCCCATGACTGATCCAGCCAACATAGCCCAAGCAGGCCAAGAGAACAGGTTGCAAAAGGCTACGGTGGTGGAGCCATCATGGCTTCCTATATCCTAGTAGAAGTACGAGAGGGAATATCCTGGCAGTTAAGAAAGGTCCATTCTGGGGCAAACCTCATATTCACAGGAGCAAGAATTAAGTGTATCTGGAAGTGGGCCTCAGATATCTCAGAGGTTTTTGAGTGAACCTCAGTGGTTCCTCCTTGATGAGTGTAAGGTTAACTTCAATTTCCCTCAGCCTAAAAATATAGTCTCCTTTACAGATGTCTTATGACTGCTGGATTTTCTACTCAAGGAAATCAGAGCACCAGAAGGAACTGGATTCACAACAAACTTCAGATCCAAGTGAGTAGTATACACAGAAGAGGCTGGAAACAGCTCTCTACAAAGTTAAGGTACCTGATACTGAAGCATCACCTTCACCTGCCTTAGTCAGCTCCAGAGACTCCCAGAACCCACCCTCCCTTAAAACTAAATCTCTGAGATGTCTTCTTAGATGTTCTGTGGGTTCAGAAGGGAAAATAATGCTACTGCTGCTTCTCTTCATTCTTCTGTACAAAGAAAGGAAAGCAACAAATCTGACCAACCAGCCCACAGACATCCTGGGCTTCTTTAATACCTTCAAATCCAAGCAGGTAAACACAGAAGGGACAAATATCCATTGGTAATGGATGTCTGCAAGCACTAATTTCAAATTGAAGAATTTACCTAAACAATGAGTATAATGATGAATATATCATCTTACCTCTTGCAAAATTTTTTGTGCATCTTCTTGAGTTTCAAAAGTGATGAAACCATACCTAAATAAAAATTACATAAATTATTTTTCTTGGCATACTACTTTATAACCAAAAACATGTTATAATATATATATTATATATTACATATTACACAAAATACTATGTTAAAACATTAAGTTTGAAAAGTAAAGCACTAAGAAGTTATGAAATGATAAATAAGGTTGCCTTGGCAACCTTAATTTGGCCCCGAATGCGTATGAACTATAACAGTCTTTAATTACATGATCACATTCTATTTTTCTCAGAGGACCACTGTCTCATTCGGTGAACAGTGCTTAATGAGCAGCTAGTCAATATTTTGTTTTATCCTCATTGTTCAATGTATGGCCCTGCTCTGAAGACAGAATTAACATCCTCATGGGCTTTTTTATGGTGGTCATCACTATAATATGACCGCTTTACAAACATTAATGAATTTATTTTCACAGCACCTGTGAGATGTAGGGGTATTATTATCCACATTTTACAGATGGGGAACTGAGTCACAGAGAGATTAAAGTCAAAAGTATCCACTACATTTTGGTGCCCAATTTACTGTACACTATCCAAACCCTTCTCTGAAGGCATAATTATTAATATCCTCATAGGCTTTTCTATAGCTCTGGCCAATAGCATTTTAATTCTTCACAAATATTATTAATTTTCACAGCATTCTGTGAGGTGACAGAGTGGTATTATCCCTATTTTAGAGATGGGGAACTCAGGCACAGAAAGTTTAAGGTAAAAGTTCTTCACCAATTTTGGATGCCCAATTTGAGACACCTGTGACCAGATTTTTCAGCACACTTAGTATCATATAGCATTTTGTATGTTAGACACAGGTTCTTATTGACATCAGCTGATGCTGAGCGTGCCTAGCACTTCTGCAAATTAAACACCAGGGTATCAAGTAGGGCACCCAGAAAATGAGGAATACACAATTAGTGATTACCTGTGAAGAATTTGGTTTAAGTGACTTGCCCAGCATCACCTAGAAACTCTGTAACATGGTCTGGGATAGAATCTCATTCTCTAGAGCAATATTTAACTGCTTTAACTATGAAATCATCCTTTTTCTTCCTGCTGTCCACTGCCTCATTCACTACAGAACTTCCAATTTCTGCAACAAATAAAGCTGGGGACTTATAGACAACAACCTCCTTCACTACACAACCTGATTCATTCCCACAGCAGGTCCATCCTCTGCCATGAATGAGACAGGGGTCCTGTGGAAAAATAGTGTGTGATTGTGTAATTAGAGAATGTATTATCATGCATATACACAAGAGAGCACTTACTTTTGAGTGCTTGCCTTTGCAATCTTAATGTTCTTTTAAATGCCATTTTTTGTTTTTTATTTTAAATTTTAAAAAAGCAAACTGAAAAAACAAACTGATATCCACATGGTTCATCAGCAGGGTTGGACTCTACAGACTCTGTGAATCCATCACACAGTCCTCTGTCACTTGAGCTAACTATGTAACTGATAGCTGTGGTGAGTTGTCATCCTCTGTGTGGACCGGAATTAGAGAAGAATGAGACACACACGTAACCTGTCTGTTTCAAATGTATTTGGTAACAGTAGAATAATGGTGAAACACAGAGATCTTGGGTTCCATTCCAGGCTTTGGAGGGAAGTTTATTGTAGTTTGCACAGACTCTTCTGCAGACTTTTTGCTTTCGCACCCTAGCTTCTTGTTCCAGTCCAGTTCTTCCTGTGTACCCAGTCCCAGTTTCCACTCCTCAGATTTCTAAACTCAGTCTCAGACTATTTACTTAGTTAGTGCAAATCTCCCCCCACTCCCAGTCTCTCCCCCTCCTCACACCCTGTCCCAGTCCCCTTGCCCAACCAGTCCTCTTTTCACCACTTCAGGCTCCTCAGCCAATCTGCCTCTCCCTTCTTACACCACTATCTCTTAAGGTATGTCTACACTACGAAATTAGGTCGAATTTATAGAAGCCGGTTTTATAGAAATCGGTTGTATACAGCCGATTGCGTGTGTCCCCACATAAAATGCTCTAAGTGCTCTAGTCGGCGGACCGCGTCCACAGTACCGAGGCTAGCGTCGACTTCCAGAGCATTGCACTATGGGTAGCTATCCCACAGTTCCCGCAGTCTCCGCCACCCATTGGAATTCTGGGTTGAGATCCCAATGCCTGAATGATGCAAAACAGTGTCACGGGGGGTTCTGGGTACGTCGTCAGGCCCCTCCCCCTCCGTCAGAGCACCGGCAGACAATAGATTCGCGCCTTTTTACCTGGGTTACCTGTGCAGACAACATACCACGGCAAGCATGGAGCCCACTCAGATCAGTTCACCATCACCATATGTCATCTGGGTGCTGGCAGATGTGGTACTGCATTGCTACACAGCAGCAGCAGCTAACTGCCTTTTGGCGGTAGATGGTGTAGCATGACTGGTAGCCGTGGGGCTGGCAGCCATAGGGCTGCATTGCACCAGCCCCTTGCCTTTTGGTAGAAGATGGTATATTATGACTGGTATCTGTCGTCATCGTACTGCAGTGGCTGTCAATCATGAGCAACTGGGCAGACATGCAACTGTCTCGATGATGATGGCTATCAGTCGTAGTATGCTATTTTCTGCCAATCGCCCAGTATTGTCTGCTAAGCACCCAGAAGAGGCCGAGGACAGACGTGGGGCTGGCAGACGTGGGGCTGCATTGCTACACAGCAGCAGCCCCTTGCCTTTTGGTAGAAGATGGCATATTACGATTGATATCCATCGTCGTCGTACTGCAGTGGCTATCAGTCATGCTGCACCGTCGGCTGCCAGCTTAAGATGTAAAAATAGATTTGTTCTGTATTCATTTGCTTCCCCTCCCTCCGTGAAATCAACGGCCTGCTAAACCCAGGGTTTTGAGTTTAATCTTTGGGGGGACCATTCTGTGTGACAGTTGTTTGTGTTTCTCCCTGATGCACAGCCACCTTTCTTAATTTTAATTCCCTGTACCTGTACGCCATGTCGTCACTCAGCTCTCCCTCCCTCCCTCCCTCCTTCCCCTGGTCCGTCAGATACTAGTTTCGTGCCTTTTTTCAGACCAGGCGCCATAGCTAGCACTGGGATCATGGAGCCCGCTCAGATCACCGCGGCAATTATGAGCACTATGAACACCACGCGCATTGTCCTGGAGTATATGCAGAGCCAGGACATGCCAAAGCGAAACCCGGACCAGCCGAGGAGGCAATTGCAGCGCGGCGACGAGAGTGATGAGGAAATTGACATGGACATAGACCTCTCACAAGGCACAGGCCCCAGCAATGTGGAAATCATGATGTTACTGGGGCAGGTTCATGCCATGGAACGCCGATTCTGGGCATGGGAAACAAGCACAGACTGGTGGGACCGCATCGTGCTGCAGGTGTGGGACGATTCCCAGTGGCTGCGAAACTTTCGCTTGCGTAAGGGCACTTTCATGGAACTTTGTGACTTGCTTTCCCCTGCCCTGAAGCGCCAGAATACCAGGATGAGAGCAGCTCTCACAGTTGAGAAGCGAGTGGCGATAGCCCTGTGGAAGCTTGCAACGCCAGACAGCTACCGGTCAGTCGGGAATCAATTTGGAGTGGGCAAATCTACTGTGGGGGCTGCTGTGATCCAAGTTGCCAGGGCAATGAAAGACCTGGTAATATCAAGGGTAGTGACTCTGGGCAACGTGCAGGCCATAGTGGATGGTTTTGCTGAAATGGGATTCCCAAACTGTGGTGGGGCCATAGACGGAACCCATATCCCTATCTTGGCACCGGAGCACCAAGCCACCGAGTACATAAACCGCAAGGGGTACTTTTCAATGCTGCTGCAAGCCCTGGTGGATCACAAGGGACGTTTCACCAACATCAACGTGGGATGGCCGGGAAAGGTACATGATGCTCGCGTCTTCAGGCACTCTGCTCTGTTTCGAAAGCTGGAGGAAGGGACTTCCTTCCCAGACCAGAAAGTAACCGTTGGGGATGTTGAAATGCCTATCGTGATCCTTGGGGACCCAGCCTACCCCTTAATGCCATGGCTCATGAAGCCGTACACAGGCAGCCTGGACAGGAGTCAGGAGCTGTTCAACTACAGGCTGAGCAGGTGCCGAATGGTGGTGGAATGTGCATTTGGACGTTTAAAAGCACGCTGGCGCAGCTTACTGACTCGCTCAGACCTCAGCGAAAAGAATATCCCCATTGTTACTGCTGCTTGCTGTGCGCTCCACAATATCTGTGAGAGTAAGGGGGAGACATTTATGGCTGGGTGGGAGATTGAGGCAAATCGCCTGGCTGCTGATTACGCGCAGCCAGACACCAGGGCGGTTAGAGGAGCACAGCAGGGCGTGGTGCGCATCAGAGAAGCTTTGAAAACGAGTTTTGTGACTGGCCAGGCTACGGTGTGAAACTTCTGTTTGTTTCTCCTTGATGAACCCTCCGCCCCCCCACCCGGTTCACTCTACTTCCCTGTAAACCAACCACCCCACCCCACCCTCCCCTCCCCACTTCAAGCACCGCTTGCAGAGGCAATAAAGTCATTGTTATTTCACATTCATGCATTCTTTATTAATTCATCACACAACTAGGGGGATAATTGCCAAGGTAGCCCGGGATGGGTGGGGGAGGAGGGAAGGAAAAGGACATACTGCATTTTAAAACTTTAACTCTTATTGAAGGCCAGTCTTCTCATGTTCTGGCAATCATCTGGGGTGGAGTGACTGGGTGGCCGGAGGCCCCCCCACCGCGTTCTTGGGCGTCTGGGTGAGGAGGCTAGGGAACTTGGGGAGGAGGGCTGTTGGTTACACAGGGGCTGTAGCGGCGGTCTCTGCTCCTGCTGCCTTTCCTGCAGCTCAACCATACACTGGAGCATATCAGTTTGATGCTCCAGCAGCCGGAGCATCGACTCTTGCCTTCTGTCTGCAAGCTGACGCCACCTACCATCTTCAGCCTGCAACTTGCTTTGTTCATCCCGCGATTCAGCCCGCCACCTCTCCTCTTGTTCATATTGTGCTTTTCTGATGTCTGACATTAACTGCCTCCACGCATTCTGCTGTGCTCTATCAGCATGGCAGGACATCTGGAGCTCCGTGAACAAATCGTCCCACGTCCTCCGTTTTCTCTTTCTAATGTTCACTAGCCTCTGTGAAGGAGAAACATTTGCAGCTGGTGGAGGAGAAGGGAGAGGTGGTTAAAAAAGACACATTTTAGAGAACAATGGGTACACTCTTTCGTTACAAGGTCACATTTTTACTCTTATAGTGAGGGCCTGCCGGTTTCGTGTGAGAGATCACTCATGCAGTGCCAGGCAACAGATTTCGGCTTGCAGGCAGCCATGGTAAGCCACAGTCTTTTGGCTTTTTTAACCTTCTTAACATGTGGGAATGGTTTCAAACAGCAGCGCCCTCATTTCCCATATCAAGGATGAATTGGGCTGGCCATTTAAAATGGGTTTGCAATGTAAAAGGAGGGGCTGTGGTTTCCGGGTTAACATGCAGCACAAACCCAACTAACGCGCCCCCCCCACACCCAATTCTCTGGGATGATCACTTCCCTCCTCCCCCCACCACGTGGCTAACAGCGGGGAACATTTCTGTTCAGCAGAGCAGGAACGGGCACCTCTGAATGTCCCCTTAATAAAATCACCCCATTTCAACCAGGTGACCGTGAATGATATCACTCTCCTGCGGATAACAAAGAGCGATAAGGAATGGATGTTGTCTGCATGCCAGCAAACACCGGGACCATACGCTACAATGCTTTGTTATGCAATGATTCCAGACTACGTGCTACTGGCCTGCCGTGGTAAAGTGTCCTACCATGGCGGACGGGATAAGGCAGCCCTCCCCAGAAACCTTTTGCAAAGGCTTTGGGAGTAAATGAAGGAGAGCTTTCTGGAGATGTCCCTGGAGGATTTCCGCTCCATCCCCATACACGTTAACAGACTTTTCCAGTAGCTGTACTGGCCGCGATTGCCAGGGCAAATTAATCATTAATGATTAAACACGCTTGCTTTTAAACCATGTGTAATATTTACAAAGGTACACTCACCAGAGGTCCCCTGTGTGCCCTCAGGGTCTTGGGTGAGTTCGGGGGTTACTGGTTCCAGGTCCAGGGTGACAAACATATCCTGGCTGTTGGGGAAACCGGTTTCTCCGCTTCCTTGCTGCTGTGAGCTACCTACATTACCTCCATCCTCATCTTCCTCGTTCCCCGAACCCTCTTCCCTGTGTGTTTCTCCAGTGAGGGAGTCATAGCACACGGCTGAGGTAGTGGTGGCTGCACCCCCTAGAATGGCATGCAGCTCCGCGTAGAAGCGGCAAGTTTGCAGCTCTGCCCCGGACCTTCCGTTTGCCTCACTGGCTTTGTGGTAGGCTTGCCGTAGCTCCTTAATTTTCACGCGGCACTGCTGTGCGTCCCTGTTATGGCCTCTGTCCTTCATGGCCTTGGAGACCTTTTCTAATACTTTGCCATTTCTTTTACTGCTACAGAGTTCAGCTAGCACTGATTCATCTCCCCATATGGCGAGCAGATCCCGTACCTCCCGTTTGGTCCATGCTGGAGCTCTTTTGCGATCCTGGGACTCCATCACGATTACCTGTGCTGATGAGCTCTGCATGGTCACCTGTGCTCTCCATGTTGGGCAAACAGGAAATGAAATTCAAACGTTCGCGGGGCTTTTCCTGTCTACCTGGTCAGTGCATCTGAGTTGAGAGTGCTGTCCAGAGCGGTCACAATGAAGCACTGTGGGATACCTCCCGGAGGCCAATAATGTCGAATTCCGTCCACACTACCCCAATTCCGACCCGCAAAGGCCGATTTTATCGCTAATTCCCTCGTTGGAGGTGGTGTAAAGAAACCAGTTTAAAGGGCCCTTTTAGTCGAAAGAAAGGGCTTCGTCGTGTGAACATGTCCAGGCTTAATTCGATTTAACGCTGCTAAAGTCGACCTAAACTCGTAGTGTAGACCAGGCCTTAGTCATAGTCTTCCTCTCTGGGTTCCTCATCCAGTCTCATCTCCCACCCCTCCCTGTCTCCTGATCTCAGTCTTTTTGCTCAAATAGTCCCAGTTCTACCCCTGTGCCACAGTTCCTTGTCAGATGTCTCCCCTCCCCAGTTTCCTTTTCCACACTGGTTCCTAATCCAAGTCTCCTTGTCCAGCTACTCCCAGTCCCCTCTCTCACCCCATCCAATCTCACTGTCCCGCTCCCCCTAGCCAACAGGTTCCAGACCCACCATTCCTCTCACCAGCTCCCACTCCCAGTTTCCTTGCCCAGCTATCCCCGATCTTCGCCCCACCCCAACTCCCACTTTTTCTCGCTTCCTCCCACTAGCTCCACCCTCTAGCTCTTGTCCCTTCTGCATCTGAATCAGGCAACTTCCTCTTCCAAGCTGCAGGGACCAATCGGGGGGGAGGGGTATGTGTGTGTCATTAAGAACACAGAGAGACAGTTTCCCTGTTCCTTGTTCAGGTGCCTGGACCCAGCATGCCCATAGCAGCCCAGAGCCAAACTGCACGGAAAGTCCTGCTCATCCCTGGGCTGCAGTGTGCCCCGAGTGACTGGAATCTTCAAGGATGTAGTTGCTAAAATCTAAGTCTCTACTGAGCATGTGTAAACTATGATTTTTCAAAGGCTTGTAACTGAGCCAAATTTGGGTCTGGTCCACACTAACCCCCCACTTCGAACTAAGATACGTAACTTCAGCTACGTGAATCATGTAGCTGAAGTCGAAGTACCTTAGTTCGAACTTACCGCGGGTCCAGACGTGGCAGGCAGGCTCCCCCGTCGACTCCGCGTACTCCTCTCGCAGAGCAGGAGTACCTGCCTCGACGGCGAGCACTTCCGGGATCAATTTATCGCGTCTAGACAAGATGCGATAAATCGATCCCAGAAGATCGATTGCTTACCGCCAGACACGGAGGTAAGTATAGACCTACCCTTGGGGTAATTTTAATGGGAATGGCAAAAGGAACATCCCTGACACAAAGGACACCCCTCCTGCCAAATCTCAAGTCTCCAAATCCCAAATCTCCAAAGCCTGGGGGCACTGGAGCTTTTCAAAGAAAAGATCATCAGAGTTTTTTAAAATGGGCAAAATAATGTATTTTTTCCTAGCTTGAGACAGATAGCTGTCATGCAAAATTTCAGCCAAAATGGTTAACATTTGGCAAAGTTATAAGCAATTGAAAATGGGGTATTTACAATGGGAAGTGCCGAGCAATCTTAGTAATAGGAGGTGCTACAAGACTCATCTGTAATTATTGTAAACCTACCAAGTTTTACTTTTTAAGAAAGAAAAAAAACGACACTTATAAAAGGAAGTTGGGACTCTATTTAAAAATGATAGCATATATGAAAATCCTGGCTAAAGTTCAAAATGATAGTAAGGGGAGCTGCAAACTCATAATGAACTAAATCATTAAAAACCAAAAGCATTTTGGCTAATAAATATAAAAGCCATGCAATTGTGAACTTCCAAAAACTGTGTAATATTCAAAATATGTAACAGTAATACAATTATATCTGAAGATACCGATAGAAAACTGTTTACTGCAACTAGGTACATTCATAGTGGCATTTCCTGCATACCAATATTTCTACTTCATTCACACTGACATCTGACTTAAGGATTCATTGCTAAAGCTCTTTTGCAGTGCCAAAGTTCCTTTGCAAAGTCTATGGCTTTAAAGTTCTTTTAAAATATCAGGAAAATTCAATACAAAAACAAGCTGTGGCCAGGTGTAGAGGAACTATCTATTCTGCAGTACACAAGAGCTTAACTTCAGTTTCCTTTCTCTTTTCCCTACACAGCTGCTCTGGGGAAGGGCAATAAGATCTTATTGAAGAGACTGAAGTGAAAATACCTGTGGGAAGAAAGGGTGCTACACCAAGGTACTGAGTGAACACTATGTTGGGGAATGTTTTTGTAATAGGTTTTTTGCTTATGTTGAGAAAAAATTTACTCCTGCTGAAAAATCTTGTTTGTTATAGCAGTTTTATTGCTGCTAAATCAACCTACCGGCTTAAAACAGATAAGTAAGTTAATTCAAAATGTAAGGTTTCTACAGCAAACTTTCCTCATCCACATTTCATGTTTGTTATTTATTATTGGCATTCTGGTAACATTAATGTGCTAGGTGATGATTACACACCAAGGAAGATACAGTCCCTGCCATAAAGAGCTTCCAGTCTAAGAAAAAAAGCAACATAAAAACTTTGAGGGAGAGGAATGGATTAAAGCAGGTAAGCAAAATATATACTCTTCAGCTACCCCTCCACCTATTAATATTAGTCAGCTAGCTTCTTTTAGATATCAAGGCTGAAGTAGAACTGAAGCAGAGATTTGGAGGATAGAGGAAATGCCTTATGGATCAGTTCAGGGAAGGAATTCTGTGTGTTACCAAGGGGTGCACTGGAAGAAAACACGAAAACCACTGTCAGAGAGGTGGACAAATGGAGGTGGCAACAGAGGCAGGTGCAGACATTGGGGATACCATGATGAGAGACAAAAGTAGTTAAGTAAGGAGTCGCAGAGTTGGTAACAACCTTGAAGGTGAGGAGAAAAGCTCCTCTCCTGGTGTGGAGCAGAAGCTTCTTCTTTCTGTGTTCAGAGTGAGTTTCAGAGATGCAGTGACAAGGGACGAGGATGAATGAAGCTGCAAGTTGTCTCACATCTGCAAACTTAAGGTGCTGAAAACTATGACAGCCTTGTACATAAGAATGGATCTAATACTTATGCAGGTACTCCATACCCCTGATTACAAGCGTCCTACTGCAACTCTTAGATGTGCTGCACAGAACTCACAGCTCAGGGGAAAGCAATGGTGATTTTACACCACTTTTACACACTCCTGATTTTGTGCTGCTCTGTGGCCCCCGGCATAACAGACACCCCTAGGGGCTTGGCTAAGTCATGGCAGCGTGTCCCCAGTTACCTATACGCAACATAAATGTTTGCAGTGCTACATGTTGTGGCCCTGCCAGCAACATGTCCCTTCCTCCCTGCCCCCGGTATGCCCTCTGCATTAGAGCTTGCAAGGGGCTCCTCAGAATACAGGCTTAGTTCCTGAGCTGGGGGAATCTGTTCCTGATTGGATTCAGGTTTTTAGAGCTCCTTTATTCCACTCTGACCCTTTTACATGATGTAAAGGGGCCAGAATGGGGATAAGGTTCTCACCCATATTGTAACACAATGGACATTCTTGCCAGTGAAACTCCAGGTTAAAGGGAGGTCTAAGTGGTTAGAGAGGAGGAAAATAGTGATGCTAACCATATATTTATTAACACCACCATTCTGGGACACTGTAAGAAAGAAAACAAATGAACTGAAACTTGAGTGTTTCATATAATGTGATGCCAGTAATAATGTTATAAGCCATGAAAATCACAATCAACTTCTATTGCACTTATTCCACTTACTATGATGTTTTCAGTGTCCACAATGGATATATTGCAACTGTACTAACCCCTTTGATACTCCAGCTCTGTCATTTACTATCTTCACTTCTTTCACACACCCATACTGGGCAAAAAACTTCCTTAGGTCATTTTCGTTAGTCTAGTAAAATAAAGCATAAGAACAAAATGAATACAAATGGGTTTAGTTATTAAATAAGAAATAACCACAATATTGCTTTGGTTTGTACACATTTAACAACAAACTACTTGTAAATCCTGGGAGCAACTATTTATTAAAAACACTAGAAACAGAGAAAAGCCTCCAAGGTGAATGTTTCTGAGACTGTTTTGGGGAGACGGTGGGTGCGGGTGTGGAGGCAGGGCTGGGGTGTGAGAGCAAAAGAGAGAGAGCAGGTAATAATCTCAGTTTTTCTCCTACATGATTTTAATCTTCAGAAATAAATCTAAGTATATACTGAATTTACATTATAATTTTACTTCAATAATCTTGTAACTCAATTATATCTGAATTCCATTTGGTCTCAGACAAGTTTTTCAGTTCTATATTTTAGTGTAGTTTATAACATGAGGCATTATAATTTAGAGATCATTTTAAAATTTAAAACTGGGCATATGTGCGTAGACTTCCATGAAGAATTTGCTAAGTTTGAAAAACAATCATTAAGATACAGTGAAGTTATTAGCCCATATTATGCAGGTCAAACTAAATTATCATAATTGTCCCTTTTTACCATAAAGTCTATTATTGAAACACTGTGTACCACAAATGCATAATATGTTCATTTTCTGTACTGATAAAAACATGCATCAAGTATGGTCTTCCAGAAGATTTATGTATCTAGAAGTACAGACATTGAAATAAATATACCAGGCATTTGAATGTCTGATCCTGTGTGACTGTTGATTTGGCATGTGTTGAATCTCATGCTTCAATGCTGGTGCACATTAATATTTGGATGCCTCAAGCCACTCCTGGATGGATCTAGAGTTCTCAGAGCCTCAAGGAAGTATATCAGAAGTTTTAATGTGTTTCTTTGATTCACCAGTCGTTTTTTAAAATGTATGGTATATGTTGGAAAAATTATTCTTCCACTTCTCCAAGGTTTACACTGCCTTGTATATGCCTCTAAGGAGCAGGGGAGTTTTTACTGATTACAGAGTTAATATAAGTTATCATAATGGTTGTGTCATTGAGACATTTGATGAATACTTTTTTGGAAGAATTTTATCTTCAAGATGTATTTTATAAAAAGGTGCTATTTTCTTGGTGCTGCAAATTCAACCCCCCCCTCCCCAAAAACAGAGACAGAGAAACGGTGTGCAGCCACAGAATGTCAAAAACACAGGGAAGAATAGTAGGCAAGAGTAGATCTGAGCAGGTAGGAAATGTACTCCAAGGACTCATTACAGGTAAGAAGTCTTCCTCTCTGCTTTGAAAATTAACCCCACTGAGTCCCACTTTCAGAAGATTAAAGTAACAATCCACCAAAGGAGGGCTTAAAAGTACTAACAAAACAGAGACTGCAGAATTGCTCTCCTGACTTGAATATCACACCTAGTCCCTAAATCCAAGAACACATTCTAAGCATATTTCCATAAAGCCTTATGGGAGGTACCGTCACAAGGGTATTAAGCTCCAAGTTACAAGATACAATAATTTCAGATATAGATGTAGAATGTCAGCTAGACTTAGGATGACCAGATATTCCAATTTTATAGGGACAATCCTGATATTTGGGACTTTTTCTTATGCAGGCACCTATTACCCCATATCCCCATCCTGATTTTTCACATTTGTTATCTGGTCACCCTAACTAGACTTATGAGAAAGGAGATTTGGAAGAACTGATAGATGGTCATAGTCAGAAGGTTAAAGAACTAAACTTGCCATACTATGAAGATTATATAAATTCTGTCTTACTATATATCTCTAGGAAATAAAGGCAATGAGGGAACCTTGGTTTCAATCAAGGAGCAAGCTTCCCTGCCCACAAAACAGAAATGTGGACAACCTGGTGATGTCTCTTGTGGCAAAGAGGTCCATATTTAAGGATTCCCCACTTCTGTGTCCACAGAGTTCTTCAGAAACAATTTGAATTGTACACTGAACATGCAGCTCAGTTTGTCCACCAGGATGCTTTCCTCGCCTATGAGAAACTTTATTTAAACCAAAATATCTTGAGGCATGGTCAGAGTCTGTTGAGGCCTATTACCAGTGCAAAAGGAGTTTCAGCTTAGTTCTGGAGAATGTGGAGGACATATGTACATGAGACCATGATCACCAGAAACCTTAGGAAATATCATATTGTGTCCTGCGGTCTCATGAATATAATTTTCCTCTGGAATGAAATTGTCCTGTGGTCTCTTGCAGCTAAGCTGCTGCAGAGAAGCAAAGACATGAAGGGAAACAGGAATAAAACAATGATGCTAGATTTACTGCATAGTTATCAAGTGTCCAGTCCAATATGATGTCTAGAAGTTTACTAGAATGTGCATGAGAACTTCTAGCTTTTTTGTTGGCTCCTGTACATATCAGAATGCAAAGGCTATTGCTGTGTTCTTTAAAAGTGCTAATGTTGAGCAATAGGCTAAGATGCTTGGCTCTGGCACTAGAGAAAGAGGACTGATTTACTTTGAAAATATGTTGTTAATAGGGTGACCAGATGACAGGAAGAAAATATCGGGACACAAGGGGGGGGGAGAGGGGGGGGTCACTGGCGGAGCAAAAAAAACCAAAACACCGAGTGCTGCCGGTGTAAGGACACAAACAGCTCCCTCTCCCAATTCCCTACTGTGACCCAGTGCTGCCGGCAGTCGGGGGCGGGAGCTGAGAACAGCCCAGGGCTGCGGGCAGTCAGAGGAGATTATGCTTACCCTTCCTTAGGTATGCATACCTTCAGCCTCTGGTTTTTAGGAGGGGGGGGGAAAAAACCAACAGAGAACAGCTGAGTGCTGCCAGCAGTCAGAGGAGAAGAAAAAAAAAAAAGCCGAGAACAGCTGAGTGCTGCCGGCAGAGAAAAAAAAAAAAAAAAAGCGGAGTGCAGCGTCCCGACCGAAGATCAATCGGGACGCGGGACAAATACCTAAATATCGGGACGGTCCCGATTTTATCGGGACGTCTGGTCACCCTAGTTGTTAAAGACCATAGACTTGGCCTCTGTAAGCTTTCTAAGCCTTATCTGTCATTCTGCTGAAGAGAGTGGAGCTTACAAATGAAAGAGACTTGAATTCTTCAGTCACAAATTGTGCATCAAGAATAACTGCTGTGGTGATTGACCAAGTTGCTGTATCAGAGGAAATGAAAGCAGTAGAACTGGTTGGAAAGAGGAAACATTTTTTGTGAAAATTTTACTGAAAAACCTGTCTGTTTTTCCATCAATTTTGAATTTTTTTTCAACCAGCTCTAGCAAGCGGCTCTCAAGGAGTATGACACTCTCTGGCCTTTGGAAAGATTTCCTTCCAGATTGGGAGGATCTAAGATTGGCAGGAATCTATCCTAGTTTTTGAATCCACATCTCACTAAGCCCATTTGGTAGTAAGCTTAGCTGAAAGGGTTATTTCCCCTTTCCAATGAAATTCATATTCCTTACTCTCACTTTCTGAGGGAGAGATGACCTAAAGCTTTCCCACCTTTAGACCGCTCAGCTACTGCACAAACAATTAGACACCCTTCATAGACAGGATAAGTATCAAACTTATTTGAATACTGATGGTCCCTGACCTAGCTAGCCACAGAAAAGACAAAATTGGGAGGGAGACAGAAGTCTTTACCAGAATATTTTTTTTATACAAAGAACTACTCTGCCCTCCTAGTGAAGCTCCAAATATACTGAAGAGCCTGTACAATTTCGTCTCAACAGTAAAAACATGAATTTCCAATGCTTGAGCCACATGATTAAAAAGATCCTGGAAGCTCTTGTAATTATTATGCAAGATATGCTGGGTAAATTGTCAACCATAATGATGGACAAGATAAATATCCTCCATATCCATTCTTTTCTTTCTCTTAATCTGAGTCAGTGCTCAATGGGTCCTCTGACTAACTGCATTAAGGCAGAGAGGATACTGATGGTGGGAAAGAAGGAACAGCTAAACAGACCAAAAGAAGCAGAGGTCCAGGGTTCTAAAGTGGTAAAAAAGAAAATGAGAGCAGCAGGGAAATCACCAAATGTTCAGATCAGCAAAGGAGTGTGCATATGGCCCCATATTTATTGCCTTTTGGAGGGTCCAGAGCATGTAGCATCAAGGCTGCATGTGTTCAGTTAGGATATGTACTAGCAATACTCTGTGGCAAATCCTTAAGCAAACATGCTTACTTTTCCTAGATATTACCCTTTGTAACAGGATGGCTTGCCCCTTTATGGGCCACAGGCCTGTGCCCAGCCAACCCTGATTACTGAAGAGGCACACGTGAGCGAGATTAGCTGTCTCCCTATAAAGGATAGCAAGAAATAGAAGAGGAGAAGGTAGAGAGAGAGTTGTAGAGACTACCAAAGAGAGGAGGCTTAGTGGTAGCTTTGGAAGATATATTCCTCAGGGCAGAGACTAAGGCTAGCAGGGTAACTGCCATATTGTCACTTTGGTTTGCTGTTTTGGAAAATGAACAAAAGCCTGGCCAGAACGGCCTGTGAGACTTTTCTTGTGTCTATTTGGTAGCACAGCCCTGAAGGAGGGGGAAGTTGATGGCAGGGCACTGCAGAGGCATCTCAGGCAATGAGGGGGTGCACAGGAGACATGACCCCACAACAAAGTAAAGAAAATATGCTTAACTTCCTTTTATTGTGAAATGGATGAAAAGTCAACAGAGTTGAAGATACAGATACTTACTAATATATGGAGATGTTTGTTACCTACAGTACTGTGCTGTGTAGAAAAAAGGAATAAGGAGATTTTTGTAATTCAAAGATGATTTATGTAGTGGACTAGATTATACATTTTTAGAGCAGAATTTAAAAAAATACTTCTAGATTGTCATTTTTAGCTCTATCTACAAAACATCTGTATTACAAATAACTTTTCAGATATTTTTAAAAAGGCTTAGTTTACACCTCTAATTAGGATATTATTGCAAAGACCACCATCATCTCACAACCTTAGATACACTTACACCTAAAATGCATAAAACTAATGAATATATAAAGTGAGACTAATAAAGAAAAAATATCAAAACATTTATTCTATTACTTATCTACCAAGATTAGAAAAAAAATACCTTAAAATCGATTCCTCCTACAAAGATGCGATTAGGAATAACTGTTCCAAATCTTGGGGCACTCGTTGGGTTATTTAAAGGCACAGGTGACACAGTGTTGGGGGATGGAGACAAAGATTCTGTTTGTGTCTGATTTGTGGTTTGCTGTTTGAGAGAAAAATATTTTTGTAAAATTTATTTTTGACATTTTGTAGAGTATAAACCACTAAAGCAAAAAACATCCACACAGAAAAACATGTGGAGATTCTTTGAGAACACACAACATACTGAACAGTCAAACGTTTACCATGATTTATTTATTTCTAACCAATGGCAATTATCCACAATTCTTCCAGGGCCCTTATTCAGGCTTATTCAGTAAGGTACTTAAACATGTACCAAATAAGCATGTCATGTGCTTCAATACCCTACTGAATTGGGCCTCAGACTAAGATCTTTGGGTTACGGTCTATTTTTTATTTTGTTTGTACAGCACCCTGCACTATGGGGGCCCAAGCTTGACAAGACCTTCTGGTTGCTACTGTAATAAAACATATAATAATGAGGAGTGCCTTACTTTAAACTGACAAAAGGCAGTCATCATCCACCACAGGACAGGATTCCCACTGCACTCCAATCATGGATAACAGAACTGGAATGGACCTTCTGTCCAACCACATGTCTCACAGACTGGTCTCTGCACTATCCTATGCTTTCTATGCATTTCCAAAATTATGTGCCTTGAACAGATCTTGTGCCTGATTTTCAGAAATGCTAAGCACCCACAACTCCAAATGAAGTCAATGGGAGGAACAGGTGCCCAGCACTTGTAAAGATCAGGCTCCCAGGGCTGGATTTTCTGGTCCAGGAAGGACACTTCGCTTTTCTTACACAGTGCAAAATGGCCTTACATTGGCTGTAAATTCTAGCAGACAATCCCCCCCCCGCCCCCCGTGCACGGGGAGTCTCTGCTGGTGTAAAGCTGACAAAGGCAACATAGTTGCCACCAATGCCAGCTACACCTTACCCAGCCATAAGGGAAAGGGTAAGGCATAGCTTGCTGGAGCATGAGCATAGTGGAAGTTAGAATAGCTGCCCTACTGTTCTAATTTCCTCTGGTTTGGGCAGCCAAGGATCAAGAGACCATAACCAGCTCCCTGCAGCTGCCACTGTTTGACTGTCTCTATTTTAAAAAAAGGTTTAACATCCAAACTAAGTGTATCCTTGCCTTAATCCAGTTTAGTAGTATCCTGTATAAATAATTTTTTCATGTAATCCTAAAGTATTATATATGTATGTTTTCAAAGCACCCATTATGCATTATTTTTTGTCTTTCTGCATAAAGTTAGTCTCAAAATTATCCTTATGACTGCCAATATTTAAACTCTTTTTTGACTTTTTTCATATCGATTTTCATGTGTAGGAATCCGAAGAACAGTGATTGAAATCCTGACTACATCGAAGTCAATGACAAAACTTCTACTGACTTCACCTAGTATTCCTGATGCAGTCTTACTCACACAGTAAGGAGTCATGATACTAATTTAATTTTATAAGTTATTTCTCTTCTAACAACATTGTACAACTGCTTGACCCATTAAAAATGGGTATCATATTTTGTGCACTTGCTTTCAATTTGTTATCCCACAAAAGTTCTCCATATTCGTTTTATAGACATATTCTGCCAAGCTATGATCTTGCATCTTTTCATATTGGAACTCCTACAATTAAGTTTTAATTTCCCCAAATACCTTGCTCCCTCTGAATTTTAGCATTTCATCTTTTGTGTATTACTTCCCAGTTTTGTTTCATCAGGAAATAAATGTAAGATAATGTTTAACTTATTTTCTTTCAGGACATTATAAGATGTACTGAATAATAGTGACCCCAATACAAGACTCTGCAGAACCTCCAATATCTCCATTTTCCCCCTTCCTCATGAGGCTGTTCCTTCTCTGAATTCTCAATTAGTTTTTTGGAAAAATTCAAGTAGCGTTCAATGCAAGAAAAAACTCTTCACATGAGAACACAATAGTAAGATTGAGAAAGAATTTTAGCACTCAGAAGTCACGAAACTCCCAAAGTTAAAGTTGTTCTTGCAATTAACTTTGCAATGATCCACATATATAGCATTTCTTTTATTCTTTTGACTTAAATTAAAAAAACACACACAATGTTTAACCTACTATTGATATAACACCTGAGTTCTATAAGTAAAAGGTAAGAGAAAAATTATCTATTTTTTGGTTTTGTATATTTGAAAACACTTTGCCTTAGTTTCAGTTTACCCTGAATACTGAATTAGTCACTTTCCCTTTTCTATTTATCAAGCTATTTATATAATCATAGAAAGATAAGGCTGGAAGGGACCTGGTCCCAAAGTCCAGCCGCCTGCACTGAGACAGGACCAAGTAAACCTAGATCATTCCTAACAAGTGTTTGTTCAACCTGTTTTTAAAAACCTCCAATGAGGGGGCTTCTACAACCTCCCTCAGAAGCCTATTCCAGAAGTTAACTACCCTTATTAAGTTTTTCCCAATATCTAACCTGCATCTCCCTTGCTGCAAAGTAAGCCCATTACTACCTGTCCTACCTTCAGTGGCAGGGCCGGCTTCAGGGTTTTTGCTGCCCCAAGCGGCGGGGGGGAAGGGGGAAAGCAGCGATCGTGATCGGCGGCACTTCGGTGGCAGGTCCACCGCGCTGCTTTCTTCTTTGGCGGCACTTCGGTGGCAGGTCCTTCCCTCCGAGAGGGACCGAGGGACCCGCCGCCAAATTGCCGCCGAAGACCCGGACCCAAATTGCCGCCCCTTCCCCTCGGCCCTTCCCCTCGGCCGCCCCAAGCACCTGCTTGCTGCGCTGGTGCCTGGAGTCGCTTGGGGCGGCGGCTCGGAAGAGGGGCGGCACGTCCAGCTATTCGGCGGCAATTCGGCGGACGGTCCCTCGCTCACAGCTGCTCGGGGCAGCCAAAACCCTGGAGCCGGCCCTGCTGGAGCCGGCCTGTTCAGTGGGCATGAAAAACAATTGATTACAGCCCTCTTTATACCAATCCTTAACATATTTGAAGACTGTTATCATGTCTCCCCTCAGTCCTCTTTTCTCAAGACTAAACATGCCCAGTTTTTTTTAAACTTTCCTCATAGGTCAGGTTTTCTAAATCTTTTATAATTTTTGTTGCTCTCCTTTGGTCTCTCTCCAATTTATCCACATCTTTCCTTAACTGTGGTGCCCAGAATTGGACACAGTACTCCAGTGGAGGTCTTACCAATGTCAAGTAGAGTGGGACAATTACCTCCTGTGTCTTACATACAACAATCCTGTCAATACACCCCAGAATTGTAATAGCTTTTTTTGCAACTGCACCACATTGTTGGCACATTTTCAATTTGTAATCCACTGTAAACCCCAGATCCTTTTCAGCAGTACTTCTACAAAATGCAAAATAACTGGTTAGGTGGTTGTGCATTTGATTTTTTTCTTCCTAAGCATAGTACTTTCCACTTGTCTTCACTGAATTGATTTCACACCAATTCTCTAATTTGTCCAAGGTCATTTTGAATTCTAATCTTGTCCTCCAAAGTGCTTGCAAACCCTCCCAGCTTTGTGTTATCCACCAATTTTATAAGCATATTCTCAAGTCATAAATGAAAATACTGCATAGTACCAGACCCACAAATGACCTCTACAAGAACCCACTAGATAGCAAATAATTGACAACTATTATTTGAGTACAATCTTAAAACAAGTTGTGAGCCCATCTTATGGTAATTTCATTTTGACCACATTTTGCTAGTTTGATTATGACAAAGTCATGTGGAACTGTCAACCTTCCTAAAATCAAGATATACCATGTCTACTGCTTCCCCCATATCCACTATTCCAGTAACCCAGTCGAAGGAAATTAGGTTGGTTTGGCATGATTTGTTCTTGACAAATCCCTGCTGGCTATTCCTTATAACCCTATTATCTCTAGGTGCTTACAAACTGATTGTTTAAATTAATTTGTTCCAATATCTTTCCAGGCATCAAAGTTAGGCTGCCTGGTCTATAATTTCCCAGATCCTCTTTGTTCCTCTTGTTAAAGACAGGTACTATACTTACCCTTCTCCAATCTTCTGGGACATCACCTGTCCTTCATGAGTTCTCAAAGATACATATAGGACTCCTATCATCATAGTATATAAGCTCCTCACAATCATAAGTATTTATCCTCATAATACACTTGCAAAGTTCCCATCATCCCAATTTTACAGATGGGGAACTAAGCATAGAGACTGGACATGATCCAAATCCCACTGATCTCAATGGGCGTCTTTCCATTGATTCCAAGAGGCTTTGGATCATGCCATAAGTGACTTGCTCAAGATCATCCAGGAAGTCTGTGGCAGAGCTCGATATTGAAACCAGGCTTCCTGAGTCCCAGACCAGTCTCAGAACCAAATTTCACAAATTCCCTCAAAAGAACTTGTTGTCTACATGTTTGGGATCAGCTTAATTACTCATTCATGTTGCATGTTCTGATTATGTGAATCACAGGATGGTTAAGGTTTTTTCTGCCCTTAACATTAACAGCCGATTTATTTTTGCCACATCCTTGCTCCTGGTCAGCTCGTATATATGCTAATGGTCACACTCCAACTGTATATTTCAGAGAGGATTTTTTAAGCCTGTGTTGAAACTGTAGAACAGACAAGTGTGACCGTTCTTGAGGCAGTTGATTGATTACTTTTCTGTCACTAATCAATGGCCTTGAGCCATTCCATTGATATGATGTGCTCTCCCGTCCCTACAAACTAGCACCTAAAGTGATGATTCCATTGTGGGAGCCCACAGGCATCCCTTTAACTAGTTTTCAGCTTTCAACCAACAGCTTAAAGTATGACAGACATGGCAGCATTAGCAATTTTTGGAGGTCCTTAAGAGTTCAACTTCCACTGAGAGGGAGAGATATCTGAAGATAACAGAGAAGGATCTATAATTGTACTCTGCACTGTCTATCCTGAGTATGTCTAGTTTAGTGCTGAATTGGGTTTTCACATATAGAGGTTCTGCATAAGAATTAGCATAATTTCTTTCTGTTGAAAATCAGCTCTGTTAACAACTATGGAGATGGCTACCCTGGTCAACATTTCAGCTTGACCCAGTCTAGCCAGTCATTCAGGCTAAATGAAAAGACACTCCTTTCTCATTCTCTTTACTCAGGTAAAAGTTTGAGATGCATCATCCAAACCAAACTGCAACGTTTGACATAAAAACTGTTCCGGCTACAAAGCACTGGAACCACAGATATAAACAAAACCAGGTTATGGAGATAAGCTTCAATACATCCAACAAGTAGAACAATTCATCTGAGTAGATTCCTAAGAGACATAATTCAAAAACTCTTTCCCCTAAGGAATGTATTTACTACTTTGAACCTAATTCTGGATTGGTGTAAACCAGGGGTAGGCAACCTATGGCACACGTGCCGAAGGCGGCACATGAGCTGATTTTCAGTGGCACTCACACTGTCTGGGTTCTGGCCACCGGTCCGGGGGGGGGGGGGGGGGGGGCTCTGCATTCTAATTTAATTTTAAATGAAGCTTCTTAAACATTTTAAAAACCTTATTTACTTTACATACAACAATAATTTAGTTATATATTATAGACTTATAGAAAGAGACCTTCTAAAAACGTTAAAATGTATTACTGGCACGCGAAACCTTAACTTAGAGTGAAGAAATGAAGACCCGGCACACCACTTCTGAAAGGTTGCCGACCCCTGGTGTAAACAGACTGAATAAAATTGTTGGGATATTTGAAACCAATTTCTGCTGTACAGCTATGGGGCCTAAGGCCACTGGAGTGACATTTTATGACCCATAAATGGAAGAAACAAAGCAGTCTTCCTCCTATTAAGTTAAGGGTTGTGTGGATCAGCATATTCCCCAAACTCCTTAAATGAGGAGGTGGTGGCATCCAAGGCTCCAGCTCCTCTGCCTTGGAAGCAAAAGAAGCGACTCTCATCAGAGCCTCTTCTCAGACAATATGATCTGGCTTCTTTAAATCTGTAGCCGGACAGTGAGAACCAAAAGTGCCACTTAAGTGGTATATCCTGAGGAAGGCCAAGGCTCTTTCTATCTAGGAAGACTGTTGAATTCACTTTACTGCTTTACTGCTAGAAAGGGCTTCCCCAAGAAAGAAAGTGCCGAGAGGCTTGTCTCTGACATCTGGCTGGCTGATCACTAATTTCTGGTTGCTATTGAGGTTGTAACAGATTTAGAAAGTCTCAAGGAGATGTCCTATCACGAGCATCCCCATCATGTTCATTTGTATTTTTGATATTAGGATATGCCAACAAAATATTTGGGGCCTGGTGAGAGCTTAAGAGTATGGGATCTATGGTACTGAGTCCACTGGTTTTTCCTCTTCCAACTTTGAAGTTGGCCTATTTGGGTAATAAAGGACATATCATAATTTGTCTTTCCCTTGGCTCTGGGGATTAGGTATGGATCTCTCCCTTCCCTGGAGGATCCTAGTTCCCTAAGATTCTCCATTATAGCTGGAATACTGGATCCTGAATAATGACCTTGGAACAGGACTTGTCCTTTCAGAGTATCAAAAGCAAAAGGACACATTTACTCCTCAGAGGAGGAGGCTCATTTCTCCCTCTCCAACCTGGCCCTCTATTTTGAATGTCCTAATAGATGTCTTCATTAAATGCAAGACATCTGATGCAGTTTGGACTGAAATTTCACAGGCTTGCTCTGCTTTTTGCTGTGCAGCCTGGCTGCTGTAACCCTGAGATGGAAGAAGGAGATGCTGCCTAGTGGGACAAGATAGGGTGCAGCCCATAGAAGGGTTAGGATCTTCATTGATCCTTATTCCCAAGGCCTTTTATTTTCTCTGTGGGTTGTACCTTTAAATTTCTGTCCTTCACTATGTATACAAAACACAACAGACATCTTGTTCTCAAATTTGCTTTTATCCTTGTTCAGCTTGTATCAATTTGACACTAAGAAGTTTGTTCTTTCTGGCTGTTAGTTTTAATCTAAATTAAAATAAAGGTATTTTAGATTGAACTAAACATTTTGCTGTGTGTACAGAAACACAGGAAGTGGAAAGGAGGCGGCAGCAGCTGCCTACTCAGGTTTTTAAAGGCAGATGCAGTGTTGCTGCATGAGCAACTCAAACTGAGGAAAGCAGTTGGTTCACACTCTGCAGACCTAGGAGGTGAAAAGAGTGGGGGGTTGGAGACCATATAGAAGCCCAGAGTGACTTCAAAGGAAGAAAGCCCAGATTTGTAAAGGTGTTTAGGTGCCTAACTCTGATTTCCAGGAGAGTTAGGTGCCCAAATACCTTAAAAAAACTGGCCCAAAATGCCTAGAGAATGTAGGGGAAAATTCACTAGCTGTCCCTGATACAGGCAATATAAATCCTCTCAGGAATGTATCTGCCCCATTCAATACCTAGGTCTCTTCACAATTGAGAGGGCCTTGGAAAGCTGGGGCTCCAATCCCTGCCCCACTCTTGCAACTGAAGTGGCATCTCAGGAAAAGGATGTTCTCACACTTTTACTTATATTGTGACTTTTTTACCTAGAAATAATAAAATTGTTACACTTTTCTTTAACCTGACTTTTCTTAAGCTAGTAGGAGGAATGTATGCATATTTAAAAATTAGCAAATGGCTGCACAAACTCCACAATCTCAATACATGGAAGCTTCCTGATCCGGGACAGGTGGTGCGGGGTGGGGCAGGGGGGAGGAGCTGCATGGCAGAAATCACTTCTCCTAGACTCTTTATTTAGACTGTCTGCTTCATCTTTTAATTGTGTATCTCTCATTTATTCACTAGATAGTATCTTGTTCTTTTGTGCAATTTAATACTTTATGATCTCTGCTTTTAAGCATTTCTGGACAGTGGCAGCAAATAACAAGAAGGAAAAGAATATCAATTTTATCTTTAGCTTCTCGGAAACTGAACATGCAGTGAGTCAATTTAGTGTCCGCTAGGTGTCCTAATGCAGTGGTTCTCAAACTTGAGCCGCCGCTTATTCAGGGAAAGCCCCTGGCGGGCCAGGCGAGTTTGTTTACCTGCCGCGTCTGCAGGTTCAGCCGATCGTAGCTCCCACTGGCCGCAGTTCACCGCTTCAGGCCAATGGGGGCTGCAGGAAGCAACACAGGCCAAGGGACGTGCTGGCTGCCCTTCTTGCAGCCCCCATTGGCCTGGAGCAGCGAACCACGGCCAGTGGGAGCCGCGATCGGCCGAACCTGCGGACACGGCAGGTAAACAAACCGGCCCAGCCCGACAGGAGCTTTCCCTGAACAAGCGGCGGCCCAAGTTTCAGAACCACTGTCCTAATAAATGACGCTAAAACTATTCTACAGCCTTGATTATTCTCAATGCATGCCATGCCTAAAAAGAACTGCCATTCAACTGTATATGAGCTAATTAACTTCAGTGTGAGCAAGTATCTGAAGACTGAACAACGAAAGCTATTAATTCAAATTTTGATAGGTTTATGGGGGTTTGTTCTTTATTTAAATCACTCACCTCTGTATTTCAAGTTAAAAGACTTGATTATATTTACCACATTTGTCAAAAACACCTATTCACCATATTAGAAATAAAATCAATGAACACTAGCAAATGTAGGCAGCTCATCATTCTAGTTTCCTTTTACGAGTTCAGTTAGTCTATAATGTGACATCCAGAATCAAGACACAGGACATAGTAGTTCACGTGGATGCACACTAAGATTCACTATTAACCCCGTATCACTTTGAACCAAACATCAATTTATTTCCTAGGAGAAATATCTTATTTGCAACATTTATCAATATTAGGTTTTCACAGAGCATGCCATCTAGGTGCACAGGAAGCATTAACATAGCATATTGTGCTCTGAGCAACAGAACCACAATACGGTCCTTCCTGAGTCTGTTGAAAAACATGTATTTTGAAGAAAAGGGAAGACCAAATGATGGACAGTCAGTTTTATGACTGATCTGGGTCAGGCCAAGGGAAAAAATTAGTAGGTTGTAATGGATTCCCACAATTATCACAGACATTGAAGACAATAAATCAACTCTTTGACTACCCCCACATTTTTCTTTATAAAACTGAAGGATTAATTCTTGTTTCAAAAATATAAATTATAAGTATTTTAACCATTTGGACATCAGTACAGTACCCTGAAGCTTCAACCTGCATTATTCATTGTGAAGTGGAACATAAGCAGTATCAAGTCTATTATGAAGATACAAGAGTCTACAACCTGTACTTCTATATTACTGATTATAGGCATTGTAGCTGCAATGGCCTATATTCAAGACTTGCTCTGACAATATATGAAGTTCTTTCAGAGTTTATTGTTTATTATTTGTATAATGGTGGTACCTAAAGGCACCAATAAGGACTGAACATCCATTATGCTAAGTGCGGTACAATCAGAGTAAAAGACGCCACCTTCCCCAAGAAGCTTACAGTCTAATGAAGACAAGACAGAATAAGTGGGAGTAGCAGAAGAAATGGGGAAGGAAGGACTCAAAGATTCCAAGTCCTTTAAGTAAAATAAGGACAGATTGGGGTGCTGTTATCTTTAAACAAACAACAGTTTGTCCTGTTTACAAGAGCAATGTAAAATGAAGAGCAGATAAATGCTATCTTCACTGGCAGAATTTCATCTGATTTCACATACTGAGGTCCTGGTGAAGCTGAGAGAACATCCCATGCGCCTCATGGCTGTTGAGGCTAGCAGGGAGGTCCTGGGTCTACTACTGACTGAAATTGTTACTGTTTTCCCCTGCTGATCACTGAAACAAACAGTAATTAGGCTCTTGGTCAAGAAGCCATTACTTTACTGAACTCACTAATTACCACTATACTTCCTTCAAACTTTCTTGGTTCTGGATGGTTATGGAAGAGTTCATGTCAATGCAGCTCTGGATTCCTCTGACTTCCTGTGACCCTATCAATCTGTTTTTTGACCTGAGTATGGTAGAAAGACATCTGTTTCTACCTTTAGTTGATACTCTTCTGACAATGCATAAAGATCTGGTGGACCAGGATTACCTTTGATACAGATAACCACAAGGTGCAGATGCCATGCCTTTGTAGTCAGGCAAAGGGTAAAAATTGTTCTTTAACTGATCCAACCTTTCCTTTAAGAGGCTGCATAAAGTAGTACTGGATAACTAGTCATCCAAACCGCAGAGACTTCCACAACTGCCTAATACATAGCAGCAATGGACTCGTGTCTTTGCCACTGACATTTATGATAAGTATGAGTAAAGGTGGGCAAATGTGTGTTGTGCTGGGAAAGTTGTGTTCATTTGTGCATGGATTGTTTTGTGCTGGGAGATTTGTGTTGATTTAATGTGGGCTCTGTTCATCTGGGAGATTTGTGTTGATTTTTGAAGGTGGTGAATTAGGGGGTTATGCGGCAGTGACTGTGTGTATTTGGGTTTATTGTATATGGTTGTACTGTTGGCTGTGCTGATTTTGTGTGTGTGTTGTGTGGTGCTGGGAGAGTTATATGGATTTGTGTGTGTGGTGAATTAGGGGAGTATACTGCAGTGAGTAACCATATGTGTTTGGGGTTACTGTGATTGCTGATTGTGGTGTTGTGTGGGTGGTTGTGCCACTTTGCATAAGGGGGGGTGTTCTGGGAGAGTTGTGATAATTTGTTCGACAGCTGAGCACAAAGGTGTGGCAGTTGGGCCAAGTAATTTACCATCTGTACCGGGATAGTCAGTAGGCAGACCGCAAGCCAAATCCAGACAGCCAGATCCTTTTGAACAGACCTGAAATCCTTTTATTTAATTATTATTTTTTATTATATTCTCTGGAGTCTGAACATTGACTAACTATACTTCGACCAAGAAATTTGGACCTTGACAAAAAATAATTGACTGCTCCTTATCTGTACAGTCTCCCCATATGACCAATGAAACTGATGTATGTAAATTAGCTATAGAATAAGGGTGGTTGGCTGATTGAGTTACCTCTGATATCACAATGGTTTAGGACTCTCAGCATGGTATAGAAGAGTTATAGGCCTTACTCTAGCAGTACACTGCACAGATGTAATTCATAAAGTCAAAATGCCTGCCTGAGAACTTAAGAACTGGATGGTAACAGACCACAAAACCCAGTGATGATTCAAGCTACTGATATTCTGAACAAAAAGAGCTCTCAACCATGCTCATAGCTGCTTCCATAACTTCATGCTGACTCTACAAACATTTTAGCCTTCAGAATGACAGAGAGAATCTTTTATTATATAAATTAGACATCTCAAGGAAACTGTAAGGCATTTGGGGCTGCAATGCTATCTGTTGACCAGTGACACCCAGTTCTAGCTCTGGTTCTGTTGAAATGGAGTTTCCAAATGTCTGGCCAAGACCTTGATGAGAACAAGTTGACAGAGCCAACATGGAGAAAGAGTGAATTGACAGTGGGGGAAAGCAATTTGAGGAACTGAGGAGGTATGTAACTGGTCTGCGTATTGGCAAGGGTCCTCTCCTGCTAAACTGGTTTACAATCTTTGCATACTTCTGGTCCACATTGTGCTTGTATTACCAGGAAGCAGCAGTGGCTCTGTGATGGGGTGTACTCCCCACACTGGCTCTGCAAAAGCCGAATTAGGCCAGGGTGGCCCAATCAGCCAATTTGGCTGCAAATAGGGGAGATTTAAGCTGGAGAAAGCTAATTAGAAGGAAGTTCAAATGGGAGGGGCTTCTATAAAGCTAGGAGGCTGGCTATAGTGAAGGGAAGCATCAGGGAGGAAGCCTGCAGTCCCCTACCCTGAGGTAGGGGAGAAGCAGTATGGTAGAAAGGTGTTCGGTGGGGAGCAGTAAGGGGTGCATCTGCAGCCCTTAACTGTTCCCTACAGGGCCCTGGACTGGAACCCAGAGTAGAGGGTGTTATTAAGGGCAATGGCTATAAAAACTGCCAGAGTCAAGGATTGAATCATATAGGGCAGTAAATGTGAGGACTGCCTGAAACTGCTTTGAAAAGAGACTTTGAAAGACAACTTGCTTCCCCCAAAGGGGTACCCGCTGAGTGACTTGGCTGGAGAGCTAAGTCATGAAGAGGAAGCAGCAACACCTGAAGAGTGAGAGACAGAGTGCCATCACAGGAACAGGTGTCAGCCTCACAGAGCTAATCGCCAGGAGATGGTGCTGTCCAACAGTGAGTAGAGCACCCCATCACAGGTTCATACAATTTTTGTTTCCATTTGTGACCAGCTATTTGACTGTATTCTTTCCTGGATGAGGCAAACCTTGCAACACTAATCCATGCTTGTCGTTACTAGGCTGAAGTACTGCAGTACTGTCCATTTGGGGCTATCTTTGAAGAATATTCATAGTAGTTAACTGGCATAGAATGTGGCAGTCTATTCACTGTGGGGTAAGTCCACATGAGCATATGAGATCAGTGCTATGTGAACTGTATGCTATGTTCAAAACTGTTTGCAGGTATAGTCCAACGCACTGATTCCAAAGTTTATAAAACTCTATATGGCTGAGAACTGGTATATCACAAACTATGCCATGAAACTAAGCAATCTACTATTGAAAATAATTCCTCATATTAATAAAAATTCCTCAAGATTAATGGATTGAATTGAAGACCTGTTCTTTGTTTGAAACTTGAAACCAAACTTGTCTTATATTGTGGAATATAAAATATCTTAGCGTTTAAAATTTTAATAGTTTTTATAATACACTTTTTAGGGAGTAATCTGTTGACTAGAATCATCTGCTAATAATAATTTATTTTTAAATGTATAAAATATACCTGTCACATTTGTCCGTAGGTTCATGAATGATATTAAAACACTAATCAGTACATTGATTCATACCAACACAAAGCCACTCCATGAACTGGGCTTGCATACATCATTCACAGTTAATAGCTTCAAGCAAACGATGGAAAATATAAACTGAGCACTGCTTTCTGAAGTTCAACAGATTTTGGCTCTGTTGGACCAGTTGGGAAAGCAAATACAATACCAAGTGCCTGCACTGAAAATAGTCTGCCTACACCTTCTATACACTTAAATCTAGGGTGTTAACAAGAGTATCTCACATGATATCAACTGTCATGATGGCACTAAGGGAAAGAGACAGTTGTTCAGGTAGCCAGGAACCAGGGCCGGCTCCAGGCACCAGCTTCTCAAGCAGGTGCTTGGGGCGGCCGCTCCGGAGAGGGGCGGCAGGTCCAGGTATTCGGCGGCAATTGGGCAGACAGTCCCTCACTCCGCCTGGAAGTGAAGGGCCTCCCGCTGAATTGCCGCCACAGATCGTGGCTTTTTTTTTTTAGATCGTGATCGCGGCTTGGTTTGGTTTGGTTTGGTTTGGTTTTGGCTGCTTGGGGCGGCCAAAACCCTGGAGCCGGCCCTGCCAGGAACCAAACCCTATACAATATAAGACTGCATCCATGAATTTCATTCATGTTCAAATATTCAAAACAGTTAATTTCAGGACTTGGTAGACTTGGATTTGAAGTTTCCAATATTTACTGCATGAGTTCCAAGTCCTAGGCTATTGCCTCTCCATGATTTGGAATCTGCCAGAGTAGTCTTAGTTTGATCAGACTCTTAAATTCTGAAGGCCTACTTGTATCCCAGTGGAAGTAGCATTGGAACATTTATGGCTATGCAAATAAGGCTGCAGACTTCCCTGCTCATACCTAGGCGCTGAGGTATGATATTAAAGGAGCCCAATATCGCAAAGTGCCACCCTACCATCTGGGGTGGCCTCCTCCCAAACTGACTTTTCAGTCAGGTAGGAAAACTAACAGGAACTGTTCAGTTCCAAAACCAATTCCTCAACTAAACTTTGAATTTATTCTATCACACACTAGTAGTTTTCAGACCATTATACTGTAGGAAACACATGACTTTGTGGTGACTGAGAAAGTGGGGGGTAAATCCACCTATCCACCCCTAACTATCCTAAACCTCTTCTCTTGCCAAGTTGGTTCTTAATATTAAAACAAATTAGGTTTGTCTTCCCTCCACCCTGTCCCTTTCCCTCTTCCAGCAGAAGTGCAAGGGTAATTCCAGTCCCAGAACAATCTCCACAGTCCCACCAGTGGGAAGAAGAGAGATCAGGCACTGCAGAGGTCAGTTGTGAGGCAGGTCGTCATCTTTCGGACTGATGTCCCAGATGATTGCATAAGTGGGCTTTTTGGTTGGCTTGGGAGAGTAAATTATAGCAGTTTAAGAGAAGCAGTTGTTTAAGACAAATAAGAGATGCAGTCCCTTATCCAAAGAGTTTAAAAATACTGCTATATACACAGAAGTGTTACTTTAAAATTTGTACAGAAAAAGTGAAAATTTCAGTTCTTTTTAAAGAAATCAAATTGACTGATACATTTAATCCTCACTTTTCCTTTTGAATAATTTCAGAATAGCACCAAATTTTTTTTTAAATTAAAAATTGCATTTTAGTGAAATATTTTCTTTAACTTTCTATCTTTTTAATGTTTAACTAGTAACAAAGTAGGCTAAAAACGTCTTGTGTTCCCTAAAATTAGGATCATAGCATTGCCAGGCTATCAAGTGTCACTCCCACCAGTATACAGACAGAGGTTTTTTTTATTTACAATGCACAGAAGGTAGTGTCTTTCACCATCTGAATTTGAAAACACTATGCTGAACACAACTTTTAAAAGAATTGTTGGAGGAGGTGGTTGCTATGGACTAGAAGTTTATCATGGCAAAATGATTAATCCACTCTTCTAATTAACCTTTCCTGTCTCATACATTTTAGACATAAAAAACCCAAGAGTTACACATCCAATCTTTTCCTGTTATTTCAAACCATACCTCTGCAGCAGATTATACATCATGTCTCCAAAAATTTGTGTACAATTACATTTTGAACATTTGTAAATTAAATGTATTTTAAGTTTAGAGCTAAAATACTGTGGTTGTTTCACAAGAGACATCAGCAGGGTAGTTAAACAGAGAGAAGGCTTGCTATTTTTAAAAATGGGGGATACGTGCATTTTCCCTTACTTGTACAAGAAAATATCATCTCCCCAAAACCCAGACGTTTCAATAATATAACTGCAGTTACTGCATGGAATTTGCTATCTGAGCATCTTAGCTGCTTTTCCAAATGCTTTACTAAGGTATGTATCATTAAGCCCATTTTATAGAGGAACAGTGGGGAGGAGGGAGGTGATCTACACGAGTTTAAGCTACCTAACAGAGAAAGGAGAAGTGACCAACACTTGACAAGTGGAGGGTATACCTACACTTCCAGTAAAGGTGTAGTTGTAGCAGCTTCCCCCACAGGCTTTAATCTAGGAAGCATGGGCCACTAATAATAATAGTAAGACATGGTGCCATAGGTTAGCAGCCAGACTATGTACCCAAGCTTCCCAGCAGGCTTGTACTCTGGTTACTTGCAGTAATGTAGTCAACTCTCATTTGGGGAATAGAGAGTTTAGTTAGTGTAGGTTAGTTTACCCACTTCCTCTTTTACCACTCCACCTCTGGTTGCTTGCTTGTGTTGAAACTCGAGCTGCTACAGCTACACTAGTGCTGTTATTCATGACAGCTAAAGTCAGCGGCACTATGCAGATCCCTGGTACAATCCCACCATCACATTGCTTTTGGCACTCTATAGAGTACATACGCTTCCGCTGCCTATCCCTGCCAGAAGCTTTCAGTGATGTGTACCTACATACTGTGGTGTGGTCACAGCTTGCTTTTCGCTGAGACAGGCAGTTACACCCTGCTGGAAGAGATGACCAAGAGGGAGACAGCCAGAGGGTGGTGGGGTTACCTGCGCCCCAACTTTTCTTGCTGCCCCTTTACTGAGGAAAAGAAATAGAACAGTGGAGCGCCCCACAACCAGTAAGGTGTGTCAGGCCTCAGCAAGACCCGGAGGCCTCCTGGATCTCCTCACGCCAGCTCCCCCAATCCTCTGTGAAAATGGCCTCTGCAACAGAACAGCCCCGCCCTCACTGTCAAGTAGGTATCCACCCTGCGGGAGGGGAGCGGGATAAAAGCCTCGCGCTAAAACGGGAGCGAGGAGAAGCACGTGCCGGGGAGGGGCGAACGGCTCGCTGGAGCGGCGGGAGGTGACAAGAGCTCGCGCTGGGGAGGGGCGAACGGCTCGCTCGAGCGGTGGGCGGGGCTGGCCCTCCCTGACGGTTTTGGCGGGAAAGCCGTGGCCGGCCTAGGGAGCAGTTGCCTCGCTCACCGCCCCCGTCATCTCCGACCCCTCACACAGGCCGGGCAGGCCCTGGCTATTTAATGGGGGGGGACACATCCTTTCACCCCGAGTCTCTGAGCCCTTTCGCCACAGAGCCCCGCGCCTCCGCACAGCCAACACTCACTGCCGTACGTCACACCCACAGGGAAGTCACTCACAGCACCAGTCGTAGGCACGTTCCCCCGGGAGCCACCCCACTCCGAACCTCCCTGTGGAGCTGGGGGCGGCGTTGCCTGCGCCTCCGCTTATCTCCTGAGTGGCCGGGCCCCCGCTACTCACCGCGTTGTCGGGCTCCATCTCCCGCCTCACACCGGCCTCAAAGTCCCTGCAGCACGTTTCCCGCACGCAGCTCCCTCCACACGCCGCGGCAGCTCCGAGCCCGACGCGCTCCTGGCTGTAAACCCACACAGAGCCGAAGGAGTCACATCGGGGGCGCGGGCGGGCCCGGAAAACGGAGTGTGGGGCGGATGGGGTCTTCTCCCTGCCTAACGCACGGGTAGGGGGCAGCACTGAGGTGCAATCGGGGCGGGGATTGATGTTCGGGATTGTCCGGGGCAGCCGGGGGAAAAGAGAAGCGGGCGGTCAATTGTCTCTCCCACACAACTACCTGCCCTCCATGCCCCATGCGCCCCACAGAACTACCTCACTCCCTTCCCCTTCATGGGGCCCCACACAGCTATCTTGCCCCACTGCTCCCATGGGCCCCACACAGCTATCTTGCCCCATTGTTGTGTGGGGCTCATAGGGGGAACAGCATAAGGCAGCATTTCCCCAGGGCTCCAGCACAGCTATCCTCCCACAGTCCCTCCAATGGATCCCACAGATCCTCCTGTCCTCCTTCATTCTCCACCCTATCGGCCCCACACAGATACTACTTCATCCCCTTGTGCCCCCTAACATTTCTCCCCATGGATCCCACATATCTAACCTCCCAAGAACTATTAAACTCCCATCCCTTATCAGGACCCTGCAACCCCAATAGATATCACCTCCAAACCCTCACTGAATTTCACTCAGTTGTCTCCCCATATCCCATCTGCCACCTGCTTCTGCCCATTCAGTCATCTTCTATCTCCCCTGTAGCCCATTCAGTTACTGCTCCTCCTTCCATCTTCTGCAAAACACATCCTACCTGCTAACCCCCCCATTCTCCCTGCTACTCCTTTCAGCACACTTCTTTATCACTTCCAATCCCCCCTTCAGTTCACTGTAATCATCTCTTCCCTGCAACTTGGGCAGTTTTCACTTCCCACTCCAGTAAAAGTGCTCTTTCATTGAGTTATCAAAGATCAGTGTTTAGGGGCCATGCCTGGAAAGTGAAACTCCCCCCTCTGCCACCATCCCTTGCACCTGCTGGTGCTGTCACTCACCCTGAGAGTTCAGCCTGCTGCTCTGGGACAGGCACGCACAACTCCTAAGCACCACACAAAAAACCCTTTACAGCTCCTTAGACACCCTAAAGCACTGGGAGTGGGAGGGCTGCTTACTCACCTCCAGGGGTGAGTTACTAAACCCTGGGGCGCCACCAGTAGCAGCAGCTGGGTAGGGGTTGGTTTCTGACTTCCAGGCCTGGAGCAGCAGGAGAAAGCAGCACAAAGCTGTTGGCTGCTGGCTGCTCCTCCATTCCCTGTGTGCTTCTGAGTTTCTGACACTCACACACATTCCTTCTCCCCCTCCCCCTCAGTGAGTATCATTTCACCAACAAACCCTCATTACACACACTTGCAAAACACTGATCACAGGCTGGCTGGCACACAAACATACAAGAATAGTACCAGGGAAGGGTGGTGTAAGTATTACAAATTGTTGCTCCCGGAGGACTCTGTGAATGAGCTAGATTCCTCATTGAAACGTCTAGCAAAAGTCCCCACACAATCCCAAGAAGGGGAGAGATTGTCAGACATACATCAAAGTCCTCTTTCATCTTCATTACCTGAGGACACGTAACACACAAAAATCCTGCCAATTGCATTTTCCATGCATAGAGGGAGAAAGACTTAACACACAAGCTGAGAGAGAAACTGTAACACACATCACCCCCCAGAGGGAGAGACTGAAGTAAAATCCCTCATTCCCAAAAGCTGACTCATAATTTGCTACTGATGGGAGCTAATGGACACTGCAGTATAGACAAGGCTCAGGCACTTTGTCATTAGAAAGGAGTGGAAGGGACTCTATAGTTAAGCTGGAGAAGCTTTCTGTTTTAGAGCTGATTTTTCAAAGTGCTTTAACATACACAGACAAATTGCTGAGGCACATCAAGAGCTGGGTAGAGTTAGTGATGCAAATTTGGGTCCTTTGGTCCAGAGGGTTGGGAGATAGAATTCAGCCTTTTTGCTCAGAGCTGAGAAAAAAATATATATTCAGGATTCACATGAAACTGATATCAGTGGACATCCCCTGATCTCACCTAGTAAACACCACCAAGAACCAACTGTACAATACAATATTTCAAAAGCTATTACACTTACATTCTGGTTGCACACACAGAACCAGATTGACCTGAAAATGCTTTGCCGGGAGAGAGACTTGGATAAGATAGTGGTGCAAATCTGAGGTCACTTAGTCAAAGGGTTTACAAGATACAGTCCCATCAAAATTAGCTGATCTCTTAGTATTGTTCAAAGCTGCTGGAATGCAGAATGAGCTGTGAGGCTGGAGACCCATGGCTGTTTTAAGGACATTTTGACACAACAGTTGAGAATCCTGGACCAATTTTCAAGGATTTTCTCTCCTCCCTTTGGCAATGGTCTCTCTCTCTCTCTCAGTTGGTCCAAATCTGTTCTCATGCCTTCGCAGTTTATAGAGTTCACAGGAGCAATCCTAGATGCCAGATAAGCAAGAACAATTCTGTGTGAAAGTTTTTCCACAATGAATCGAATCACCACATTTCACACACAGCACATGCACACTCTCAACAGACACTGCTGGCTAAAAGATTCCAGACTCATGTGCATTGGACACATGCTGCACCTATAATGGGATCTGTATGGACAAAGGCATCTAGAAGAATTTGAGTTACTATAAGGAAATTGACCTTTCTATATGTTCCCTGATTGGTAGTACCTCTGACTGAAATACAAATCTTTAATACAAAGCAAACAGTTTCCATTTATAAAAAGTAACTCTAGTGAGGCCTTTGGGACTATTATGTCCTCACTTCCACTTTCAATCCACAGTTACCATTGTTCTTTCAGTTTCTCCAAATCTTCACATGGATCTTCACTGCAGGCCACTATCTTAAAATTTAAAAAAAAAAAAAAAAACCTTGAAATATTTCAGTCAGCCACATTCACACAAAGTAAACTTCTGTCAATCAGTGTTTGTATATATGTAAACAACCCCCATCATGATTTGTTATTTGGGATTGAACCTTTTAACTCCATTAGCTAATGGTAGTAGCTGGCATAGCCTATATGTGGAACTGGACCAGCCCCGTTTGAGTTACTTGCCCATTCAGTTACTGCTTGCTGAGACTACAAACAATGGTTCCATTTAGTGTCAATTATCATGATATTTTTTTGTGATGTAGATACCCTACACTGGGAGGTGAGCTGAAATCTACTCATTTGACACAAGCCAGCAAATAACTTGTCAATGATTATTTGGTCATCATCATCAACCAGATTCTAGATAGTGACTTAAAAATGAAAGGATGTGTGGCATATAAACAAGCACCTGCACATTTCTCTCTAAAGTGCTTTTGATTAATTGATTATATAGCATTTCCACATTTCTTTCAGCTCTGAGGAGGTGCTGCACTACTTTCATTGAGATAACTACAGTGCTTCTTCATTAGCCAGTTGTAGGATGATCATATTTCCCTATACTGAATACGGGACACCTGGTAAAATTACTCGTATTCAAGCCATTTCAACAGCAATCAATCAGAACTATACAGTACAAATGTTAAAATTAACATCAAGTTGACTGAGCCCCTGTTAAAAAGAAATACTGCATAGTTGGACTCTTTTAATTTACCTTCTTATCTTTAAGGCTTTAGGGTTCACACGGGGAGAGGTGACACACACACACTCCCGTACACCACTCTCACACAGGGGGATTGACTGACCGACCCGACCCTCTCTGACCAGTGCTCTCCGCCCTCTGTCTATCTGGGACAGACCCACCTCTCCCAGTACCTGACACCACATCCTCCTGAGGCAACATGTCGGGGGGTGGGGGGCATGCAAAGCCACATCTTCCCCAGATTTATGCCAGGGCTCATACCAGAATATGGCCAGCAGCAGCCTTTCTGCTCTGTGCGGGAGGGAAGGGATGGGAGCTGCTTCCAGCTGGAGTGGGGCAGGGGGGGAAGGGATGACCTGGCTTGTGTCTTTGCAGAGGTCATCTCTTCCTTCCCCCCGCACCCTCCCCCTTGTGCTCTCCTGTGGCTGGAAGCAGCTTGTCCCTTCCTGCCTGCACAGTGTTGAAAGGCAGCTAATACCTCCAGGCTGCTGCTGGTCACCAACATAACCCAGCCGCCTCCTGTCCCCTGGCTACAGCACGGGCAGGAAGGGGTTAAGCCCTAAGGATCTATTGTGCACCAGGGCTCAGGGAACCTGACTGCAGGGGCTTCAGCTAACCCTGCCAGAGAGGTGGCTCAGCAAGGGAGGGTGCCTAAGGGATGGAGCAGCCCCGTGCTTCCTGGGGGCAGGACCCAGGGTGGGAGGGGGGTGGGGCGAAGAGGGTGCTAAGCTAAGTCCCTGTCCAGAGGGCTGCTGTGGCGCCTGCAGGGTTGGGGCGCGAACAGGCTGGAAATCGCTTCCCCCCTGCCACTCCAGCGCTTAGCTGAGGGGCAGAGAGGCTTCCCCATGTCAGTACTGCAGTGATTTCCCTACACCCCCCCCCCCGAATTTCCCCAATACCCCCCCCCCCCCAGTTTTGTGAACTAGTTACATGCCAATTTAGTGACTGTTTGGAAATTTGAATTGAAATTGAAACATTAAAATACCCATTTTAAAAGCATATACAGTGTACGATAAAATATGTGTATCTGAAAAAGTATTGTAGATTTGAAAAGTATGAACATGTACAGCTGTTGTTTTTTATGACAATGTCAGTGCATTCATTTTGGTGATGTTGGCCAACCTAATACACCTCTACCCCGATATAACGTGACCCAATATAACATGAATTCGGATATAACGCAGTAAAGCAGCACTCGGGGGGGTCGGGGGGCGAGGCTGCGCACTCTGGTGGATCAAAGCAAGTTCAATATAATGCAGTTTCACCTATAACGCAGTAAGATTTTTTGGCTCCCGAGGACAGCGTTATCTCAGGGTAGAGGTGTAATTTCAAATGATGATTTGTAAGCAAAGTCTAAATGAGCTCTCCCTGACAGCTAGTGATGAGCTGGGGCTGGGGGGAAAGGCTTCAGGACCAGATTGTATTTACATTCACACCTAATCTACCTAGGTATCCAGCAAACAGAGCTGTGTTGCCCAAGTGATAGATTTTGGCTGGGGTTGAGTTACAAATCACTTGAATGCGGGGTGGGGGTAATGAAATGTTGTTATTCTTATTGTATGAGTAAAGGCCAGTAGCACTGTACTTAGCCTGTGCTGATTGAGGGCATCAAGAGAGAGGGTGGGGACCTGTCCCTCTCCACTGTTTAAAGACAGAGCTGATTAGGCTCCATAGATAGTCTTTTGTTCTGTTAAGTGACCACTGCAGATGAAATCACTGATAATCGGGTCTAAGTGCTTAGTCCTGCTGTGGGGACAGTGTTTCTGTGGAAGAAACGGCCCAGACTGCCCTAGCAGCGAGGTTCCCCCACTGAGAGCTCAGCTGAAATCACTGAGTGCTGGGTGGAACCTCAAGAGACCAACTCGCAGAGGTCACAGTGGCAGGTGGCAGCAGAAGGTGACTGTGCAAGGCCATTGGCAACAGAGTGGTGGAGTGAACGGTGGCACAATGAACAGCAGTGGCCAGAGCGACTATATTTTAATGACTTTGTTCCAGAATGCTAATTTGTGACTGGAAATGGAAACTTATTTATATAGTTTATAGAAACGTATTTATCTAGTAGGCCAAGATTTTTAAAATGCTTTATTTGCCAAGGTTGTTATTTCACATCGTTGCTATCTTGAGAGGTCATTATGTTGGGGAGTTTCTGTACTAAACATTTTTATTATATATTATAATTAATTTTTACATAAGAATGGTCATACTGGGTCAGACCAATGGTCCATATAGCCCAGTATCCTGTCTTCCGGCAGTAGTCAAGGCCAGGTGCTTCAGAGGGACTGAACAGAACAGGTAATCATCAAGTGATCCATCCCCTGTTGCCCATTCCCAGCCAAGTAAGCAGGCTGGCTAACCTAGTGAGGAGGGCTTTAAACTAGGTTCACTGGGGGAAGGAGACCAAAGCCCTGAGGTAAGTGGGGAAATGGGATACTGGGAGGAAGCATGAGCAGGAGAGTGCAAGAGGGGAGGACTCCTGTCTCAGACTGAGAAAGCGGGACAATCAGCGAGTTATCTTAAGTGCCTATACACAAATGCAAGAAGCCAGAGAAACAAGCAGGGAGAACTGGAAGTCCTGGCACAGTCAAGGAACTGTTGAGTCTGAACTTTTGATGAGCTTAAACTTAACCCAGACTTGATGTCTCTGTCTGAACTTTTAACCAAAGCTCTGACCTGCGAACTACTCATGACACCCCCTCCCCTTAAGTAGCCATCTCCCCTTTTCTCTCTCTGAATTTACATTTTAACCTGTTTTATCCTGTAGAATCTTGATTGATTATGCATGACCATTATGATCTGTTAATCACTTTGTTTACTTCTGTGTATAAATATTGATGCTCACCCCTAATAAACTTGCCACACTTACTCTGAAGCCTTTCAAGTTGATCAACGAATTGGTGTCTGGTCTCTGACAGATTGTGAGCCCCATACCAACTCCGCACGAACTCGGGTGCTGGAGAGGTGAGTGAGGACTTGCTTTTTTACCTAACAGAACTATGATGTGATTGGAATAACAGAGACTTGGTGGGATAACTCACATGACTGGAGTACTGTCATGGATGGATATAAACTGTTCAGGAAGGACAGTCAGAGCAGAAAAGTTGGGGGAGTTGCATTGTATGTAAGAGAGGAGTATGACTGCTCAGAGCTCCGGTATGAAACTGCAGAAAAACCTGAGAGTCTCTGGATTAAGTTTAGAAGTGGGAGCAACAAGGGTGATGTCGTGGTGGGAGTCTGCTGTAGACCACCAGACCAGGGGGATGAGGTGGACAAGGCTTTCTTCTGGCAACTAGCAGAAGTTACTAGATTGCAGGCCCTGGTTCTCATGGGAGACTTTAATCACCCTGATATCTGCTGGGAGAGCAATTCAGCGGTGCACAGACAATCCAGGAACGTGTAGGGGACAATTTCCTGGTGCAAGTGCTGGAGGAACCAACTAGGTGCAGAGCTCTTCTAGACCTGCTGCTCACAAACCGGGAAGAATTAGTAGGGGAAGCAAAAGTGGATGGTAACCTGGGAGGCAGTGACCATGAGATGGTTGAGTTCAGGATCCTGACACAAGGAAGAAAGGATAGCAGCAGAATACGGACCCTGGACTTCAGAAAAGCAGACTTTGACTCCCTCCGGGAACTGATTGGCAGGATCCCCTGGGAGAATAACATGAGTGGGAAAGGAGTCCAGGAGAGCTGGCTGTATTTTAAAGAATCCTTATTGAGGTTGCAGGAAAAAAACATCCCAATGTGTAGAAAGAATAGTACATATGGCAGGCGACCAGTTTGGCTTAACAAAGTGAAATCCTTGCTGATCTTAAATGCAAAAAAGAAGCTTACAAGAAGTGAAAGATTGGACAAATGACCAGGGAGGAGTATAAAAATATTGCTCAGGCATGCAGGAGTGAAATCAGGAAGGCCAAATCACACTTGGAGTTGCAGCTAGCAAGGGACGTTCAGAGTAACAAGAAGGGTTTCTTCAGGTATGTTAGCAACAAGAAGAAAGTCAAGGAAAGCGTGGGCCCCTTACTGAATGAGGGAGGCAACTTAGTGACAGAGGATGTGGAAAAAGCTAATGTACTCAATGCTTTTTTTGCCTGTCTTCACGAACAAGGTCAGCTCCCAGACTGCTGCACTGGGCAGCACAGTATGGGGAGGAGGTGACCAGCCCTCTGTGGAGAAAGAAGTGGTTCGGGACTATTTAGAAAAACTGGATGAGCACAAGTCCATGGGGCCGGATGCGCTGCATCTGAGGGTGCTAAAGGAGTTGGCGGATGTGATTGCAGAGCTATTGGCCAGTCTCTTTGAAAACTCATGGAGATTGGGGGAGGTCCGGATGACTGGAAAAAGGCTAATGTAGTGCCCATCTTTAAAAAAGGGAAGAAGGAGGATCCGGGGAACTACAGGCCAGTCAGCCTCACCTCAGTCCCTGGAAAAATCATGGAGCAGGTCCTCAAGGAATCAATTCTGAAGCACTTAGAGGAGAGGAAAGTGACCAGGAACAGTCAGCATGGATTCACCAAGGGCAAGTCATGCCTGACTAACCTAATTGCCTTCTATGAGGAGATAACTGGGTCTGTGGATGAGGGGAAAGCAGTGGATGTGTTATTTCTTGACTTTAGCAAAGCTTTTGATATGGTCTCCCACAGTATTCTTGCCAGCAAGTTAAAGAAGTATGGGCTGGATGAATGGACTATAAGGTGGATAGAAAGCTGGCTAGATCGTTGGGCTCAACGGGTAGTGATCAATGGCTCCATGTCTAGTTGGCAGCCGGTTTCAAGCGGAGTGCCCCAAGGGTCAGTCCTGGGGCCGGTTTTGTTCAATATCTTCATTAATGATCTGGAAGATGGCGTGGATTGCACTCTCAGCAAGTTTGCAGATGACACTAAACTGGGAGGAGAGGTAGATATGCTGGAGGGTAGGGATAGGATACAGAGGGACCTAGACAAATTAGAGGATTGGGCCAAAAGAAATCTGCTGAGGTTCAACAAGGACAAGTGCAAAGTCCTGCACTTAGGACGGAAGAATCCCATGTACTGTTACAGACTAGGGACCGAATGGCTAGGCATCAGTTCTGCAGAAAAGGACCTAGGGGTTACAGTGGACGAGAAGCTGGATATGAGTCAACAGTGTCCCCTTGTTGCCAAGAAGGCTAATGGCATTTTGGGCTATATAAGTAGGGGCATTGCCAGCAGATCGAGGGACGTGATCATTCCCCTCCATTCGGCATTGGTGAGGCCTCATCTGGAGTACTGTGTCCAGTTTTGGGCCCCACACTACAAGAAGGAGGTGGAAAAATTGGAAAGAGTCCAGCGGAGGGCAACAAAAATGATTAGGGGGCTGGAGCAGATGACTTATGAGGAGAGGCTGAGGGAACTGGGATTGTTTAGTCTGCAGAAGAGAAGAATGAGGGGGGATTTGATAGCTGCTTTCAACTACCTGAAAGGGGGTTCCAAAGAGGATGGATCTTGTGACGGGTTGGATCACAGAAACCCCCTTGGGAGCCGCCACCCGATGTGCAAAGACTACCCCTGCTTCTGTTTTCCCTGCCAGCTCAGGACTCCAGCACCCTGTCTTGCTGAGCCAGACACTCCTGTCTGGCTCCAGACACAGACCCAGGGTCTGAATCACTTGTCCCAAAGCTGCAAGTTTACCTGAAAACAGCTCGCAGTAGTGTGCTTGTCTTTAGCACTCAGATGCCCAACTCCCAATGGGGTCTAAACCCAGATAAATCCGTTTTACCCTGTATAAAGCTTATGCAGGGCAAACTCATAAATTGTTCGCCCTCTATAACACTGATAGAGAGATATGCACAGTTGTTTGCTCCCCCAGGTATTAATACATACTCTGAGTAAATTACTAAATAGAAAGTGATTTTATTAAATACAGACAGTAGGATTTAAGTGGTTCAAAGTAGTAACAGACAGAACAAAGTAAGTCACCAAGCAAAATAAAATAAAATGCGCAGATCTATGCCTAATCAAACTAAATACAGATAATCTCACCCTCAGAGATGTTTCAGTAAGTTTTTCTCAGACTGGACACCTTCCAGGCCTGGGCACAATTCTTTCCCCTGGTACAGCTCTTGTTGCAGCTCAGGTGGTAGCTAGGGGATTCTTCATGATGGCTTCTCTCCCTCTCTGTTCTCTTCCCCCCCTTTATATATCTTTTGCATAAGGCGGGAACTCTTTGTCTCTCTGGGTTTCCACCCCCCCTCACTGGAAAAGCACCAGGTTAAAGATGGATTCCAGTTCAGGTGACATGATCACATGTCACTGCAAGACTTCATTACTCACTTGCCAGCACACACATATACAGGAAGACTCACAGGTAAATACAGCCATCTGCAGACAATGGGAGTCATCAAGATTCCAAACCATCATTAATGGTCCACACTTTACACAATTACAATAGGCCCTCAGAGTTACATTTTATATTTCTAGTTTTAGATACAAGAGTGGTACATTTATACAAATCAGATGATCACACTCAGTAGATTATAAGCTTTGTAATGATACCTTACAAGAGACCTTTTGCGTGAGGCATATCCCAGTTACTTACATTCACTTATTACCGTATTTTCTCTAAAACAATCTCAGTTACATTATATTGACTTATTATCAAGTTTTTATAAAACCATATAGACTGCACAACGTCACAGATCTAGACTGTTCTCAGTGGTAGCAGATGACAGAACAAGGAGTAATGGTCTCAAGTTGCAGTGGGAGAGGTTTAGGTTGGATATTAGGAAAAACGTTTTCACTAGGAGGGTGGTGAAGCACTGGAATGGGTTACCTAGGGAGGTGGTGGAATCTCCTTCCTTAGAGGTTTTTAAGGTCAGGCTTGACAAAGCCCTGGCTGGGATGATTTAGTTGGGAATTGGTCCTGCTTTGAGCAGGGGGTTGGACTAGATGACCTCCTGAGGTCCCTTCCAACCCTGATAGTCCATGATTCTATTCTATGATTCTTCTGGCAAACAGGCTAGGGACACTCAGAGCATGGTGTTGCATCCCTCCCCATCCTGGCTAATAGCCACTGATGGACCTATTCTCCAGAAATTTATCTAGTTTTTTTTTTTAATCCTGTTATAGTTTTGGTCTTCACAGCATCCCCTGGCAAAGAGTTCCACAGGTTGACTTTACGTTGTGTGAAGAAATACTTCCCTTTGTTTTTTTAAAACCTGCTGCCTATTAATTTCATTGGGTGACTGCTAGTTCTTATGTTATGTGAAGGATTAAATAACATTTCCTTATTCACTTTCTACACACCAGTCAAGATTTTATAGACCTCTATCATATCCCCCCTTAGTCGTCCCTTTTCTAAGCTGAAAATTCCCAATCATTTTAATTTCTCCTCCTGTTTCATACCCCTAATCATTTTAGTTGCCCATCTCTGTACCTTTTCGAATTCCAATATATCTTTTTTAGGATGGGGTGACCAGATCTGCACACAGTATTCAAGGTGTGCACGTACTATGGATTCATATAGAGGCAATATGATATTTTCTGTCTTATTATCTGTCCCTTTCTTAATGATTCCCAACATTCTGTCTGCTTTTTTTGACTGCTGCTGCCCATTGAGTGCATGTTTCAACATTGAATTTCATCTGCCATTTTGTTGCCCAGGCACCCAGTTTTGTGAGATCCCTTTGTAACACTTCGCAGTCTGCCTGGGACTTAACTTGAATAGTGGTTTGAGCTTTGGCCTGCTAAACCCATAGTTGTGAATTCAATCCTTGAGGGGGCCATTTGGGGATTGGTCCTGCTTTGAGCAGGGGGTTGGACTAGATACCTCCTGAGGTCCCTTCCAACTCTGATAGTCTATGAAACAGTTCTATCTGCAAATTTTGCCACCTCACTGTTTACCCATTTTTCCAGATCATTTATGAATATGTTGAACAGTTATGGTCCCAGTCGACCCCTCAGGGATACCACTATTTATCTCTCTCCCTTCTGAAAACTGATAATTTATTCCTACCCTTTGTTTCCCATCTTTTAACCAGTTACTGATCCATGAGAGGACTTCCCTCTTATCCCATGATGGCTTACTTTTCAAAACTCAATTTAAATTAAATACATTTAAAAAAAAATTATATATTTTTTTAGAAATCTAGGCTTGTTATGTGTTTTGGTGTAACTTGCATTATCCTTATGTTAAATTAGCATTATCCTAACAAAACATTTACTTTATTAATATCTCTTTTATATATCTCATCGGCCTTGAGACCCCTCCCCCTGTAAATTCTAACACTCCCCCTAATTTCAATTCCTGGGGAAACCACTGCAGTACTGTGTGGGACTTTGGCACAGGCAGGGCTTGGCTCCTCCTGGCCAGTGCCCCGGGCTGGAGGGTCTTGGGCTTTCCCAGGGCGCCGGTCCAGCCAGAGGCAGTGAGGGAAGGAAGGAGCCTGCCAGCCAGGCTGTTGGTGAGCTGAGCGCTCCGACCAGGGGCTGGTTCTCTGCACAGCTCCTGGGCGCAGGACACACCTCGCCGCGGGGGAATATGGAGGAGCAGTGGGGCTGGCGGAGTGAAGGGGCAAAGCAGGGAGAGGACAGTGAGAGGGGGAGCACGTAAAGGGCCAATGAGTGGGCAGCAGAGGCGACACGTAACTGGCTGCCTGCCCACACTCACCAGCCACCACAGCACGCAGCCAGTGCCGTCCGGAAATGGGACGGGGGCTGCGCTGATGGACCAGCATGGGGAGCAGCCAGCCCCATGCGCTGCAGTTTTGTCCCGCTACCAGCCTTGCACATCCACCCCATTGTCAGCCACTGGAACCACCCCCTACTCACCGCTGGTGGGCGGAAGGCTGGCAAGCAGGGATCCAGCCAGCAGCAGGACCTGCAAGTACTGATGGGAGGGGGGGGGACACAGAAAATACGGGACAATTTGCCCGTTATTAAGAAGAAGTCGGGACACCTGCAGGAGGGCTTAAATACGGGATTGTCCCTTTAAAAACGGGACGTCTGGTCACCCTAGCCATTTGCCATAGTAGTATTGTTGCAGTTGTTGTTAGCATGCTGAACTTGGAAACTCAGCAAATGAGATTTGTAGGATTCTGTGTCATTAGCACATGATCATGTGAGGGTTAACTCTTAGGGTTTGTCTACACTTACTGGAGGATTGATGCTGTGGCGATCTAGTGAAGACCCGCTAAATCGACCACCAATCACACTCCCGTCGACTTCTGTACTCAACCTGATCGAGAAGAGTAAGGGAAGTTGAGAGGAGAGCGTCTCCCGTCAATGTCGCGTAGTATGGACCCCGTGGTAAGTAGATTGTTGATCTGAGTTAAGCTATTCATGTAACTCAAATTGCGTAGCTTAGATTGACTTTCCCCTTTAGTGTAGACAAGGCCTTAGTGGTGAAATTTTTAAACTGGCTGAGAAAATAAAACTACATCATAAGAGTAGCATTAGCAGAACTGATGAAAATTCAGAAGGATTAAGGGTTATTTTATAGAGACTTGCTGAATTACAATCACTGACCTAATTTTATGAATACCTACCACAAAACACAAAGGTTTAACCTAATAACAGCGCGTTGTTTCTACATGCTTTCATCTGATATGGCTTTGAACTCTCCAGCTTGGAATATGAAAGGCATATGAAAGACTTGTCTTCCTGTTCTGCCTTACATTTAAAGAAATCTGAGATATGGAAGATTGAATGGCATATTTTTAACTGCTGGATTTTTTTTATGCTAGACCTGATACAGCTATTTCAAAATCTGGATCTTTGACATCTTACATTTAACACTAAAAATCATGATAAAAATAGGACTTTTGAGAACAGATGGGAGAGACTGACCTGTTTTCGATTTTGATAATTTAAAATCTGAAATCCTGAAAAGTCAATAAACTTAAAATAAATAGTAAATATTAATGAAGTCGAGTTGGTCATATTTTAGTCTCTATTAACTAACTATTAAAACTTATTATCCATTAACATGATTTAAATATTGTAACAGTTACTGTGCTGGCTGCCTGGTATATGTTTCCTCCAAAATGAGAAGTAAACCCTAGCCTAGGCATTCATTCTGAGAGGAGGTCAGGAGTGTCTGTTTTTAATTCCTCTCCATCCATCAGCAGGATAGAGTGAGCTCCCTGTGTATTCTCTTCCAGAAATAAAAATATATGGTTCTTTGTTTATGGACTTGTGCCTGCAAGGCATTTTTCTTTTCCAGGGAGTGGGGGAGGAAGAGCCAGGTAGTAAGTAAAGTTAAAGATAATAGTGAAGAAAATAAGAGAGCTGAGAGATTTGGGAGTGAGTGTACTCCAGGTACAAAAAGTTGGAAATCAGGACTCTTGGCTTTCATTTCCAGTTCTGCTATTGATTTATTGTGTGACCTTGAGAAAGTCACACCCCATGCTTTGATTCAGTTTCCCATCTGTAAAATGCAGATAATAATACTGACCTGCCTACCAGGTAGTTGAAAGCATCTTAAGATCCCCACATGGAAATATTAGCATTCATGTATTATTATTAGATAGGGGAGATAGTCTGAATCAGAAAAGATTTCTGATTTCACATATTCACATCCACAAAAATGTAACTCAGGATGCTACTTAGAGATTGAGTTCTATTAAATAGGAACAGAATAAATGTATGTGGGAAAAGTGTTAAAATTGTGGAAAACTACAATACTTTCTCCAATTTTTAAGGGACTTTTGTTGTGACTTTCCTTTTGTGACAACTTTGCACGGGTTTTCCTCAATTTGGGGACTTATGCTGTGTTCTTTGCACACAGAGAAAGGCCATAATTCTAAATATGCAAGGAATTTGGAATCTAGCCTTTAAAGGCAATAGTTTTACTCTTTAGCAGCATATTTTGATGGTTATCCATATAGTGCCATCTAATGGGGGGGGGGAAGGGGAAACTGAAGAAAAGTATAAAATTTCCAGGCATCTCCCAATTTCTGTAAGCATTTAAATTTTTTTTTAGTAATTCATTATCTACTTCTCCCCCACTCTTTTCTTGATGCTGTCTCCACCACTTCTCCCTTTCTCTGCTTGTCATATTTCTTTGTCCCTAGTCTCTCACATTTGAAGCCTCCCCCACTCTTTTTTATTTTCTTGTCCCTCTCTCTTTGGCTCCTTTACCCCCCCATTATATTTCCTTGTCCCATCTGTGTCCCATTCTCTCTTCCCCTTATTTGTGCTTGTCCTCTTCTGTTTGTAACCTTGTTCCTTTTCTGCTTCTAGATGTCCTTTCTCTTTTGCCTCCCATTCATTTTTGTCCCTCTGTTTTTCAACCTTGTGTCCCTCTTTCCTCACTGCCCTTTATTTTAAAATACTCTGCCCTGTTCCTCCATTCAAACTGCAATCGTCAATGAGGAGAGAACTCTACTTCAACTACTTTCTGATGGGTCAGTCCACATTAACCAAACATTCTGCTCAGTGTAGTCTAGTTACTCAGTGGTCTCCTCTCCCATCTTGTTCCTACCTAGAAGTTGTGTTTACTCAATGGATGATTGAAAGGAATAGAAGGTTTCTTGATCGTAATGGTCAGTGCTTAAGGGAGGCTGCTGACTTGCTGTTTTTGATGGCAGACTTCTATAATCCAAGGTGCATTTAGCATCCAAACATTCTGGTTCAGACCACCCCTGGAAACCATGCCAGGATAATAACTGATTTATACAAACCTGTCCTGGATTGCCAGAGATTAGATTTAAAAATTCAGAGTTTATAGTACAAGGAAACTATTTTATATTTTTTTAATCTTCATTTAAGAATATATATATATATATATATATATATATATATATATATATATATATATATATATATATATATATATATATATATATATATATACATATAGCCTGGCCTACCCTAGATATTTAGGTCAGTTTAACTATGTCGGTCAGGGATGTGAAAAATCCATAACCCTGAGCAGTGTATTTAAGATGACCTAAGTCCCCATACAGACATCACTAGATTAACAGAAGAATTCTTTCATTGACCAAGCTACTGCCTCTAAGGGCTTGTCTACATTACCCACTGGATTGGTGGGCAGCGCTTGATCCAGCAGGAGTTGACTGCCGAGCGCTCTCCTGTCGACTCTGGTACTCCACCGGAGCGAGAGGCGCAGGCAGAGTCGACGGGGGAGTGTCAGCAGTCTACTCACTGCAGTGAAGACACCGCGGTGAGTAGATCTAAGTACATCGACTTCAGCTATGTTATTCACGTACCTGAAGTTGCGTAACTTAGATCGATTCCCCTCCCCCTTAGTGTAGACCAGACCTAAGGGAGGTGGATTGCCTACGCCGATGGAAGAATCCCTCCTGTCAGCATAGGTAGTGTCTACACTGAAGTGCTACAGCAGCGCAGTTGCAGTGGCAGAGCTGTGCCACTGTAGCATTTTAAGTGTAGACATTCCATAAAAGTAATGATCAATATGGCATGGACTATCAGAACTAACTCTCTACAAACCCTCATTGGTCTACCTCTAAAACCTCTCAAGATCTCAAAGAATGTTCCACTCCAAATGGGAAGATTTTTTTATCTTTCTTGGGGACCAGTAACCTAAAAAACTTCTTGGAAACTGCTTTATTCAGTAAGGAATTAAACTGTGGAATTAATTGGCACCGGAAAATACTGAAGTAAATTTTTAGTAAGATCCACAGGAGAAAGGGATGAATAAGTATAATAGCATCTGCATCAACACCAGTTAGGACAAAAATTACAAAGGCCACCAGTCCTTTCCCAACTACCTCTAAGCACTGGAAGACCTATGTACAAAAGCCATGTTAAAAAGGGCAATGCCTTTTCTACACCAGAAGCAATAAAACCTGCACATAAAGTATGGACCCCATTGCCAAAATAAGAATCTATTGTTCAAATCTAATGGTATATTTGGAATAAAAAGAGATGAGGTCAATCTTAAACACAATTGCAGAGGACCAGATCCTCAAATGATGTAAATAAGCATAGTTACATTGACTTCAATGGAACTATATCAATTTACACCATCTGAGGATCTGGCCTTAAGTCTCCAACTAGATTGGTGAAGAGGTGGTTACAATTAGCTGGATTTGACCTGACATCCAGCTGTAGTGGCTCACAGGGTATAATAATGTAATGCAGATTTTGCTCCACTGTATGTGTCTGGGGTCTTCACAGAACTTTAAAGAGCCTGATATTGTTCTCAAGCTGCACAGAAACCGCTCAATGGATGTTCCACATGTAGAGCATACACCAGAATGGGATTGCTGTCATTGGGATTGAGAACTACAGATCACGTAGAGTGTATATAGTCCTTACACCTCAATCTGTCTAAATTCTGCCAGTGAGTTTGAATCTATGCATAAGACTAATATAAGGAGGAGAGGGTGAAATTGCATAAAAATAGGACTCCCCCCAAACATGCAAGTAAGGAGAGGAAAATGGGCATCATAAATTAAACCTACTTAGGGAAGCTGTAATTTTCTGTTTACCCTTGGATTTAGAGAAAGTCTATTCTAGCTTTTTATAGCTAAAATTTCTCCCTTGGTATAGTTCCAGCAGTAGCAATAGTGGGAGTGTTAGTATAGACTGCCCACCAGTATTTTAACTACCATGCCAGTCAACCCTACTCAGAAATTATCTAGATAACACAGTGGTAAAAATGCTGACCCCTTGTTTAAATTAGCATTCCCACAGTGGCTACCACCAGTGAAACTGCATGAGTGGTGTGACATTTTTGGAAAATAAATGTAGTTTAGACAAGACCTTGGCCTTTCTTTTCACCGATTCTAACAATCTCTTTTTCCCCAGGCATTAAAGAAACAAGAGATTTAAAATCAAAAATATTAAATTGCTGGCAATTCTCTTAAATCTCTTTATAATCCCTCCTCTCTTGTACAATTAACACCAGGGGAGTTTAAATTATTTTGGGGATTTTATGTTCTGATTGCAGTTATATGATTTTTTTTATTCTGTCCCTAGGATGCCTTCTGTGAGGGATTATGGAATGTGGGCTCAATGTGCATCTGTGAGAAACAAGTAGGTGTGAACATTTTGTACACATCTTAAAATATATTTCCAATAAAATTCATAAGTGGCTTCCATCTGCCTAAAGACATAGGCTCACACTCAGTTTTAGAAGACATGGCCAGAGTCTGGCCAGCCTCAGTACTGGTTCACAGGTGAGACTGCAAGGAGTTCCCTTCCCCATGTACTTCTGTGCAGGAGCTCTCCAGAATCCTGATGAAATGCATAGTCCTGACCCTTCCTTGTGCCTGTCAGGATGCTGGGTGCCTGAAAAGGGGCAGGATATGGTAAGGAAAGGGCCATCGCTTCACTCCCACATCATTGTGTAGCGTAGCTATACTGGGCAGGAGAGGGAATTATGCTGTGCTCTTTTAAAGGATGTTGTACAGGGGAAATGTGTGCACTGCCTGAGAGCTCCCAGAAGGAATTCTGGCTGGGCAAAAATCTTTCCTGGGGGCAATGTCTATTGTGCATATGCTCTAATGTGTCTGTCAGTGCTTAGGGCACCATGTGGCTTGTGATAAATTTGTCTGCATCTGAATGTATGTGGGCATTAGCAAAACACCTCTGAGAGTTGACAGTGTTGTCAGTCTAGACACAACAGTGTCTATCAGTTAATAGGCAAATACTGTGCCCTTAACACACCCACAGAACTCCCTCTGATGTCATCTGTATTCCTGGATATAGCCTACTCTGCTATGGAGCATTCTGTTTTCTAGACTTTGTTTAAACATACTCATAAAATCAAATGTTACTGTAGTTACTAATGACAAATCTTAAAGTATTATTAGTGACAAAGTTTAGTGCGATACAGTAGAATCCTCTTTTTAGGACCCCCACTGGTCCATCTTTCATTCCCAATAAGAGGAATTCCTGATTAGCAGAAGACACCATTTAATAGTAATGCTGCTTTCTGGAGAGCTGCACAGCCCACAATGGCCCAAATATTCAAAAAGGTTTTCACCTAAGTGTGTGTGTGGGGACCATGTAGACATATAAATCTCAGTTACTGGATAGATTCATTCAGTGGGAATGTCACCATTTACACTGGAATAAGGATTGCACTGCTTTTAGACTCATTACTGGGGCAGATGCAAGACACCTGGCATGAAATCCCAAATACATGTAGCTGCCAAGGAAAATGGTGGCTGGTCAGTGCCTTTAAGCGGAATCAGAGTCCACCTGTAAGCAATTAAGGCAAGATCCACAAAGGTATTTAGGTATTCAACATCAGTGGAAGTTAGGAATCTAAATACTTTGGATTTGGGCTTAACTGTCCACATAGGTGGTAGTTAGTTAACTTACTAATGAGCACCTGGACCTGATAAAAGGCTACTGGGGGGTGGTTGCAGGAAGGTACTCCTAGATAGAGTTGTTGTCTGAGATTCTACTAAGAGGCCTGTGTTCTGTTAACCTTCCCAAGCTGATAGCTGTGAAGGATAAGTAAAAAAGTAGCTACCCAAGAAGAAGCTTGCTGAGGGCTACAACTGGCTTACGTTGTAATCCAGCTTCAGGAGGAAAGCTGTGGATTCCTTATCTGAGTGGGAGTTTGTTTTGCATAACTTCTCTCTGGGAGGAGAGCTGGAGATTGCTTGTTTAAGGAAAGTGGGAGTTTGAATAGTAACTTCCCTCTAGGAGGAGGGATGGTGACTTCTTTTTCTTGGAAGAAGGTGCTTGTTGGTATTCGTCCCAGAACTAGAAGGAGGGTTGGACTTGAAGAGCTAACAAGGAAGGGTGTCTTGTACTCTGTAAAAAGTTAATAAATGAGACTCCACAAAGGGGGTGTGTGTCTCTTAGTCTCAGTTGCTCAGGCTGAGGAAACTATTCCAAGACTGAAAGAGGGTAGAAGGCCTCCCAGGTCATACAATGCCACATGTGATCAAGAGGACCCTAGGAGCTAGGAACAGCTATTCTTGTATTTTCTACATGTATTGGAGCTAAAGAGATCCTAGAAGTGGTTAGAGGAATTAAACTGTATGAGACAGATGCAGGTGTTCTCATTAAGGTGTCCTCATTAAGTGGAATGAACATTCCTATTATGCAGCAATCACTTCAGTTTTAAGCCTAATGATACTTAATAGTACTGGTCTATAAGACTAGCATCTTCTCCTCCAAATCCCTTCTCGGGGCCCTTTGTTTTGTGATGCCTACAAGCAATCAACCCACACTTAAATAGCTAGGCTGAGGAGGAAGATGGGAGCAGTTAAGGAAGTTTTACTTATTTAGTGAAAATAGAAAAGTATGGGGTGGGGATGGTAGCACCACTTATTACTAAGGTTGCCTGACGTATCTCATTTTAAGACCCTTAAAAGGCGGGGAGGGGCAGAAACTGGGACTGGAAGATACGGTCTGGAGAGCCTGGGACTAGAGTGACGTACTGCATGTGGGTGGGCAAGGAGAATGGGACTGAGAGTTGGGGAGGGAAGCAGGAGAAGCCAGGCTTCTACAGACAGACTCCATCACTAGTGACGCTAATTCATTCCCAGAGCAGGCCCATTCTGTGTGCTAAATGAGGCAGGGATCCTGTGAGGGGAGAAAAAAGTATGTGATCCTGTCAGATTGTGACGAAGTGGGGTGGTTTGTCTGTACCACTTCTAGATGATTTTATGAAATTGTACCATGAAACTACTGTCACTATAGGTATGTGGATCCCCCTGGAGTTAGCAGGGTTGTCATGTCTCTGCTTGGCCATGGACTATGGTGAATGATCAGCACTTAACAATCCGTCTATTCAAAGTGGAACATGCTGGTACAATAGTCTTTCTCTATCTGGGAAAAGACATCCCTCCCGCCCCTTGTCTGAAGTGAGGGGAAGGTTTGGGAATAATGGAAAATTATCAAAAGGCAGAACAAAGGAATCAGATGACCCCAGCAGAAATCTATAAAGGGAGAGCTATGGGGGCGGGGAGGAGTTTTTTCTCTATCAGATTAATATGAGGGAGGCTGCTGCAGAGGCAGGGAAGGCAAGGGGGCAGAGGACCCTGCCTATTTGATGGAACATAGGTGGCTATCATCACCAAAGAAGCATGAGCTTGTGAGGGACACTGCATTTAGGATGTCTCATTGTTTTGTTTGGTCTGTACTCTACAGTGCTTTATCTCAAAAGCATAAAGTTGATAGCCACCCACACTCTGTTCAGTCTATGGACTGCTTCACAACTGCTGTGCTGGGAGAGTTCTGAGTGAGGAATGTGTCTAAGTACTGGGGTGTCTGAAGGGTCAGAGCTACACCCAGAGGGGCTAAGTGGCTGGACCGCAGGTTCCAACACTTGTGCCCTGAGTGTGCCTGAGGAAAGTGGCTGGACTCTGTTCAGGTTCTGGGAGCACATCCCTGTGAATCCCCTCACAGCAATCCTAATCCTTGTCTAGGAAGGGGAGCTCGCTAGGGTCTGTGGCAGACTGTCTTAATTCAGACTTTTTTATATGTATTATGATTGCTGGTGCAATCTTAATTAGGGTATTTCTGAGTTCTTGAGTGCTTGACTTTGCAATCTTAATACACCTCTACCCCGATATAACGCGACCCGATATAACACAAATTCTGATATAATGCGGTAAACAGTGCTCCGGGGGGGGGAGGCACACACTCCAGCGGATCAAAGCAAGTGCGATATAAGTTTCACCTATGATGCGGTAAGATTTTTTTGGCTCCCAAGGACAGCGTTATATCAAGGTAGAGGTGTATTTTAACAATAGGTAGTTGTGGGTAATACATCTGTGGAGTCATATGATTCCAATGTGGTTTCATGTGGGCATAGAGTCCACCTGCATATTCCTGTTTCAAGGATTCAGGCTGAAGTCTGTACAATGATTAGTATAATGGTGTCTTGATTCTGAGCATTGCTGTAAGATAAAAACTATAACATCAAGCATGTTCCAGTTGAGGGCTTGATTCTGCTCACTTACTCACATGAGTAGCACTAAATTATGAAAACAATACCATTGTCAAGGACTACTTTGTGAATAAGAATTGGCAGCATCAGGCCATAATTGGAGTGTATGGATTGCTTTTTCAAAACTGCACATCCCAGAGTCTGGTTCTGAGCATACAAGTTTTACAGTTTACTTCAGTGGGAGCAAGATAAAGTACCTTTGTGGAAAATTTAGAGGGTAATAAAATGTTGTAACTAAAAGGATCCATAACAAAACTTTCCAGAACTATCTTTCAAGTTAGCTTTTTCTCCAAAACTAGAAAACTTAACAAGTTACCAATAAGTTAAATGTTCCCACCAAACAACATAGCAGGCATTTTCTATAATTTAAGAAAATGAGCTAGTACAGGATTTATGTATATTAAATCATGACCTTTGCCTATATTTACTTTGACTCAAAATTTGCTGTGTTTTTTTCACTTTTGGGAATTAGATCAATATTTAGACAATGTCAAGGGAATAACTTTTTTGCTGAAAGTATATCGCTTGCCTAATACAATAAAGTGACATTGTTTGTTTATTTGTATGAAAATCTTTAAATATCCTTTTAAAAACATTTTCATATGCAGCATATTACAAAGACAGAAAACACACAATAACTAGTGCTCTATTACCATAATAATTACATAGATAAGAACCTCTTCTCTTATAGATGCACTTGTGTAACTCTACTTAACATTAAAGTGAGCTATGCATTAACACTGATGGCAAATCAGTACTTGAAGAATGTAGAAAAATAAATGCTCTAGCAGTGCCATAAGAAAGGTTCTTGTCTGCTTTTTATCACTCAATCACCATAGGGGCACCATCCTGACAGCAGAACACTTTTCATTTTAGAGGGCATGATCTTAAAATTATCTTTTTATGATGAAACTCTAAATATGAAAGTACTTGATTATGGAAACTAAATTCCAATGTAGATCTATGGTTCTGCCATCTGTGGGGATGGATTCTCAGCTGTTTTTTAAACTGGCAACTTACACAAGCTAAGATTCTGACCTTTTTTCAAGGATCCAGTAAGTAGAGGGATGCAATTTACAAAAAATTGTATGCAGACTTTTGTTTTGTTCACACATGCAGCTCAAAACACAAGAGGTAAACTTGGTCTCTCAGCACCTCTGTTTTAGCTTGAATGAATTCCCTAGCTTGTTTGAAACCGGATACCCTTATATGGGTCAGACTTTTCAAAAGAGTTCAGCACCCAACAGCCCCTTCTGAGAGCAATGAGTGTTTCTACTTCAATTTTAGTACGGTCTTCTATAAGTCACACAATGACTCTTGATGACAAAACACTTACAATGAAAACAAATAATAGTGCAGCAGCACTAAAATGGAAAAATGCCCTTTGCAGGCAAGCTATTTTTTTCTTTACATGCCATTGTTATTGAGGGTGACCATATAGATAATCTACTATACAGATAATTTAACAGATAATCTACTAATTAAATGGGATTCATACATATGGGCTGCATGTAAGGATGATTGTTTAGACAATGGGGCCAGCTTATTACCTTTGTGTCCTGCTAGACTAACATTGCAATACAATATCACAATACGGTAACAATTTAATTGTTATATAGTGTCATGGTGCGGGATGTGGGATTCATCCATTGATGGAAAAACTGTAGATTAATGGCAATGCTAATGATGGCTCTATACATGACCCTTCTTTGTGTGTGCCTGTATGTTTGCAAATATGTACATAACACAATATACAAAGAGGAGTATTGTCTGTGAAATGTAAGTCTCTTGGCTGGAGTCATTAGCCAACATTTGGGGCCTTGCTGGGTTGTTTCTATTAGGAGGAGAAATTGATAGTTGTTTGGTATTATCTTTATAGAGAAAATAAACCATGTCCTGTTCCCCTAGACATAATAGAGACAAACAGGTAGTTTCCTTGTTTGGAATCCTACTCTGACTCTTCAGAGCACTGTGCCCAAACAGAAGTTCTGGCTCTTACCTTCCTTTCAGGGCCATGTTCACTACTGCTTCTATCATTTAGCTGTAACCAACCAATCCCCTAGCCCCTGTACTTGCAATCAGTCCTAGCATAACCCCTCAGCCCACATGGTTTAGCTTCACTTTGCAGCCCAGTGACTTGACCTATTGTTTCCAGGTATTATATAACAGTGGTTTTGTACTGGTGAGCCCTTTCACATAGCAAGCCTCTGAGTGCGACTCCCCCCTCCCCCTATAAATTAAAAACACTTTTAAAATATAAAAGCAGGGTTTGGGGTGGAGGCTGACAGCTCATGACCCCTGTTTAATAACCTCACAACCCCCTGAAGGGTCCTGACTCCCAGTTTGAGAACCCCTGTTATATAAGGAGGCATTTAATCGCTCCTTACATTTCATCTGAATGAAAGTAGTTAGAATCAGCTTTGACACAGTTTTTGTGGTGTTCATTTGCTCAGAGACCTGCTTGTTAGTAGCTGCCAACACCTTCCCGCATAACAATATTAAGATCCTTTAGTGGTGGAAGAGGCTTGAAATACAAAATACAGTAGATGACCTAGAGATCAGGTTCCAGAAAAGCATGGCAGCTGGAAGTTGTGAACTGACTATCCTTTTAGTTCTATAGTAAATACTAATATCTGTCTTAAGAGAACCTGCAATAAAGGAACGTGTTTCTAATTGGAAACAGTGAGTAGTTAATTTTTCATTTGGTTTTATTTGTAAAACACATCTGTGATACTTAACACTTTTTCTATAATCCTTACACCAGGGGTGCCATGTAAAGAGCTCCTGGTTCCCAGTCATCTGCTCAGAATACGAAACAATGACTCTCTATTGACTGCTAGATTGAAATTGTGACCTGTTAGCCTGGGTAGGGGGAAAGCAGCATCCTGTATTCTCTACCACAGCACAAACACAGGCCGTTGGAGCTACTCACAAAAGGAAAGAGAACATTCCCGCATGCCCAACACCATTGCAACGTGGGATGCATATTGTCACCATCTTTCTCCCAGCCTTCAGCATTTTATATTATAAATTGAAATAATTCATGTTTGCATGTGTGACGAGGGGTTGTCAGCTGAGTGAGGGTTTGATCCAACTCCCGCTGCAGTCTGTGGAAACTTCAGCGGGAATTGCATCTGGCCCTAAATTAGTATATTTTATGACTTCTGCATGGAGAAAAGTACAAGATTCTATTTTCTGTCTCCTACATGCATTAAGGTCACACTTTTAATGGGAATTATGTTCTCTGCATTTAGTGGCAATTAATAACTGGCTGGTGTAATGTGAGGGTTGAGCACCTTTTCCCCGCTTAGTCATTAAGAGCCAGGAAATGCCTGACCCAAGGGTCTGATTAATTAAAGAAATGAGTTTAGGAAGCTGGAGAGAAATAGCGCTTTCTGATAAACTCAGTGACAACATGCTTAGTCCTAGAGTTTGGACTCTGGGTATTGCTGGTTAGCTATCTGCTCCCGCCCTCTCCCTCAGTCTCTTCACCTCCTCACTCCAACTGCTCTGCATCATCCATTCTTTCCTTCCCACCTTCTTCTGTTCTGCCTTATTCCCCTTCTTTCCTTGTGTCCTTTTAAAATAATCACATCCAACCTAAATCCCACCCAAAGATTGAATAAAAACAGCCACTTGGAATTAACCTGATGCTCACCCTGCTTGTATGTTATACCCTTTTCCCTTACTCTGTCTTTTACACTTGCATTGTAAGCTTCTTAGGACAGGGACTACATCCTACTGTTGTCTCTACACTGCCTTGCACAGTGGGGCCTCATTCTCAATTAGCCCTCAAGCACTACTGTAATAAAATAACAAACTTTAAAAAAACCAACAACCCCCAACTAACTTTCTTGTGTGCAAAATCTGTATTTTGGACTCTACCCTGTGCTCTCAGATCGATGAATTTCTGTTGTATTACACTAGTTTTGGATATTGCATTTATTTATGAGAAAACCTCTCAATCTATGGGATCATCATGATGATCCCAATTAAAAATAAACTTTCATCCTATAGGAATTCTTTCTGGGTCACATTTAGAGCTGGGTATGAGTGCAATACCGTTTAGGTCACAGAAGTTGCAATCATTTACACTAGGGCCTCCATGAACTGCTCCTTGCAGCTTGGAGGTGCAGTTTGAACTTCTGCATTAGGAGGCAGGGTCTGCCCTACACGTTCTCCCTGGCAGCTGGTGTTGGCATTCTTGCCCTCCTTTGGACTCAGGAGGTGAAGGGTGGGTTTTTTTTTGTGGGGGGCTTCCTGTGGAGATGGGGAATAGATTTGGCTAGACCTTGTGCTTCAGTAACCCATCTAGAGCCAGGCTTCAAGCTCTGCCCCTTCTGCCAACAGCTGAACTAAACCAGCAGTGCTTCTATAGCATGATGCCAACTTTTCCTAACCTAGTGCTAAAAATGTCCCAAATAGTTTTTTACAGTGCTTCTATATCCTGGGAAATTTCCCCAAACCTGGGAATTGGTGAGTAAAATGTTTCAACTTGAGAAATTGGGGAATTTTTCATTCAAAACATTTTACTCACCAATTGCCAGATTTGGGGAAATTTCCCAGGATATAGTAGCACTGTAAACCAGAGGCACTCAAAGTTCCGCTCTGAATTATTCCCTATTTTTTTATTTCAGTTCATAGCGTGCACCTGGACCGACTCCTACCCCTCCTTACTCAGTCCGACCTTCCGTGGAGTAGGGCTGCAGCATTTAGCTCTTACTTGGGGCAAATAAGTGACTGGTGAATGCAAGAACCTCTCTGCTGCCGGAACGTCTCGCGGAGGGGCGCTAGAGGGCGCTGTTGTTGCTGAAACACATCACAGCAGTGCTGGCTGGACCGAGCGAGGACTAAGCAAGCTACTCTCCTTCACACACGTTGTAATGCCCCGGCGTGGAGCGTTCTGCGGCGCCTCCTTGTTCTCTCCGCTGATCAGAGCCTCGGCGGCGGATGCCGCCGTTTGATTCTTTATAAACGTAGCCGAGAAGGTCAAGGCGGAGTCCCAGGCTCCTACACCCGAAACGTCTCCCACTGGAGTGTAAGGTGAAAACTCCCCCTGGCTTCGCTGGGAGCAGCAGGCGAAACGGAGCCCGGTCAAAGCACTTATTCCGTAGGGAGAAAGCAGAAATGAATTAGATTCGCATTAGGAGCCCACTCCCTACATTTCCCCCCCCCCCCGCCCTTGTGAATGGTCTGGGCAGCCTGGATTGGATTACAGCGGGTGCTTTGTTGCATAAATCGGTGACAGAGGCAAATATATTTGAAAACAGGCTAGGCAGCACGCACATCCCAAAAGAGAGTGAAGTATCACGAGGTAGCTGTGTTAGTCTGTATCCACAAAAACGACAAGGAGTCCAGTGGCACTTTAAAGACTAGTAGATTTATTTGGGCACATGCTTTCATGGGTAAAAACCCTCACTTCTGCATCTGAAGAAGTGAGGATTTTTATCCCCGAAAGCTTATGCCCAAATAAATCTGTTAGTCTTTAAGATGCCACCGGACTCCTTGTTTTTAAAAGAGAGTGAGACTGTCTCCCCGCGCCCCGCTTATTTACCTCTCGCGCTATACAAACGGGAGCTGCTTTACGCGGTCGTTTACATTGACAATCTGAACAATGTTGAATCAGGCCTCCCTTTCCACTCTTCAACCTGCCACTGGGGTACCACATGAGCCTGGCCGAATGTCCGTCTAGCGGCATCTGCCTCCTGTTTCGTACGCGTTAGTTTACTTAGTGATAGTTTTTGAACGGTCTCACTTTTAATCCAGTTCAGCGACAGAGCTGGTTCATATCTTTCACCTGCCCTGATCATCTCCTGCACAGTGAACATAACACCCCTGCGAACTCCTCTCACCGTGCGTTTACTGGGATTGCTAATGTGCAAGATTTGGAACCTTTTCTCCTCTGCCCCCCCCCCCCAGCGTATCTTTAGCGTGACATGGTCAAATTTCAAAGCATCCCAGAAACGTCCCTCTAGTTATATCTTTAACCATTCACGCTTTGATGTCCACAAATCTAATACAAGCAAAATGCCGCTTTGAAGGAACGGCTGCGCTTATACGGTTTGCAGGGGCATAAACTTGTCCAGCCTCTTCTCTAGTCTCTCTCTAACTTGACGTAGTCACACTCCAAAACTTCCCTAAACCATACCTCTCTCCTGGGTACTTACTCTCCTGACGTGCCTGCTACAGCACAAGTACACGCTCTGCTTTGAAAGCAAGGCTGCGCTGACTGGATATCTGGCTTGCAGGGGCGACTAGACGTCTTCCGCCTCCCTTCTTCACTCCCCTCTTTAACCGCCCCATCACACTTTAAAACTTCGCGTGTGTGTGTGTGTGTGTGTGTGTGTGTGTGTGGATAGCTATAGTTGTATGTACCCAGTCGCTGGGACACCCAGCAGAGCCCACATTCCATTCTGCCCCATGGCCACACCCCCCGGCGATTACTATTGGGCGCCCCCGGCCCCATCGGAGAAGCTGCTCCTGTGCTAAGTGGCCCGGCTCCCTGTCTGTCAGCCTGGCCTGTCAAAACACGCCTGGCTCTGTCACAACAGAGGAGTAGAGCCGCGGCACTTCCTGCTCGCGGGCGGGCGGGCTGCAGCTTACCCTGAGCACTCTTGCTTCTGCCTTGCACACGCGCCCCGGGATCTTGTCCCTGGTGTTCTGCCTGTCACAAGCGGGGCGTGCGCCCGCCCTTTCCCCGCCGCTGGGAAGCCCCCTCCTGCTACAAGGGACACCCTCCCCTGCGCCTCCGGGGCTGCCGCCTTGGCAGGGCTGCACAGCCACCTCCCGCTGCAGAAGGAGCCGGGCTAACAATGACTCCCCCTGAGAAAGTTGCCGCCGCGGTGCACTAGGAGGAGAGGCTGGAGATCCGCGCGCCCCACCCTCCTGTCTCCCCGCGTGTCTGCCCGTGCCCCGAGGGGAGTCGAGCCCGTTCGGGAGGGTGATGGCAGAACGTGCGGGCAGCAGAGAGCCGCTACCGGCGGGTCCTGCCCTGCCCGAGGCGCTTCACAAGGGCGGGGAGGAAGCCGAGCTGTGCCTAGAGCCGGTATCCCTGGAAATCCCTGCGGTGGCTCCAGGCAGGAGACGGGAGCGCCGCAGCGGACTGGCTATGGCAGGAGCCGCCGAGCGCTTTCCTGGCAGCCTGGGAACCTCGGCGGGGGCAGCAGCGGATCCCGAAGCCAGCCTCTTGGAAGCTGCCAAGGCGACCCCTCGCAGGAGCAGTATTATCAAGGTAAGGCGGGCACCCCCTGCGCCTTTGGTGTGTGTGTGTGGGGGGGGGGGGGGGCGGGAGACGAGACTCGTGTGTGCGGGTCGCGCGTGCCCCCTGTGTTAGGAAGCTGCCCTGAATCCGAGCAGGGCGTGCACAGCCACCGGGGAGGTTTCTCTTCACAAGCAAATCTCCCTTCTTGGAAAGAGGGATGCCTTGTTGGGAGCAGTTGTTGACGGGGAGCAGAAAAAGTCTCCCACTTGCTTCAGCCAGTCAGCCCCCGCCCCAGCTAATAGTTTTGAGGGATATGTTTGCCCAGTTGTCAGCTTTCCATTGCTCCCTTTCCCAGTGGTTCTCAACCTGTGGTGTGGGTACTGCGGATGGTTTGCAGATCACTTGGTGGTGGTCTGTGGAGCGCGCGCTGGCTGGTCACATAATATTGGCTCTTCTCATTCTCTCCCCCCCCCCCCCCCAGCAGTAAAAGAAGCTTAAAAACTTTTCTAATATGCCTCTTTCATGTTGTCGCTGTTGTAAATGCCACAGATGTGAGAATGGTTAGAGATGATTGTGCCTGGGATGGGATGAGAGGTGGTCCACACAATACAAAATGGGAAGAGATGGCCCCTAAGGTACTCTCTGTATTACAATGTGGTCTATGAAAAGGCTTGAGAGGCTATAGCAGACTTTCAACTTCTCATTTCTTGAAGGTATTTTTAACTGTTAGGGTAAATTATGCTGAAGAATTAGGAGCAATCCAGGAATGGATGGATTTCAGGTAAGAATGAAAAATATATAGATGCAGAAACAAATAGGAGAAGCAACATTGCTCCTTATTAAAATGAGCATAAATAGAATTATGAGGGGAGGAGTACTTGGGAGGGGACCTATCCCCCCAGCTTTTAGCCTGCAGAGGACAACACTGACTTTGTTTTCCCCCTTCCCACCCACCCAAAATTTTATCCAGCTGGAAGGGAAGCAACAGAGAGATGACCAGGGACGGATTTAAGCTCTTAGTTTGTACAGCAAATCTCAATTGATGCTCCCCTCTGTCACTGTCAGCTGCTGATCTGTTGCTGTTGACCTGAATGGCCGAATAGGCAAGAATCTGGGGAGTGGGGGAGAAAAATGGGGGATGGGTCAGGGTGGCTGCTGAGCTGGCTGGGAAGGAGATATAGCAGCCATCCCCCTTTGCTCTACATTTCCAGCAGCAACAGCTTCTCCCATCCCTTTAGCAGATCTAGAAATGAGGGAAGGCAGGTACAGCACAAACCATTCACATATAACAGCTTTGGGCACAGATAATACACTGTATATTCACACTCTGTTTCTAAGGTACATACAGTGGGCAGTTATATACACACACATTGTTTTTCGTGTGTTCTCCAAACTGGTATCTTCAGCATTTGTGTGAAATGGAACAGATCGTGTAATATCTTGTGTAAATACACACACATACTTGTTTATTTTTCAAACCTTCTAAATGCTAAGGGTGCAGACTACAGAGACATCTGCTGTGTTGAAGAACACTGGGTGGTATATCTGGGCAACAAATACCTTGCAGTAGCTTGTTGTTTTGTCTTTTGTGAATTTCAAAAAGAAGACTTTCAGGATGTGAACTTGGATGAAAAGACCTCAGTTGTTGTTGCAAAAGTATCAGAAAAACAGTTGGTTAGAAACAACAGAGATGCAATCGTTTTATCAGATAAAATAAAGATTTTATAAAGTGGGCTATAGGCACACACTTAAGATGATTAAATTGGTTTATACTAATTTTGTTAATGATCGCATGAAAGTGGACATCTTCAAGATACTATTTCCAATGTACGGACTTAATGCTGTCCTTATTCACGTGAGCAGTCCCATTGAAGCCAAAAGTATGTGTTCCCATTGAAACCAGATTGTGGGTGGCAGGATTGGGCCCTAAAGCAGTAGTGCTGTTAACAAGCTGTTGTTAATGCAGGAATGAAAATAATGGAATATGGGGAATTCTGGTCACTTTATGTGACCAACAACAGGTACCATCAAACAACAATGTAAATATCTTGTTTGAAATGTTTGCTAACTTCACAATAGGGCAAGTTTTGAACTAGCAATAAAGTTTTTTGTTTTGCAACTCATCTTTATTTTTATGTAGCATTTATGAAGAACTTGAAGGCAGAATAAATAGGTTCAACCTTGATAGTTCTCTCATTCTTGCTTAGAAAAATATGCAGTGACACAAATAAATTAAATTATGTTTAAAAGCTGATTGCATTCCAGATTGCTAGGCAATACTGTCTGCTTCGCATCCTCATTGTTACAGTTAAATTAACAGGTTCAATTTTGACCCTAAAATCCTTGACAATCTATTTGTTGTAATCTGGTAGGGAAGACTCCCAGGTTCCATTTATATATTCAGTTTAGCTTTTAAGAAAGATCTCAAGGAAAGAGAGTTGCTATTTTTTATATACTGAACTATGCAGTCCCTCACTGTAAATATTTAAGTTACACAGTGAATCCTGGAGAGATGAATTTGTGGGCAGAGTTCAGATGAGAGTGTTGAAGATGCACACTAACGGCTGTTTAATAGATATGTGTTAATGATATTCATATATCTCCTTGGTTCTTTTGGCCTGGTTAGGACTCGAGGAGACAGGAGTCAGAAGTAGACCTTGCACTTGGGTGAGAAAAAAAGACTTCAACTATGGTTGAACCCTGTGCAGGGGGAAGATCTTGGCACCCTTCATTCTTGTGTACTTGAACAAAAACTGGACAAAATCTAGCCTAAGGCAGAGCAGTAACAAACATTCATGCTTAGCTCTAGGTACTTCATATGTTCATTCTTTTTCATAAATGAAGCATTCAGAGTTGGATTTTAAGGTTGTGATTTCGAAAGGCAGTGTAAGGGAGTTAAATGCCTAACTCCCTTAGACTCCTTTGAAATATTCCCGTGTAAACTACTAATCTGCATCAAATTGGTCAGAATCCAGCAAAGCATTTAAGCATATGTGTAACTTTCTATAAGCATTAGCTAAAAGCAATCAATTGAATTCAATGGGACTGGTCAGGTGCTTAAAATTACACATGTGCTTAAATGCTTTGATGGACTAGGGTCACGGTTCTTTGAGTATGTACTCCAACACTCTAAGATGGACACTTTCCTTTTTCTCTTGAAGCTTATGTAAAGGCTTCACAAGATACGTGATCTTGACCTAAAGTAAAGAGAACATCACTGACCTTGCAACTTTAAAATTTCGGTCTGAATCTCCCTGCTCCATGAGGTGTCACAAATCATGAATACATTCTGATTAATTTCATGTAGATTTCACTTCAGGTTGATGACATGCAAAAACGCAAAAAACTGATATTACCGTAATCCTCTGTTTTGACTTATTTTGCTATTGGGACTAGTTATGAAGAATTAAGTTTGTTTTCCCACAGGATTGCTTTATTTAGTGTTTATAGAAAAGCAGTTTGAAACCAAGTTTTCCTTTGGTATTGTCCCATTGTATGATTCTGGGAGTGGTTTTCATTTATTTTGGAATAAAAGAATTACATACTTAATTTTGTCTGCATCTTTCAAGACCTTGTAATGTTTTAGGAAAAGCTCTCCAGCTATCGAATATATATTGTTATATAGAATCAACATTTTAAAAATAATTAATTTACTATCACAGGGTTTTCAGAAGAAGAATTTTCATATGCAGGAAAATTAATCATTTAAACATTGCTCATTAAGTAGCAAAAAGACTTTTACAGTCTTACTTTTATTATTGTGTTCATAAATCATTACATCTAAATAAGCTTGAATGAATGGTGTGTTTGCGCATATCCAGAATCAGAATGTTGTTCCATTGCTTTCTTTAAATTCTTTTTTATCAGCTGAAAAGCGAGTTGGATTTGAGAAAATGATAGAAACCTGCACAGCACTCATTCAAAGGATGCAGCAAAGTGTCTGTGTAGTTCTGTAGAGGCCACTGGACTGGATGGCTGGTTGGTAATAGGATCCAGTACTTGGTCACTGGTTTAAAACAACCTCAGGTGATTGCGACCAAAAATCTTCATTCTCTGATGCCTGTTTTGTAGCCTATGTGGAATGAGTTGGAGGCATTTTTTTAATGACATTACCCTGCACCTGTTGAATTCAGTGGGAAAGTTCCCATTGACTTCAGTGGTGTGGGGTCAAGGCCTTAGCGCACGAGTGGAAAATAAATTGTAAAAGAATCCCAGTACTTTCTTTGGACTTGATTCTTCAGGGGTTGAGCACTTTGGCCCCAATCCACCAAAGCATTTAAACACATGCTTAATTTTAAGCATATGAGTAATCCAACTGAACTAGGAGTGTTCAAGTCATCCAGCTTTACTTTAGTCAAAGTAAGTCACACTCTTTTAAAATTAGTTTTAGTAGCCACTTTTGGATCTCTGTGTCAAATTCAGAGGTAGCATAAGAGAGTGCATCTCCATGCAAGCTAGTGGAGTTGCTTGCATCAGTGGAGTGTTTTGAGCTAGGGTTGCCAAACCTCCAGGATTGGCCTGGAGTCTCCAGGAATTAAAGATTAATCTTTAATTAAAGATTATGTCATGTGATAGCTCCAGGAATACATCCAACCAAAACTGACAACCCGAGTTTGACCTCCAAAGGATATTTGCTTTAAAGAACTGAGTACAGTCTTAAATTAAAAAAAAATTCTCTGTAGCAAATTAAATTTGACTTGTACTGTAAGTAAGATATGAACCCTTTTGGATAATGTCCAGTGTGTATAAGGTCTGAATATTTGTCCTTGGACATGTTCTCTCTCATTTAGAGAGAGAGAGAGAGAGGAAAATAGTTTTTCTTTTCATTCAAATTTTAACTTGCTAACCTCTTATTCACAACTCTGTAGATAATGGGGGGAATTTTAAAAAGGCATAAATAGGAAATAGAAATAATTGACTTTGTACTTTTGAACATCTACCTCCTGCCTTTTCAGGAGTCCTTTCATTTAAATCAGTTCTGATTTGTCCTTTTAAAAAGAAAAGAGAAAATAATAATCTTTTATATTGGGGATTTCACCTATAGATCTCATAAATCTTTATCAAAGCTTATTTGGGAGAATTTTATGTGAGTCCAAACTTTGTAGACAGGTTCAGAAGCATTGCTTTAAGAGGCTTATTTGTATTCAACCACTCTACTTCACAATTAACTTTCATAAGAATTATAATCATGCTGTGACCAGGTCCATAGCCAGTGAGTTTGCTTTCCTGAATTTCAACAAGGAAAGAAAAAACTGAAATGAAGCAAGGAGGAATTCCAGGTGCCCTCCCCTCACTTCATTTCCCCCCCCCCCCCCCCCCGTTCCCCCAATGTGTAAAAGGAGTAAGGATCTATGTTTCTGTACTGCTTCTATATAACCTTTGGCAAAAGACAAGTGTGAAATACTATGTCATACGTTAAAGGCCAGAGCCTGCAAAGCAGACAACTCTCATTGATTTTTTTTCGTGTGCATGATATTTCAAATTCCATTATAACTCTAACCTCTTGAGAAGCTTTAAACAAAAGAAGTAAAACAAAAGGTTATTTGTCTAATCAGTAATTTTATGATTTAGTATGTGTGAACAGGTGACAAATGAGGCATTATTTGGAGAGCAAGAGAGAAATACTTTTTTCGAATTTCACAACTGGTTAAAAGTCATGGTTATTTATTATTTGTAAACCCAGTAACACCTAGCGGCTTCCACTGAGATTAGCTCACCACTACGCTAGGTGTTGTACAACCCTATAATAAGAGACAGTCCCTGTCCTGAAGAGTTTACAGTATAAACAGACAAAAAACACAGCATGGTATAAAGGAACTATTACTATCCCTGTTTTACTGAAGGGGAAATGAGGCACAGAGGCGTAGGGACTTGCCCAGGGTCATACTGGTTAAATTACTCTCAGATGCTTTCAATAATTTTTATCCCTTCTGTTGAATTATCCAGGGCTAAATCAAAATTAATTGTTTGCAGTTGAAAGTACAATTGCAATTTTCGTACCCTTCCTCAGTAAGGAGGATAGAAGATGGAGTTTAAAAAGGGAGAGGTCCCTTCTTAGTATTTAGTGCTCTAACTTGTAAGGCTTCTCAGCATAGAACTCTCATTGAAGTCAGCTATTATTATTATTTTCCTTCTGGAAATTGGAAGTATAAATAGTTTAATAAATTGATAGGAAGGTTGTCCACTTATGTAATCCCCACGTATATCTTTTACTGAAATATTATGCAACTTTTTGCAAAGACATTCCTCAGAGGCATCTCAAACATATATCCCTGCTCTGCCTACATTAACTGTATACTTTTGGAACTATATTTCTTCCCCTTCCCCATAATGGAAGAACATCTTTGTCCAATGATGTCCTAATCTAAGGCATAGGTCCTTGTTATATTGATAAAAATGGACTTTACATATAAAGCCGGGGGAGAGGGGAGGAAGGGACAATATTATCAGAGTTCCTTAGTCATTGTGATACTGAAAGACCACTCCTAATTTCAGTGTGATACTTTCAAACATTGCCTGAGTCTGTTTCATACTTACAGATGTTTCTTTAAGGCTCAGTCTGACAGTCCTTGTACAGATGATATGCCAGACTGGTCTTTTTCCTATTCTGCCTTCAGTAGTTTGCAGGGAATTTTCAAATCCAGGAAAACTATGTAAGTGGCTGGCTAATATGGTTATGGCTATTTTACTTCAGGAAGCTATATGTATCCAATGGACATTTTTTAGCTCTTATAAACCTCTGATCAAAGAATTTAAGGTTTTAATGTCTTTCAGTTTGTGCTCTGAAGATAGTGTGGTGAGGCAACTGAGATATTTGGCACATCTTTCTTTGCAACATGAAGATATCTGAGGGAAAAACTTTTACTAAAAAGGAAAGTTACATTTCTCATGATTGTTTGTGTCACTAGAATTATTTAGTAACGTATTTTGCTGCTTGCACAGTAAGTTTTAGATTTAGATGCCTTTTGCAAAAAGTCTAAATATGAAAAAGTTTATTTGAAGTAAATTTTGATAACCATATAGTGATTGTACCATCACTTGCTTATTGTTCAGACCAATGTGAGAAAGTTAACAATGGGGGGAAAAAATTCTGAAAAGACAGAAACAGTCTTCCGGCATGGTCAGTAAAATACTCTCTTTGAACAGTAAGGATGTTTATAGAGTTTCTTTCTGTTAGACTCCAGAGAATTAGTACATGATTGACTCTCATGCCATTTGTGCTCTATTTAATATATTTGTTTTATTTTAGATGCTTAATAATAACAAGAATTTTTTAAACATTATAATAAAAGAAAAAGGACTTCACATATTCTCCTTGGGTTGCTAAGGTCTGTCTGTGAATATCTGTATACTTTGTTCACAATATCTGTGATGTTACACTGTTAATCCATATGTCCCAACAACCTGAATTGTTGAGCTGGAGTTGCTGGGGAGCTAGGCCAAATTCAGAATTTGTGTAAGCATTGCAGTGCAACATTATTGAAGTCAGTGGTTTAGCACCTCCTTATACTAGTTTTGTGTTGGACTTGTCTCTTTATAGGACCCATCTTGGCTCAAGGTTTGCTTTTGGTAGGTGACTTGATGATGTATATGCAGAAAGTAATGCCCCTGAAAGTCAGTAGGCTTTCTCTGGAGGTGCTGTTTGTTATATATGATTCAGTCAGGGACTTGCCTGGTAATTCCCGATTACGGTAACTTTGATATTTTCCTAAAACGAAGGCTATGTAGATAAAGTCTGCATTTTCTCTATATTTGTGGTAATAACATTGTTTTCAGTGAGCAGTATTTTGGTTTGAGAGAATTCTCATGCCAAATTGTACAGTGCTTGTGTGGTGGTTTTTTGTTTTGTTTTTTAGGCACTCATATCTAGATCCTCAAAGGTGCTTAGGTGTCTAACTCCTATTGATTTCAATGAAAGTTATGCACTAAAATAGCTTTGAAGATTTGGGTCTCAAATCATATGGTAGTGAAATTGGTATATGTGCTTAGAGAGGTATTGGATACATCTTATCAGTTATGTTCAATATTTGGCTAATCTAGGGTCGTGTCAGAATACATACGCTAAGGACAAAATCCTGCAGCCCTTACTGAGGCAAAGCTCACACTGATATAGAGCTGATAAAATTTTTTTAGATGAAACAGTTTTCTGTCAGAAAATGCGGTTTCATTAAAATCAAAATAAGTTCCTGTAATGTATTGGTTTTGATGAAATTTTCAATGGGATGTTGAGACATTTTGATAAAGACAAAATGAAACATGTTAACCTTGTTTTGATTCATTTAATTTTGACTTGTAGTAAAATATTACTTTAAATATTTACAGTTTTAATATAATATAAAAGTATAATCAAAATGATAAAGTCAAAATGAAGCATTTTTACCATATCAAAACATTCTGATGTTATCCAGATGAAATGTTTTGATGGGCCCAAATAATTTTTTTATTTTTTTTGAATTTTCGTTCTTCACAAAATTTTGACATTTCAGATTCAGAATGATCCCCCGACCCTTGAAAAGTTGGAATTTCCCTCAGAACAGAAAATCTGGTTTCAGACCAGTTCTGCACTGAAGTAATAAATTCCCTGAATGAACTCCTACTATAACGAGAACCCTAAATTCCTTCTTCTATGTTGCATCTCAGACAATGTGGGGCCTGATCCAAAGTCAATGGGAGTCTTTCCACTAACTTCAGTGAGCTATCAAGGTTTTCAAGAGCTGTCTGGATGATGCCCTACTTGTGTAAGAGTTTAAAATGTTTTTATTAAGATGACGTTAAAAAAAAAAGGTGAACTGAGTTTGAGCATAGAAGTTTCTGGTTGTCAGGGAATAATGTACAGATTATCGAGGGTGCAAAGTTTGGTTTAAGATCGGGTGGCATAAGGAATACATAATCTACAATATCCCCGATTGTGGGTAAAGGGTTGATGAGTCAAAGTACAGGCATTGAGATATGAGGGTATGAAGTTCATAGAGTGGCTATGTTCGGTATGGAGTATAATGAGTGGATATGATGATGAAGATGGATTGACCCTCATTTGGTGAGATTAATGTTCAGGGAGTTTATGGTTCCAGTTCATATGATCCAACGGAGAAGGCTCCCTTGGTCCCTTTCTCGTAGTGGGAGAACGATGTCACTCTGGCTCACGCCTCTTGGTACCGTCGGTGGCCGGTGATGTGCTCGATGTAGATGTCCCTGGACCATCGGATGGTGTCTGAGACCATGAGGCGCCGCATGAGCCAGGCGTAGCGTTGACCGACCCCTCAGGTCTGCAGCACATACTTGTTGCAGGGGTCCCAGGCGCCCAGGGCTCCGACAATCAGGGCGTCCATCTGCACTTCATAGCCCTTTGCTCTTAGGGTGTCGGCTGGGGGGGCGTACTTTTCCAGCTTACGAACTCTGGCTTTGCGAAATGCCAGGGTCCTATTCTCAAAGGAGACCGTGACGTTGACGAAGATGATCTTTTTCTGGGCTTTGTCGGTGATGACCACGTCAGGTCGTAGCTGGCTGTCGGTACCGCGGATGGTGCAGTTTACAGCGACCTCCCCCAGGCGTGGTGCGATGGCTTTCACCAGGCGGTTCTGGATGGCATTGTGGCGCAGCTGCCAGGCTCTGGAGTGGGGTTTGCAGCTGCAAAGGATGTGGGGCAGGGTCTCGTTGGCATAGCTGCTCTTCCTGCAATGCTTGTCTCGGTTCCCATGGTGGATAGCTCCGTTGAGTGGGACGCAGTTGAGCCGGGCACGGTGGATGAACTGCCAGTCAGCAAAACAGGTGAAGCCGTTTTAATGTTTTTATTGCATTAGTTGGTTAAGTATTTGTAATGTTAATTTGTTATGTTTAGCAACTGTTTGCTCATGGTCTCCACTGTAGCTTTTGTGTTGAAGTGCTTATCTATGCAACATTATGATAGCTGAGATTAGCTGAAGCTGTCCCATTGACCATCCCTAAATTTGACCTCTTGAGAACTGGAGAAAGGATGCCCTTTGTGTAGTGACCCAAGCAAAGGAACTCAGTCCATCGGGTGTTCTGCCAGAACCTGAATTTTCAGGTCTTCATCTTTTTAACCAAGCACTTGTTTCATCTTGGGTGGAGACTGTGTAGGCTTTCCCATTTGATGGCTTTTCTTGGTAAGAGATGGCTATTATTTCTGCCAATAATATCAATGTGGTAAATAATGGTTGATTCATTTTTTCATGTATGTAAGGTGCCCAAAGGCCATTGCAATAGGTGCATAGTACATTATATAATAATGTTCTATTGGAATATTGGCACTGAGGGATAGGGCATCAGCATAGGCGTGCTTTATTTTGCTTACTAAATACATTAAGCAGCAGTTAATAAAGCTGTAATTGTTTACATTTGAGCAGTGCAGCAGAGTATTTCCTACAGCAACATTTTATGCATTATGCCGCTCCGATGAGATTAAGTCCATCTGCAACAGAAATATTTCATTTGAGTCAATGGACATTTTTTTTGTTCTCTGTTGGAGCCAGTAATGCATCCTTTGTGGTGAAACATCTTGCTAATCAAGTTCGCACATCAGATTAGCATAATGTTTTTATTTTCTTGTATGCACCTGGTTGGCTTAATTTTTGGCAACACCTTAATATCTTCTGCAAAGAAATAGAGAGAGATAATTGATATAAATGTTTCAAATCCATGTTTAATAGCATACTCTTTTTTTTTGGCACCACACTATGACCAGCTTGCTGGAATTTTGGACATGGAATAAAAATACAGTTTAAGGCACTACTCCAGCTGGGTCAAAAGGTTAAGATAACTTCTGCAAAACACTAACTTCTTTAAAGTAAGAAACATTTAAAAAGGTATTCTACTCTCCATTTATTGCTACTATAAGAATTGGTGTTTGGAATCAAAGTCTTGTTTTTAAATCATTCAGTCTAGCAGATATTTTGTTAGGGAGGCCGTATACCCAGGTGGATAAGGCATTGGACTCGGACTCAGGAGACCTGGGTTCAGTTCATGGTTCTGCTGCTGGCCTGCTGGGTGACCTTGCACAAGTCTCTTCTCTGTCTCTGCTTGTTTCTCCAGCTGTAAAATGGGTATAATAATACTTATCTCCTTTGTAAAGGACTTTGAGATCTACAGACTGGGAAAAATGATGAGTAAGAGCTTAGTGGTATTAATAACATTGAGTTCTGCATATGTAATAATGTGGTTCCCTGTTTTTCAGGAACAGTATATTCTAGGGCAGAGATCATTTAGTTTCTTTAGACCTTTTTAATTTCAGAAATTGAAAATTACTGCTAATAGAACTAAACTCATAATTTCCCCCCTAAATCATAAGTACTGAGATTATCACAGTTATTCCACTTGATCTTAGTTCATGATTAGCTTGTAAATTTATGAAGATAAAAGGGTCATTGCTATGATTCTCAAAGCTCTTAACAGGTTCTTATTTAAATGATTGTAGGTAAATAGGCTAAATTTATCCCTGCTGCAATGTCATTTAAATCACTGCCGTTAGACTGGGGGTGAATTTGGCCTCTATGTGTTAGATAACGTGGATCAAAGTTTTGGAAGCTACCTGATGCAAGTGACCTGTATTGAGACTTTTAAACAGTTCTGGTTATAAATATGTACTCTGTGGGTTTGAGTCTCCTCTGAGTTACACTAATCAGGAGTAGCTCTATTGAAGCCAGTTTGCATGCTGGTGTAAATTTTTAAGAGTAGTTAATTATTTAAATCTAAAAGAGCTTAGCAGTTGATCAGATTACAGAAGGTCCAAGAAATAGATTGTCTTTGGGGCCAAATCCTGACTCATGGTTATATATCACTTATTTCTCTGTAAAGACATCCAATCCCACCTAAGCCTGCCCCATAGAGGGCTAGCTGATTCTCAGCAGATTGGGCCTGGTGATTGCGTGGCCTGGAGTGGCTCTACATGCAGGTGGTATGGAGCCACACAAGGGAAAAGCAGATGAATTCCATGCTCCGGAAACAGCTGTTTACATCCAGCAATGTTTTCCTCTACCCAGAACTAATAGGATTACTGCACCCCAAGGCTGTAATGACCCCTGTTGAGTTGCTACAGAAGAAAAGGAGAGGATCCTTGAACTATCACCTGAACTGTCACATTCCCACTCCCTGAAAACAGTATCTTTTAAAAAATATATTTTGAGAGGTCTGTTTCCTTCACCCCAGCTACTCAGGGAGTTCTTCATCCTGTTGGACTTGGTGTCTTTACCTGACTGGCAGCTCCAAATTGGAGCTGTAGTTAAGAGCTCCTCCTTTGGACTCAACTCCTGGCTGTCAGTCAGCCACAGCCTGTGCCCTGCCTCTTCACTATTATCTCCAAGGGCTTAAGGACCAGAGTCTCTAGATGCCTGATTTGTCATAGCCTTACACCTTGTGTAATCATTTAAAATGCTTCCATCCTGATTTTTGTCTGCACGGGTGTAATGATTACTAAGGTGCAGGGCAAAGAAGAAACAGGACCAAAAACTCCTTTCCCCGGACTGCGTGGGAGGTTTGTATATATCAGATACATAGCCAACTGAAGTGAGTGCCTCAAACAGTCATCAGATAGCTGTTTACATTTACACAACTTTCAGCTAACTCAGGGATTAATTAGTTTGTAGACCCTATTTCCACCAAGGTGCACAGATCTGGGATCTTTCTTGTATCAATTTGGATCTATAAACTCATGAATTACCAGTGTCCCTATATGTATTTTTAAAAGTATGTATGACAGTTACATTATGGAAAATTCATTAAGCCATTCCAATACATTGGTAACTTGTTTTTGATTGTAAGTTACAGATGTCTTCGTTTTATTTAACACTTACAGATTGTGAGAAAACACAACAGAATGGAAATTGCTTACACAAAATGAGAAGGTGGGCTGCAGCATTTTGTGGCATTAACAGGCCTCCGAGTGAAGAAAAAATGGCTGAGATGTTATTCGTTGCCTGTTCTGGCATGCCTATCTTTGTACTGATATCCCTGCTACAAGCCATCAAGTATAACTGCTTTTCAAAAATTCTTTTTTGCCTGTTTTGGTGAGAGAAAGCATGATTTGACAGAATTCTGTAATATTTGGCCTTACTATGATTAGACATTTTTGGTATGTGTTTGTGGTGATGAGCCATCATGGGATAATGCATTAGATTAGCCATTGGGAATCTGGTCTTGTCACACAAACATAAGTGTGCTTGAAATTATGCTATTTCTAGTAGCTCAGATGGACAAAATTGGCACAGTGGACAGAAGACTGATCAATAAATGAAGAATTCCTGACACAGGGAATTCCCCTCTGTTTCCTCTGGGGCAGAATTTTGTGTGTACACTGACCATTCTGAGTTCATATGGGCAAGGGTATAGTCTGCATTCTGATCAATTTTTGTATATATAGTCTTCAGAGTGCTGCTGTCTTCCTTTCCCACTCCCATCATTTACCCATAGTGTCAATTCTGAGCTGATGTATATTTCATGTAATCCCATTGAAGTTAATGAACTCTCTGAAGGGAGACCTGCTGTTACATCAAAGGGCCAAATTCATCCCAAATGTGAACAGTGAACCTCTGATTAAGGCACTTGGACCAAATTCAGCAGTGACTAACCCTAGTGTAAGCTACAACAGGTATAGAGAAACCTAGTTATAAAGTGTATGTAAAAAGTAGGGATGTCTCCTTTGAAGAACTGTGGGGGATTATATTACAATTCTTTTTTTTTTTAATGTCAACCAGGGTTTTTAAATCATGAAGGCTTGATTCTTAATCCTCCAGGTATCTTGTTCAATCAGCAAACACTCTTTATTGAGAGAGCAGCGTATGGAACCTCTTGCTGAGCTCAGAGCAGTCAAACATAGCCAGGCAGCTTGAGCATCACTCTGAGAATCCAGTGCAAAGTATTCCTGACAACTTTTCTTTGTGAATAGAGAATAAGGTGTTCCAGTTCTGTACTCTGTAGGAAAGTCTGCATCCGTTTACATAATGCAACTGTTTTTAATATTAATTTAGCCCATAGATGGCTTATGACTTTTAAAGATTACAGATTAATGCAATAACATGGAGACTTCCTTAGTGTGGTCATTGATATGTGGATAGCCAACCTCATGTGGTATAGAGAGAACCTTAGACTGGCTGAGTTTTTCAGATGCAATTCACATTCCTATGCAATAACAGGTGTTTATTGGTTTTTTGTTTTGCAGAGAGGCATTTTGTCTAATGAAATATTCAGCCCCTATACCATAGCAGTACTTGTGGGAACTCCACAGCTTCTCCCTGGCTGCTATTTCAACTACTGGCCTATAGCAAAGGCTGCAAGCAGTATACTGGTGTCTGAGGCCACTGAATCCATATAATCTGGCTTATTGGCTGTGCTTGTGGCCTGCTCCAACCTCAGTGATGAGTTTATGCAGAGCTGGTGTTGAACTCTTAGGGGAATTTGCGCATGGCACAAAGTGACTACAACCCCCTCGTGGTGAATTCTCTTTGCATTGTAGCCCCCTTACCCGGTGCAGAGCCAAGTCTGTATTGCTGCTGGTATGGGGTGCTCGGAGGTACGTTGAGGGTGGGGTGGGCTAGAGGAGAGTGGAAGGAAGCGTGCCTGGGGCAGCAGGCCTGCAACCTAGTGGTTCCCTAGTATTGCAAGCCTCACAGGGGCTCTGGCAGTATGGGGAAGGGTGGGTGCAAATTATGAGAGCCTGTAAATAGCTCTAACCTGCTCTGAGGTCAGACCTAGCTTGTTCCCCCATCCCACCACTCCTCTGTCCCTGTGCTAGGCTCTGCAGTAGTACTGGATGAATTCCCCTTGCTTTGTACTTGCTCCAAGGCCATCCATCCATCCATCCATCCACTGGGAGCTTTCTGTGGCCACTGGGCCTCTGGGTGGGTTCCACTGCTGTGGAATAATATCACATGGCTATTTAATACAGAGCCTCTGTAGGGTTACCATATTTAAAAAATAAAAAAAGAGGACACTCCACGGGGCCCTGGCCCCGCCCCTTTCCCACCCCTGGCCTCACCCCAACTCCGCCCCTTCCCCACCCCAACTCTGCCCATTCTCCGCCCCTTCCCAAAGTCCCCGCCCTAACTCCCCCTCCTCCCTCCCAGCCATGCGAAAAGGGCTGCCCAAGCGCTTCCGGCTTCACGGTTTGCCGGGCAGCCCCGAGACCTTGCGCCCCTGGCCGGCGCTTCCCCAGCGCAGCTGGAGCCCGGGAGGGGAAGTGCCCAGCCGGGGGCGCAGGGTCTGGAGGCTGCCCGGTAAACGGTGAAGCTGGTAGCGCTCGGGCTTCGGGCAGCCCCCATGCCTCCAGACCCTGCACCCCCGGCTGGGCACTTCCCCTCCCGGGCTCCGGCTGCTGTGCTCCTCTCCTGACTCTTCGGCTCTGTTTAAGAGCCGAGCTGCCCGAGCGCTCCGGCTTCGGGCAGCCCCCTTGCCTCCGGACCCCAGCCGCCGGCCGGGCACTTCCCCTCCCGGGCTCCAGCTGCTCTGCTCCAGCGGCGCAGGGTCCGGAGGCATGGGGGCTGCCCGAAGCCGGAGCGCTCGGGCAGCTCAGCTCTTAAGCAGAGCCGAAGAGTCAGGGGAGGAGCAGAGCAGCCGCGGGAGGGGAAGTGCCCGGCCGGTATTTTCCCGGACATGTTCGGCTTTTTGGCAATTCCCCCCGGACGGGGGTTTGATTACCAAAAAGCTGGACATGTCCGGAAAAAACCGGACGTATGGTAACTCTAACAGAGAAAGAAATTAGAATCTCTTCCTGAGAGGCATAGAGAATAGGCTAGACTCTTGCAGCTTTCCAGCCTAAATTGTTTTCTATATATATCAATATGTAGTTTAATCGTTGTACTATATTTAACATTGGCTATTAATTTTCCCCCAACATACTTGTAAAATGGAATACAGATAATCCTATTTCAGAATGTAAATGGATTCAATTATTGCACTGAATTCTGTTTTAAAAAGCTCGGAGTGGGGAGCAGGGAGGACCATGTGCTTTGGTTTTCATAGTTCTTTTTATTTAATTTTTGTAGTGGTCTTCTTCATAAATACTTGATTAGAAATTACATTTTGTTCAGCTAAAGAGATTGCTGATTTCTTGTAGCTGGAGCTATCAAGAGAGAGCTCTACAAAAGAATTACTGTGTAAGATCTCTTTTTTTTCTCCAAATGTAATTATATAGAAGCCTTATTAAATTAATTTAACTAATAGTTGAATAAAAATTATATTGCAAGGGAGTATGACACACCTCCAGGTTATTGAATATATTGTAAATTCTTTATATTTTATCAAAATTACATGTGCATTGGCTGGAGAAATTTAATAAACGTATGAAAAATGTTTCAGAAAAGTATTTGTTTTGTGATAGTTGGGCCCAATCCTGAAAGATGCATGGAAATTTTGTTGATTACAATGGGAGTTTTGTCCATGGAAAGTTTGTAGGACTGGGACCTTATGCTGTATGCAACACCTGAATCCTCATGTCACCATTGTAAATATTCATTTGCTGCAGGAAATGTTTACACCTGCATCCTGCAAAAAGTGCCATTTTTAATGCTATTAAAAAAAATGGCTTGTACTTTTAAAATGTATTGTTAAGAAAATGTAAGTCCTATTTACTGCCGGGATGTGAAATCTGTATCACAGCATTGTAATTCACAGTGGCTGTCGCTCCCTAAAGCAACATTTTCAGCAGTCTCACGAAGGGTCAGATTCTGCACCCATTGAACAATGGCAAACTTTTCATCGATGTCAGTGGGTGCAGGATTTGGCTAATATTTTGCAGCACAAATACATTATCACTGAACCCATTAATTTTGCCTTTATGTTTTCCACAACAGCTTCTAAAAGTTTAAAATGTCTTTAATTTTGCTATAAAATTACCCGTTTTGAGCTGTGCAAGATTTGTTTGACTGACTTGTATTGATTTTAAACGTAAGCAGCATTGGATACAAATAATGGATTTTTTGGGATTGTTTTCAGCAATAACTTAGAAGAAATAATAACTTCGAAGAAAAATGTGTTGCGATCATATTTGAGGAAAAAGGTAACCATTTAATAAACTGTAGCAGTTTATAAAACAAATACCCTTACTATTTATTATTTGACTGTGTGCTTATGGCTATACAAGAACTGCAATTTACAATTCCATTGTTATGCAATACTGTTGAATTACTTTAACCATATTGTTATGAATGAGGTGGAGACACTTGCACACCTAATGTGCGGTTTATTTTTGTCCAGTTGACTCATATAGAATATAATATGCCAGCATGATCTTTGCCTCAATGAACCAGTAAAGGGCTGATCCAAAGCCCATTAAAGTTAATTAAGTCTTTCCATTGACTTCAATGGGCTCTGGATCAAATCCTAACTTATGACTGAATTGTGAGATCCTTACTTATGCTGAGTAGTACCTGACTCTGCAAGAATTCCTATTGACTTCAGTCAGAATGTTTTGTTGAGTAAAGGACTACTCCGTGCGAGTAAGGGTGTCAGAATCCAGTCCCCAGGATATATTGTGTGAACCAATTCAGGGGCTATTATTGCCCTTTCTTGAGAGAACCTGTGTAAGGGCCAGGAAACTCCTGCTGCTTGGCAAAAGGAGCTGCCATATGTTGTGAGAGGACATCCATTATGAGGACTTGAGATGCTTTCTCTGAAGTTGCTTAGTTTCCAAAAGGAAATTGGCAGTATAGGAGAAATTATTCCTGCTACTACATTTCTTGCTATGTAAAGAGAGAACCACCGATTTTCCTCCGAGCAACATTCTCACATCTCAAAAGATAAGCACCTCTCAGCTTGTATAAACTCAGAACCATGTTGTAATGAAAATTCATTTGGCATCTTGTTTAGAAGTGTCCAGATTATGGAAGGAGTGATATAATCAGTGTTCTATTCACTGGCTTGGTCCATTATGTGTTACAGCTAACGAGAATAAAAATTGCTTTTCTAACTTGCACAGCAGCATTTTGTAGTGTGTTGCCGAAGTGGTAACTAAGTGACAGACATGACCCATCTGTGAAATACCATTTATGTTGTGCAATGCCACTGCTGGCCTACGTCATAGCCCAGGTGTGCTGCAATCTATAAACATGTATGTGACATGGACTGCAGAATGTCTGTAACTGTAACCTGTGTTGTTCTCAGGCTGGTAGTGCTACTGGTTACCACAAATGGCATATCACAAACCACAGCATGAATGTGCAGTTCTCCAGGTGTAGGGCAAGGATAAAGTGGTATCTGGATGTTTCAACTAACACATTTATTTAAATGATTATATGTTCAAAAATCATAGCATATGTATTAGTATATGTGATACATATATGTTGAAATTCACATCACATTTTGCATTTAATGGACTTCCTGGGCCAAATTCTGCTGTCTGATGTTGTAAATCTGGAGTACAGTAACTCCATTTATTGAAGGGTAGTGGAGCTAAATTTGGTCATTCTTTCAATGTTTATTTCAAAATGGAACTACTTTTTTTTTAATTGAAAGAATAAATAAATAGCAAAAAAACAAAACAAAAAACACCAGGAAATGAAATACAATAAACTATGGCAATGCAAAATTATGGTGGAAATTCAAGCTTATGAAATAGGCAAAATAACTTGCCAACATTGCATATATTTTATAGGGTTAACTCCTCCTCTTTACTGTACCGATGTGTAAGGCCTGGTTTAAACACAATAGTTTAATTAAAGGTATGATTTTAAACTGATTTCGTTAAATCAGTGTATAATTTTGTGTTTTGGACAATCTTGAATTGACTTTAAACCTGGTTTATGTTGACAGGAGCAAACTAAATGGACATAAACAGTTTTAAGACAATATAAGTGTGTCCACAAAAGGGGTTTCACCAGTTTAACTAAAGCAATTTGTGTGTAGACAGGCACTAAGAAGAGGAAAGAAAGAGCAGAGGCCACCTTCTCTCTGCGCAAGCAGCCATGGAGAAGTATCTCTTTTTGAAAAAGAGTATGTCAGGAAGTGTGTCCAGCTAATCAAGAGAAGCCCATGCTACATCCCAAGGAGCCTGGCCTGCTGGAAATGGGGCATGCATGTATCCCCTGCAGGTTTGATAATCGGCAATGAGTCCTATCCACCAACAGGTCGGCATGCCCTTCATGCCTGCTCAAAGGAGCAAAAAAGTATACACCACACTGTGTGGTAACCCACAGTGCAGAATCTTGTCTTATGCCAATACGTCTAATTGCAGAGAGGACTCACTGGCCAGCCTTCTGTTTATCTTCACTTTGTTGGCTTGTTGCATCAGAGTAGGATTTGACCCATACTATATTAAGGCAGAAAAGTTATTCAGACTCCTTCAGGTCTGTTGGCAAAACTCCAATTGTCTTAAACAAGAGCCATACCGTGAGAGGTGTTGTATACCTGCCATTGCCAGTCTTCCATGAGAGAGGGAATCGATCAGCAATGTGGACTGGATCTTCAGGGTTTGGTCCATAGAAAATACCACATATGTACCAGCGCAGACAGTATTTGTGAGAACCTCAACTTTAAACTTTCTGATTTTGTGTGTTTTGTAAAACCTCAGCTGCACCATTGAATTAATGCAGTGTTTTGCAATTATACATCTTAAAACATTCTTGTGGGGGTAATTTGCAGGGCACTTCATTTACAGAGAATTGTTCTCCCCCCCTCCTTCCCCCATTATAGGCTGTGTTAGCCGAGGCTGTGAATTGTGGCTTGGCATTAATTTTGCATACCTCTGGGTGATTATTATGCTTCAGTAGAGTAATTTAATGGATGAATGTGAATCTGGAGGAGGGATGATATAAAAGAGGATAAAGCTGGAGAATAGATTTCCATGTGCTATACAGCTCACGGGTCTTTATACTGCTGACTATTCTTATAGTTAGGAATCCTTGCCCCTTTGCTTAAGTAGTCTATGGACCAGATTTTACTTGGGTAACAACTGTTGCAGATGTGGTGATTTCCTCCTCCTCTCCAGTGTTTTTTAACACTGCTGCCTTTGGTGTTTTGCCACTGTATGTTGGCTGCTAACTAAAGCTTTATCACCTTGTTTAGGGAACTCATCATGGTATCATTCAAAATCTGAGTTGCCCAAAGCTAGATTTATGGTTGCAGGGGGGCATAGCCAATAGTCTGTTTTTATGTGGGGGACAAGGTGGGTGAGGTAATAAACATTTTTATGTGGGAAAGATACAGTTTTTAAATATTTTTCAAGGTTTTGCCTTAACTGCAAGTATCCTCTGCAATCTCTTTTAGAAGAAGGCCAGAGCAGACCATTTCATCAATATTTTTGCTGTCTGGAGTCTGTTAAATGTGTTAAATATCCTTGTGAAATGACTTTAGATGGCTGGGTACATTATAGGGCTTTTAAACTGTCTGGTAATGATGTCAGATACGCCAGGAATAAATAGTGAATGCTGAAGGATTTTTTTCCCCCCTATTTTTTTTAAATTAAGCAATGATTTAGTGATCAATAGCAATAAAATAATCCAGGCACTGCATTAGTGAACGATTACTGCCCTTCTCAAGTGGTTGTTTAGCTTTAAAGATAAGCTTCATAGTGTGTTGTATGATAATAGTGATTGATGTTTTCCTCTTTGTTGATTTCTCTATATTACTTTCTGTATCTTAGTCTGATTTGTGCTGTATAATGCACCAGAGGTTTGCAGCTCTCTCCCCCGGAAACCTACTTCCTCCCATGCCTTACTGCTTAATTAGATGACTAGATATGATGAGGGATTTATATCTTGCTCAAAGAGAACTTTGTTCTTTATATTTCTGTCTGGGTGCCTTTCTTACCTAGGGCTACATCACACCCTCTGCTGTGAGATGTGGAGGGAAGGGAAAAATGGCTAGCAAACATTCAAGGAGGTGGTGGAGAGGAGCCTGTGGCATTGTTCCCACGTATAGGTTGTGCAAGGTCCTGTTTGTTACCAGCCTGCCTGTGACTTCAGGGAGCTGTTTGGCCAGAGGGGAGGGCAGAGCTGGTGGACAGCTGATCTAGGCAGCAGTATCTCCCTTCAGCCCTGTAAAACTTCTGCTGGACATAATGCTGTCACTATTAACTCTTGTAGCATCTGCATGGGAATAGTAGTGAGTAAGGCAGAGGTACGTGGTGGGCATGCAGTAGCCCACACTCGGGGTATATGGGTTATCTTGAAGAAAAGAGGACCAGGGTGATAGAGCAGAGGGCTTGGTAGACACCCTGAGCTGTGTGGATTTCCCTGTGGATGATGAATTTAGAGGGCCATGACACCATCTTTCTTGGTGAAACCAAGCTTAAACTTGGGACTTTGCTGAGCGACTTTTCTCCTCCCACAACTTTTCCATAGCAGGGAATAATTTAAGCCCAAAGTATGTGCATGTTAATCAAAGCCTCATCCTCTCCTCCTGCCTTGTCCATTCAGTGAAGACACCACCCAGTGGTAACGTCACAAACCCAGGATGGTGACATCACTGAATGAATCTGCCACAATATCTGACTAGGTTGGATGTGCAGGCTGAAACCTTCTTTCTGTGCACCAGATATCCCAATGATCAGGTATAAAGGGAGAGAACTTGCATGATGACTTAATGGGGCTTTGATTAAATATTTCTAACCTTTGCCAGACTGTGGCAGTAGTTCTTTAAATAGCTGCTTTTACCTCGTTTTACAATACTCCTCTTCTCTTCTTGTCTGTTTTAATAGTCTTATCTTGATATAAAAATAGAACATTCAATTTTTCCTGAAATTACAGGGGTCAGTAGTTAATTGTGAGGATCTTAATTATTTTGCAAAGAGAAATAAAATGTCTTAAATGCATTTTAAACGCACACTGACTTATGCCTCGAAATCCTGGCTCCATTGAAGCTAATGGCAAAACTCTTATTTGGATTTTACCCTAGGTTGTTTTACGGCATGTCTGAGGTATGGGTCATAGGGTAGATCCTCAGTTAGTGTCAGTTATCATAGCCAAGGATTCTGTTCCTCTCCCTGTTCCCCATAACAGGGTCCCTCCATTCTTCTCTCCAGGCCAGGGGTTCTGTGCCCCCCTACATTTTTCCTTCCTCCTCACAGCAGGGTTTCCCATTTTCTGCACCATACCAAATGCTCTGCATTGTATGTCTCCCTTCCTCACACCCCAAAGTACATTTCTTTCTCCCAGGTTAGAAGGGAGGGATGGACAGCTGGTGCTTTCTTTCCCCCAACTGGAGGGATGTGCAGAGGTATTGTTATGATGCAAGGTATTATGGGTGCCATCAACAGATGACAATGGCTCCATCTATCCACCATTTTCCCTTTTGCAATGTGCTGATTTGTCCCCAAAATCAATAGTTTTGACTTTTGATGCCTACAACAAATTGCCTGTATGTAACATGATAACTTTTGAACATTGCATCCAATCAAACAGAGACATGCAATCGAATTGTGTTATAAATCCTCTCAAGGTTGGCCAGTAATAATAAATGGAAATGGCTGACTGAAGCGTGAAGGCTTGTGCCCCTGAACTTCTCTGCTTCATCATTTCTTGACTGGTAAAAGGGACATTGTGTAACCTCAGACTTGTTTCCAAATAATTTCTTAATATAATAATTTCTGAATTGCAGTGCATCAAATCTAATGCAGAGTTCTTAAAATAAAGGGCTTTGATCATCTTTTTCCTAATGATCTTAATTTGTATGCATAAACTCCACTCTGCAGCTTTTAATCTGTAGGATAGGTGTATAATTAATATCATGGAGGAGTTACTGTTTAAATGACTTACTCTGGTATTATTGCTTTAGCCACTGTATCACATTTAAAAATTGGATGCAAACAAATTGTTATTGCAGTGTTAAGGTTAAGATTTTAAGTTCATAATAAGAAATCCCAGACTCAAAGTTCCTACAGCATTTTTATGACACTCTGACGTACATATTTTTCAAAAGAGACAAAGAATGAGATTTTCAGAAGTGCTCTGTATTGGCCTGACTGTTCCCTTTGAAGTCAATGGTAAAATTGGGGAAAAAGTTAGACCAAGACTGAGTGCTTTTGAAAATCCTAATTGAAGAATTTAAAGGGTCACTATGCAATACAGAATAGCATTAGTGTTTTTTGTACAAGCTGTCTTCCAAAATATGGCATAGTTGCAAAACTCAAATTAAAAAAAAAAGGGGGAGGGATAAACTCACAGGTGCAGGCAAGGCAACAGAGAGCTTTTCAGTTGAGAGAAAAGGGCATCTACAAGATGGAGAGAGAGCAGAATCTTCAGAGGTGAAGGCTTTTGCACCAACAAATTTAATCAGAATAATCATATGCTTACTTTCTAGTGGTGTGTTTTTGTTTCTTTATCTGTTCCCAGCCCAGCATCCAGGATATCAGATTCTGTCTCTCTCTCTTTGGGTGAAATTCTGTCCTGGACTTCTAAGTCTTTGTTGTCTCCCCTATCCTGTCTAGCTCAATATCTGCAGCTACGTTTTGTGTATAGTCTATATTTTACAGCATGGCATGAAAATCTTGTCTGCTAACCCACACGTCTGGGTTTCCATTCAGTGAAGTTACTGAGGTTTTTACATAATAATCATAAGGTTTTTTTCGCTCCATCTTGATTAATACAAGAAAGGGAAGAAGCATTGGATACTGTTTCTGATCAGTAATCAGTAACTGCAGCCATATCTCAGTGGAGTGTGTAAGAAAATTTGGGATTTTAAATATTCTCAGCTGATTCCTTCATTTTCAGTGGAATGACTTCTTGAGCTTCATTGTTTTGTACAGCTTCAATAAAGTCAAGTACTAGAAATGTCCTTTTCTTTGGCAGAGCCAAAATGATTCCATCCCATGATTCAGGCAGCTCTGTTGGAATTTTTATGTTCTTGCTGGTTTTTGGACTCTTCCCCCTCCCCCATTCCAGAATTATTATTATTGTGCAGTGGGATTATGCAGCTGTGTCATAAAGGGAATTTTACAAATCCCCTGCTAGAATCTTCATTTCCTGGCTTCTCAGAAGCATTCACTTCAGAGAATCAAATCAAATGTGTCTTTGATTTTGGTTTTGTTTCCTGGCTTCTTGGGCCTTTGACAAGCACATAATTGGGGCTGGCTCCAGGCACCAGCCGAGCAAGATGGTGCATGAGGCGGCATTCCGTCCAATCCTAGGGCGGCACGGCCGCTTTTTTGTTTTTTGTTGTTGTTCCGCTCCGGCCGCCCTGTAGGGGGCAGCGGCATGGAGGACGGGAGCGCCTTGCAGCAAGCCTGGCAGGGCAGCCCGCGTCCTTCCCTCCCTGCTGACCGGAGCGGTGCGGAGCCCTCCTGGCAGGGGGCAGGGTGGGAGGGGCCGCGTGGCAGCGCCCCGCTGAAGCCCTGGCCGCCCCCCTTCTCTCTCTCCCCCCGCTCCCTCCTCCTCCCCCCGCTAGCCGGGGCACATCTGCAGGGCAGGGAGTCCCCTTGCACCCTGACTCCGACCGCGCCGCAGGTTTTTTTTTCTTTTTTGCTTTGCTGTTCTGGCCGCTGCGGTTTTTTTGTTGTTTTTGTTTTTTCTTGCTTGGGGCGGCCAGAAAGCCAGAGCCGGCCCTGCACATAATGTCATTTTTAACCTATTTTAGTATCTATAGCCTTGAAGTTAATTTCCCCAAATCAAGACTTGGTACAGCAGTGTATTGATTCAGACCTGCCATCAGTCCCAATGTGGCCTGAAATATCCTGGGTTTCTTAACACTCCGGGGTTTTGACAGTCCTGATCAATGTGCTGGGGACTGTTGGACACTGGTGCCAAGAGTTTAAAAACTAGTCTCCTGTAGTAAGATGAGGCCCTGAAACATAAACCCTTATATCAGAGGCCCGGTATGAGGCCTAAGACCTGAACTAACATAATGGTCAAGACTTTGCTAACATAAAGCAAAGTTAAACTGTGAGTCAAAGGCAGGTCCTGCTCACAGAAGCTGGCAAGGAAAGGGCTGATGTTGCAATAATATAAGTACCTAAAAGGTACTGGACACTAGAGATATAAACATATGCTAGGATGGTACCAGAACACTCCAATACTTGCACATTCCACACAGATAACAAGGAACAGGCTGACCCATCCTAAAGACGGGAGCAAAAGGGTAATATGGTGGATAGAATTGTTTTGTTTGAACCAACGTGTACACGGTGAGAGGCGGCACCTTATTGCCTACAGGGTTGCACCTTGCTACATAGAAGGGTTGCACCTCAGTACGTCAGGAGTGATGTGTAACTTGTTTGCACCTGTGTATAAGAACACATCCCTGGGGCGGTGTCCTTATCTGGCCTACTGGGCAGCGGAGAGTCCCGCCACTGACTGAGCTGGTCCATTGTCAGGGGGCACATATTTGTAGTATGTCCTGTAGAGTCTGAGGGAAACTATTACTGTGCTTTGTTTGACAATAAACCTGGCCGGGTGCCTTCGTACCTTATCAGAGACTGTGGTCATTGGGGGTTCTCTCAGGGTCTGCGGTGTCAGCTATCTGTGCAGAGCTGGGGCAGCACACAGAAGGAACACACACATGCATGCAGCCGACTGTTATCAACATTGAACAGAGCAGAGCACCACACTGGTGACGTCTGACGACATCTCCAACTGCTGAAAGCCTCTGTACTGAGCAGACAAAAGGCTGAGAAGAGATAGGCAGAACACTTTTGACTAAATGTATTTTTGTCAAATCAAATTAATCTGTTTCATAAAACTGAGACATTTTGCAGAGAGGGATTGATCTTGACAAAGTTTTTGATTGGAAGGTTACTGATGTCCAGGACACTCTGTTTGCTTTAGAGAGAGAGAGCGAGAGCAAGCCAAAACCAGACGTTTTTGACACAATTCTGTATTGAAAAAACTTCTGATTTCTTTTTTTTCCAGAATGAAAGCAAACATCAAAAGACCTACATTCAATGCCAAGCTCTAGTGTAGAATTGCAAAGCACTATTCCTAACCCTGGGCTAGACCTTAATATCACGCTAGGTAAAAGACGACTGAAACGCTGAGTGTTTTGGATCTAGTGACAAATTTTTTCCACGTTTTCTTCCACCAAAACAATGGTGAAGACTGGAGCTGGTTGAATAACATAACAAATTATTTGAATAATTTGAGAATGAATGCAAAAAATTAACCAACATTTTTTTTCTTGTCTAATATTGTTTCAGCAGGTTTAATAAGGACACCAGTTGAAAAGGAATTTCAGACAGATCACTTCTGTTACCAAACAAAAATATCGTTTAGTGACCGCTAACAAAATTATTTAGCAAGCTTTTATTCTACTTCAGTACTTATGCAATTGACAGCCCTGGAAACTGTAACCATGAAACAGGTACATCAAGAGCAGCAGCAATGCAAGCTGCTCCTGCTGCCCCATCAATCTGTCTTGACCTTTATCTGGAAGAACCCCCTACTATGCATAGAAGTAGGGTTACCGCCTGGCTGATTTTATTGTTGTTTTTTTTTAAATGGATTTCCCACTTGCCAGAAAAATAATTTAATCTGCCTGTTTTTTTTTAATGTGGGTCTAAAGATTTGCATTATTATCACAATACACTAGGATATCTAATGTTAAAAATTTCTGTGTCCAGCTAAGTGTTCTCACTTCTGCAGTTTAAGTGATGATGGAGCAAAACTAGTGAAAGTACAGCCACTGTCTGCCCACCAACACGCAAGCTCACCGTGTGTGTGTGAGAGAGGGTTTGAGTCACGTGAGAGCGAGGAGACATGATGTTATACATCTTACTATACTATAAGTGGCTGAAGGGGTTGCGGAGTTGCCTTGTGGTTGGGGGTTGGGGTTGCAGTGGGCTTGCCTTGGGCAGTTGCTGTTTTTTTTGCATTCAAAGGTGGCAACCCTACATAGAAGAAGTAATTCACTTTCCAACCCCATCAGTCCTTGGTCTCTGTTCCAAGACTTCCTATGTGTGCCTATAAATAACAGCTGTAGAAGTAGATTTATGTATGTGGACATATGTCCGCCAGTAGCTGGATTGAGACCACCAATCCATTTCCTTAGGACACCAAACAGCCAACAGCCAGTTTAGCTATTTTACTTTATTTGGCTGTATTTGAATCAGTGATCTCTAGCCTCCAAAGGCTCTGTATCCCATGAAAACATCCAGTCACTCATGGGGCTTTTATTTTGGTATGGCATGTCATCTGATGTGTGTTTCCTAAAGCTTTCATTTAAAAATAATCTCACCTTAAAAATGTGAATACATGGTCAAAAGGATTAGGAAAACCCTAAGCACTGGAAGATTGTGTGCAAGTGGGACTTGGTTAAATGTGGAATCATTCACAAGAACATGTTTTCATTGACCATGCCATTTGGTATATGAAAGAACTATAAGGACTTCACCTTCATGATCTTTGTCACTTACAACTCTTGCCTGAACAAATTATACACTGTGGGTGAGATCCTGGGGAGATGCACAAAGATGAACTATGGAGCCACAACGATGGCTTAATGCTACCTTTGTATTTCCCCATCCCCAGACTTGTGCTGAGCTCAGCTTTACTGGTCTGTATAATCAGGGCCTGTAAAACTTACCACCAAATAAATTTACTCTAACTAATTACCTGCACAGTTCACATCACTTGTTAAGTTCATTTCAGAAATACCCTCCTGGCCTTTGATGGCAGGTCTCCCTCCATACATAGACAGCATGCCATCACATATGACACATGTTATTGCAACACTTGAGATAACTGCCATTTTATGCTACATTTAGGGCCCATCTGCACAGGCCAGTTGACCATCATCTACGGTTGTGTTAGAACACAATAGTAAGAAGTTGAGAATTCTGCTCTTCGGCCTTGGGTTTCATTTCTTCAGGTTATTTCCCCCTCCCCCCCCGAGTATTATTATATCTAAAAACTCTCATGTCTTTTGTTTTTAAACACGAGGAATCCAAGTACATAAATAACTGTATCAGCAAAAAGGAACAATAGAATAATTTACAGTAGTAACATACAATCACTAGTAATACTAGGGGGAAGGGATAGCTCGGTGGTTTGAGCATGGGCTTGCTAAAGTCAGGGTTGTGAGCTCAATCCTTGAGGGGGCCACTTAGCGATCTGGGGCAAAATCAGTACTTGGTCCTGCTAGTGAAGGCAGGGGCTGGTCTTGATGACCTTTCAAGGTCCCTTCCAGCTCTAGGAGATAGGATATCTCCATTTATTATATTATAATACATTTTCCCCTTTCTTTTGAATATAAAATAACCATTTTAACAACATTTATTTAATTTCCAAGTAACAGACCCAATATCCCTGACACTTTTGTTGAAATGATTTAAGTATAACTTCCTTTTTCAATTACTCTGTGGTGCTGCAGAACAGCACATTATTTAAAATTAAGAAGCAACACCAAGGTCCTATTTACAATTTTTGGTTGTTCATTGGTTTGAGGATGGTTATTAGAGCAATTAAAGAAACAGGACCAAATTAACATGGATTTCTTGGGATTCTTTGTTTCAAAGATTGAGTTTTTCTATTTCTAACATGTATCATGCTTGTGGTAACCAATTTGTATAAGAAGATGCCCTTATTATGAGAGATTTCCCAGCTAGAAATAACAGTCAAACCAGTTTTTTTGGCTTTTCTCATCTTGTTTCTCAGCATTTTCTGTGCAAGTGTTATTGCTCCTGGTTGCAATTTAATATTTGGCTTACTAGTGATCTTCCCAATTACCTTGATTATCTAAAAATATGCTATTTTGGAACAGGTCTATAGAATATATTCTAAAGTGCTTTATTACCTGTCTGATTTATGATATCCCTACTGGGATAACACTATATTCTGCATAGAATTTTTATTGTGGTTTGCTTACAAGCCATTGCAGAACTTCTTGTATAACTGAATGTGCATTGCCATTCTTCTGATTCTAATGCAATGTTCAAAGCTTTTTCCCCTCTGGAAGTTAAAACATTTACTACTTATACAGAACTTTTTGTAGTCACAAAGGCCTGAATGCACAAAAGGAGTGTCATAACACTTAACTTTTAGGCACCTAGAAAATCACTGTGATCCACAAACCTGAGTGAGTGCCTAAGTTTCTGTGCAGTGAAAGGGGAGAAATAGACACCTTAGAATACGATTCACAAAAGCCAGCGTGCTAGCTAGAGAGCTCCTAAGCTAGCCAAAAGGAGATACTGATGATAGGATTGTGTGCTAAGCTCTGCATCATCTTGGAGATTAGTCCCTAAATCCAGGCTGCAGGGAGGCACCTATCTTATTTGGGAGTCTCAGCTGCAAACCCTCTCTTGGCACTGGGCACCTACACTGTTAGCAAGAAGCAGCCTGGTAAGGAGGACTTCCCTCATAACTTGTAGCCCAGGGGCTAGGCTAGGCTATTCTCTTGAGAGATGGGAGACCCCTGGTTCTAGTCCCCCTTCTGTCTTGGGGGGAGGGAGGAGAAGGGATTTGAACAGGGATCTGCCACCTTTAGGAGGGTGCTCTTAACCATTGGGCTATGGGATTTTGGAACATGGGGCTCCCTCAGTCTTTCCTATTGAAGCTGTTGCACTCTGGATAAATAAGAAAAGAGTCATTAAAACAGGGGGAATGGATCCTGGGTCTCCCACCTTTCAGGTAAATCCTCTAACCTCCAGACTACTGAATCATTTGTATGTCTGAGTGCTCTCTTTTTCTTTGAATCATTTGGGCCAGAGAGCGCGAGAGAGTTTATAATGTAGATGTACCCTCAGCAGCTTCATGCACCCTGCACCTCCTGGTTGTTTTGTGTGAACTCATCTGAGTGGCCCAGTCCAGTAGGTACTCTCTGACCAGGCCTACTGGATGGGGCCCTGCTCCTGACTTAAGCAGCCAAATGCCTGTCTTTCCCTGGGTTGTGAATTGGGTTGTGACAGGCACCTAAATGCCTAGAGAGAGGCATGCCCAGAGGCAGAAACGTAGGCGCCTCGCAGACTTTTACTCTGAAAACTTAGGCGTGGAGTGATTTAGGTGCCTGCAGGGTTCAGTGGGAGTTTTGTGCATTTTAATGATTCCAAAACTGGGACTCAGGCACCTAGAAGAGGGACTTAAGGCACATAACTCCTTTTGTGCCATCAGGCCAAAGTCCCTAAAATGGTCCACTTTTCATTCTGAGTCATCTGTGCATTGATGCAGTGCTTCCTTGACTAAAATGGCAGTTAAACTGAAGGAGTCTGAGAGATTAGAACCAGCACTCGCACCTGAGCTTGCTTATTGATGATATCTGCACTATCCCGTTGGAAGGCAATGGGCCAAATTCAACCCACATTCCGTTGTTGCCTATGGAGTTAAACTAGAGATTAATTTGGCCCCTGGTGTTTATTCTACTGTTAACTATTTTGGCTAAATTGGTAAAAAGAAACTTTTTTGGTTTAATTATCATGACTCCTCATCTTGTAAATGTTGATCAAATCAACAATGGAGGAATCCTTATTCTAGCTCATTTATTCCCTGAGGATCTCAATGTGCCATCTTTACTCACGGTGAGTGGGACCCTGCTCTTCTAACAGTCCCAGTGGCTACTACTTGCTGTAAGAGTTGGGAGCACGGTCAGTCCCTAAAGCTGAGGGGAAGTTTCAATGTTTTCTCCTCTTTCCCTTCATCTTGTCATTACAGTTGCGGCATGTGGGGAGAGTGGAGAAACTTTGCAAGTATGACATAAACAATACAATCCTTCAGACATTCAGACTTTGATACTGTTTGTATTAAAGCCTTTGAGTTAATAAAAGCTTCTATTTGGACTATTAATAAAAAATGACGGTCAGTTGATGTTATAGTGCATCTTGAGAGTGCTTTAAAAATGCTGTTACATATTTTGATCAAGCTAAATCACAGGGTGGGTTTAAAGGATTTGTTTTCCTGGCAATATACAAGTAGAAGATGAATACTGAAAAATTGCACTGTTAGAGACTTCACTGAAAGAAGCTGATGATAACTATTTGCAAAAGAAACCACTAGATTCCCTAACTTTAATCTCTCCTCCCAAAAAATGTTTTCTGAAAAGGTGTAGAGTAACAGTGCGACAAGGTGGCAGGATTTAAACCTCATTTATGGATGCAGCAATAAAAGCCTTGCATAAAGCTACTGAGGCCAGGTCTGTACTATAAACTTTTGTCAGCATAGTAATGTTGGTTTGGGTCTGATTTCTAATTGTTTATTTGATGACATTTCTGGGGAACTGGAATGAGCTGTATCTGTGAAAGCACTCTCTTGCTGGTATAAGCTACATCTACACTAGGAGAATATAGACCAGGCCCAAGTAAATTTTGCTGAGTCATTGTGGCTGGTGTGGCTTCTTCTAGGATGTGAGAGGTGAGCATGACAGGGATTCACAGGCCGTAGTTTGCCCACCCCTGGTTTAGACAGTAAGCTCATCTGAGCAGGGGCTGTCTTACTCTGTGTTTGTATAGTGCCTCGCATAATAAGGCCACTATTTTGGTAGGGCCTCTTAGTGCTACTGTAATAAGAACAACAACAACAGCTAGGCTTGGAGAGAAGACTTAGACTGAGGTTTATATACTGCTGTTATATGAAATACTAGTAAAGCCAAAATTTAGGGGGTAAATTTGATCTTGCATAGACTTTATTTGAAAGCCACCTATTCATAAAAAGAAGCATGTCTAACCTCCCTGTGTCCCTCCATGCCCACTCCCAGTGACATTTCTCTGAGCAATGCCAGTGCTGTAAACCCAGAGTTTGTCATTTTCGTGCAGCAGGAGTATAAGAGGAGAACAGTATTATCATTGACACTGACTGGTGCTAATCTGTAAATACAGAACAAAAATAACTCTTGGGAAAATTTTTTGCACTGTTTTTTGTTCCCAGCCAAACAATTTATGTAATGTAAACAGAAGCTTAGTATATCCTGCTACACAATGACATGATATGCACTAGAATGCTTCGAAAAAATGGAATGCTTTGCTCTTGGATTAGACAGTCTAATCATGGTAATGGATTTTTAAGGACATGACTGCTGTATATCTGGGGCCATCTTCTGTCCTTGGTTACACCCTAGGGTGACCAGGTGTCTGGTTTTCAACCGGAACACCTGGTCGAAAAGGGACCCAGGCGGCTCCTCTCAGCACCGCCAACTGGGCCGTTAAAAGTCCGGTCGGCAGTGCTGCGGCGCTAAGGCAGGCTAGTCCCTACCTGTCCTGGCTGGCATCGTGCTGCACTCCGGAAACAGCCAGCAGGTCCAGCTCCTGGGGGGGGGGGGAACACGGGGCTCCGCATGCTGCCCCTGCACCGAGCACCAGTTCTGCACTCCCATTGGGCGAGCTGGGGGGGCAGTGCCTGCAGGCGAGAGGGGCACGTGGAGCCTCCTTCGATACACCACCCCCCGCCTAGGATCCGGACCTGCTGGCTGCTTCCGGCGTGTGTGCAGCACGATGCCAGGACAGGCGGGCAGTCTGCTTAGCCCCCGCCCCCCACGCTGCGCCACTGACCAGGAGCCATCTGAGATAAGCCCATGCCCCAACCCTGAGCCCCAGTCCCCTGCCCCAGCCTGGAGTCCTCCCAAACCCGGAGCACCCTCCTGCATCCCAAACTGCTCATCCCCGGCCCCACCCTAGAGCCCACACCCCTGCACCTCAATCCCCTGCCCCAGCCCAGAGCCCCCTCCCACACCCTGAACCCCTCATCCCTGGCCCCACCCCAGAGCCCTCACTCCCTACTGCACCCCAAATCCCTGCCTCAACCTGCAACCCCCTCCTACACTCCAAATCCCTCAGCTCCAACCCCCAGCCTGGAGCCCCCTCCTGCACCCTAATCCCCTCATCCCTGGCCCCACTCCGGAGCTCTCACCCCCTTCCACACCTCAACCTGTATCTGCCTCCTTCACTCTGAATCCCTTGGCCCCAGCGTGGAACCCCCTCCCACACCCAAAACCCCTTATCCCCAGCCCCACTCCAGAGCTCGCACCCCCAGCTGGAGAACATCACCCCTCCCGCACCCCAACTCCCTGCCCCAGCCCAGAGCCCCCTCCTGCACCCTGAACCCCTCATTTCTGGACCCACCCCAGAGCCCACACCGCCAGTTAGAGCCCTCACCCCCTCCCGCACCCCAACCCCTCCCGTACCCCAACCCCCTGCCCCAGCCCAGTGAAAGTGAATGAGGGTGGGGGGAGAGTGAGCCACCGAGGGAGGGGGAATGTAGTGAATGGGGGGGCGGGGCCTCAGGGAAGGGGCAGGGCTAGGGTGTTCGGTTTTATGCAACTAGAAAGTTGGACACCCTATTACACCTCCACAATCCGCACTGCATTGGGAATGTAAATCACCACAAAACTAGATTCACTGAGCTGAATTCTGCCCTCAGTTACTCCCATCCAATTTGGGACTTCACAACTGTGACCAAGGGCAGATTGTGGTAGGCCAGTGCATATAATCTTGTGGTGGTTTACATTACAAATGTAGGCCTCTTTTGCTACTGGTCCGGAGGGGAGCAGAACTATGAGTATGTTGTGGAATTGGAGGGTGTGGGCATAGAGACAGGAAAAATCGTTGAGCAGTGACATCTTCCCCAGTGTGTAGCTACCTCTAATTATGTGTGGTTGGGGTGTGGTAAGTAGAGGGTGTGGAGAAGTTTGAATTGGAGGGATGCTGTCTGGCATGCTCCTCTACAAGTTATGATGCATTTTGAACTGTGAATTAAAATTTCTCTGAGCAACATCAACTCTCTTTCTATGGCTGATCAATCATTGGATGGGTGGGGTCACTAATGTCAGCATGGGATTCTTCTCACACTGCCTGTTTGGGGGGTCTGCGGCAGGGAGTGTAAGAAGCTCCTCTACACCGATGAACTTTGGGATTTGAATGAAATTTCCTCTTGAGTCGGTGGGACAAACCCATATGACAGCTGGGGTGACCATCAATGAGAATTACTTAGTTCTCTAGCTGCAGTGAGAGGCAGCCATCATCAACAAAATGCTTAAAAACCTGAGGGAAAAGTCCCTTCTCCTTCTGCTCCTTCCTGTGATTGTGCCACTGATCCTCAGGCTCTCCTTGGTCGCTGGGCCTCATGTCCTGCTGAATGGGCATCACGGCCATGCCCACTATTGCAGACAGGGCCGACGAGATGGGGGGGGGGGGAAGCTGGTACAAATTACTGGGGCCCGGGGCCCGGCTTCCCCCCCTCTTGTCTGCCCTGTTTAGCCGGTCCGCCCTTGCTGGGGGGCCCGAACCCGCTCCCGAACCCAGCTGCAGAGGTTAGCCCTGTTCAGAGCTCCGTGGGCCAGAGAAGTAAGCTGATTTACACCACCTGAGAATCCAGCCCCATATTTTTTTTTAAACAACTAGAACCAGACTTCAAAATGTCAATTCCGAACTTGCATTTGCAAATCCCTGCAATTGAAAGCTTTGATTAATTCTTAGACTTTAACTCCGTGGCTGCCAGACCATGCCTTCACTTCCTGGTATGAGGTGTAAGGGCTTCTGCTCCCTTCCATCACATGCAGAAGCCCTCAGTAATAGCAGGAGGGAGGAAGGCAGAGTGCCATTTTAGGGCTTGCCTAGATTATTTTGTGTTCAGATACAATGGTCTAGTGTTGGGTTAGCTGACATGAGGCTGGGCAGTGCAGGCCAGGGCAAAATCAATACTGCCAACATCAAGTGCTTAAAATGTATGAGTCCGGCTCCAAAAATATCATGATTGGCTTAAAAATCATGAGATTTTAAACAGTAAATGTGAGGTTCTTTTGTTTGTCTTGTGGGTTCTGGACCTTTATGCTCTGGTTGCTTTCTCATGCTTTTCCTCACAACCATCACGGCTAGAAACTGGTTTTTTAAAACTGAGATTCTCACATAATTACTTGACCCTAGGATCTCAGACATTAATAAGAACACCAGATACCATGAGAAAGTTGGAACGCTGAAAACCACGGGAAACCTCATGTCAGATAATCATGATTAAACTCTGGGATCAAATAAACTTTATTTCAAAGGTCAGTTTAGACTCTTAAAGAAGGGTTTTTTTTAAAAAAAAAAACTTCTATTACTGAGAAGAACAACTTTTATTGACCTGTGCCGAGCTCATTGCAGGATTGGGCCCTCACTACCTGTAGTGTAGTTTTGATAGTGAGCTGTTGGGCATTTTCTAACTCAGATCAATGCAAACTAAATTATTAAACACAACACAATTCTGGGATAAATCTAAGAGCTTGAAAATGTAGGCTGACCATCGGGAGAAACTTCCTGACATTTAGATCTATTGCATTGTGAAATAATCTCCCAAGGGAAGGGGTGAAAAACCCCATTGTTTGGGAAACTGAATAAAGTTCTACTAAAGGAACTAATCTCCATTGTCCCTCAGGGAATGGATTAGATGACCTAACAGAGGATTTTATATTTCTAATTTCTATCATTGCTTCATTTTCCTTTTTACAGTTTGCTCTTTTTCTCCAAAACCCACATTCAGTTGGCCAGAACAGCAGGCTGGAATGATTACTGGGAAGCTTTTAGGAGGGGAAAATGACAGCATGAGTGGAATTCTGAGAAACCTGTAAGCAGGAAAGCAGCTAAGGAAACTGATATAAAAGTTATTTTAAATAGAACTGCTTCATGGAGAGGACCTCCAGAGGGAATTAAAAATTGGGATTGTGTCCTGTCTTGGTTCTTGATGTGCAAAGAGAGCCTGAAATTTTATTTTTAAATGTCTACTGCTACTTCTTGTTTTTATATTAGAAATTTGGGTCTACCTTGTTTTTCCTGGAGTGGTTTATGGATGATTAGAGAATTTACAGGGTGTTTGACATTAGATACAGTGAAACCTGATTAATTGAAAGAGCAAGTGGGTTTTTTTTTTTTTATCCAGACTGTTGAAATTCTTGGTGGGTTTTCCCTTCCCAGTTTATGTTCAGTTCAACCTGTTTAATTCAAACACTCTCAAACTGTTGGAAACAATCTTTGTTTAAAGGTTCTACACCTCCACTAGATCAACAAAAGTTTTAGTTCACATCTGTGGGTTGTTTAACTGAGACCACTAGGAAAAATGCAGAGATGACAAGAGTTTATATTCTTGCTATTTCTAAGGTTAAAGAAAAATATTAAAGCCTCCCCAAAATCTTAACTCCTCTCCCAAACCTTTCAGACAAAGGAGCAAAAAATAAAAAAAGTAGACAAACGCATTCCCCCCCCTCTCCTCCTTTGCAGGTTGCTTTGGAGTTTTTGTACAGTTTCCACTGTTCAGTCACTTTTGGTGACGCCCCTCTATAAAGGCTTGTCTACATGGGGACACCCAGAAAAGGTAAAATGAATTAACTAAAGGTGTGACATTAAAGTACTTTAAGTTCTGTGTGGATGATCTCATTCAAAAGTACAGTGGTCTTAGTTCGCTTTAGCTTAATACCCAACCTTTAGTTAATTAGTCTTAATTTGCCTGAGTGTTCTCAAGTAGGCAAACCTTAAGACATCTGTGCTTTGGAGTAGGTTCAGATTTCTAGGCATTTTGCTGTCAATAGTCAATGGAGAGGAAGGGACCAAGTGCATTTGTGTTTGGTGTTTCCTGCTAAAGCTTCTGCAGGCCACAGAACAACACTAGTGTAGTCTCCATCTCCTGACTCAGGACCTGTTCCCAGTGCCCATTGGAGTCAGTGTATGGATTCCCATTCACTTCCATGGACATTGAATCAGGCCTGTGTAATAATATGCATTCATATTGCAACTGAGTAGGGAGAGTATAAAGGAGTTGTTTAGGAAAAAGTGGTTATGTCCAATGTTGGTTAGTTTCTTTATTTTCTCTTAGTTGGAGGAAGAAAGTTGATAGAACAGAGTGTTAGTTTGGGACACCTCAACAGAAATTAAGTGTAGGCAGGAAATAAAACAGTAAAATCCGTTTTTAAGTGGACTCTTGCTAGTTGAGTTGATATTTAAACAAACCCCAGGTAGGTTGCTACAATGACTGCTTACAGGCAAAGTAGGTGTCTGTAGGGCCCATTTGGACTGAACCTGTCACCCAAAATGGTGTAATTCTGATAGGTTAACCTTTTTTAAAGTTTCCTCTGATTGTGAATTCCTAATGGAATTGTCCCAAAATGATGATGAAGATGGCGGGGGGTGGGGGGAGGATTCTTGAAGTATCAAAGCATAAAAGAGTATAATGATTGCAAATATTCAAGCAGCAAGTAAAACCACTACTTTGCAGCCCTACAGCATTCACTGACATCACAGTGACCGCAGTAGCCATTCTGCTAACGAGAACATTTAATAGCATAATGTAAATAATTTTTCCCCAATGGACAAGATGAATAATATTGAAATACAATATTTTCACAGCTTGACTTTGAGACTCTAGTTTGTTTGAAGGTAGACAGTAGAAATACAAGTCCAGTAGTTGCATCTTCTGTCAAAATGTACAAACTCTACATCTTGGATAGAAGTCATGTGTCTCCATAGCCCTCTTTGGGTTTAGAGAGCATGACCCTTTCCGACCATTTCAGACCTTTCCTGAGGGAAAGGAAGTGCTGATTAGTGCAGGGTGTGGAGAGTGGAAGAGCGAGTGTGTGTGTGTGTGTGTCTACAGCAAGCAGACCCTCATATAGTGAAGCAGCCGAGAACCAGCCCGAAGCCTGGCAGGGACAGAGTGGCCGACTGGGATGCTCAAGGACAGGAGCCAGTGGGAACACCACGCCAGAAAAGAATCACCCAAGAAGGACAAACCAGAGCTGGACCCAGTGTCACTGCTGCCAAGAGGTGTAGGGGGCCATGAGTACTGGGGCTTGTGACCTTGCATTGGGAATAAGGAGGGAGGCTGGAAGGGTTTGCAAAGAGCAGCAGAAGAGGGCACCATTGGGGTTTCCTGGGGAAAGTTTACTGATACCAAAGACAATTAGGAGCACCCAGGACTCCCTGCCAGACTGGAACCCTGCCCAGGATTCCTGAACTCTGAGTGTAGATGCACTGCTCAGTGCCTGTCCTTTCATATTGTGGTAGCTGGGCCTGTGAGGCCTTGTGTGGAGTATAACCCTGTTTTACCACTCCTACATCTTCCTCTATTGTTTTTTCTCCATTTATCCCTCTGTGAATAAACATTTCCTTTTCCTATATTCATTGTACTATTCCTGTGTGTGTGTGTTCACTCCAGGGGGTTTGGAAGAGATGCCCCTGAAGTGGAAGGGAGTTTCCCTTCCATGTTCCTACACACTCCTTTTCTTGGACGGAGCTGCCTGCAAAGCAGACTCTATCTTTGGTCATGAAGGCCAAAATTACATCTATAAAACCTCTCACATAGCTTACTATTCCCACCATACCAGTGAACTCAGCTTTAACTTATGCAACCAGCAATAAACACAGTATGAACTCACTATACCCTTGTGTGTTGCTGAATTTTATATGCAGTATCCACCCACCAAGCTATGTGTAGATTCACTGCAAAACAAAGTCTATGTGCATATGCATATAAAGTAAAATTAAGCCTCATGTGTTGTATGCATCTTCCTCAGAACGTGGTGATAGCAGAGATGGCACTGATGCTTTCACGTTCATTATAATGGCAATTATCATTTTAGATGGGGTACATAAATGTTTCCATTTTGGACTGAAAATTTCCTGGCTTGGTCTGTGCCCAAAACTGTGACGTTTAAAAAATATATCTGAACAAAAAAAAAGTTAAATAGTACTTGAGTATGAGGAGAGGGGACTGGGGGGAATGGGAGAGAGGGAGAGAATACTCCATTGTTTAAAAAAAAAAAAAACTATAATGAATTTTGTGACTTGAACCCCTTCCTCCCCTCCCAAACCCCCCCAACCAAACCAACCTCCCCCACCTCCAACAGATGCAGTGCCAAAATAGATAAAAGGTTGAAAACTGAAATTTGGCAAGGAACTAGTTCTCATGGAGGTGAGATGTGCCCTGGACTGTTTAATTGAAAATTGGTTTTCGTTTGAATTAATTAGTGCTCATTAAAATCATCTGTGCATGTGCAGTGCATTTTTGTAGAGTTAAGTTACTAAACATGTGAAATGTGTAGCTATGTAAGGCAGCACTGCATTTGTGTGGATGACTGACTTAGGCGGGGTGAAAGAAAATCTGGAGAAAACATGCAAATAAACATAGATTTTTTTTTTAAATCAATGCGCCTAGACCTAATTGTCAGCAGCTGCATTTGTTTAGCTATTCTCTGATAGCTGCATGTAAACAAGCTATTTAACAGAGAATAAAAGCTTTATCTAGTATATTCTAAAGGTGAATTCCTGGCCCTGGTATCGTCAGTAGGAAAATTCCCATTAATGTCATTGGGGCCAGGATTTTACCCCAAGACTCTGTAATAGTTCTTAAGTGAGATTTCTGGGTATTAATGCTCATTTAAATTTTCTCTTAATATTTCTGAATATTGAAGAGTATTGGTAAGGCTGGGGGCTTAGAATTTGATCTGCTTTCCCCAATTTATAGGTTTGAAATGTCCACATATAACCGATGATATATAATGTGTCTGTTATTTATTTATTTATTTATTTATTTATTCTGGGACTGTGAAGAAACCCATATATATATTCTGGGTTTCTTCACAGTCCCAGAATAAATGCTTCAGTGTTTTGTTTACAAACAAATTAATCCCAGGAGCACAAAACTGATGAGTAGTCCTACAAAAACAAGTGGGTAGATGGGCACATGATGAAGGATAAAATATTTAGGGCCTGCTCCTGAGAGATGTGCAGTCCCACTCTCAGCCATTAAAGTAAATGGAAGTAAAAGGTGCTCAGTACAATATAGGACAGGACCTTTGAAGAGAGAGATTTTTATTCTCAAACGTTCTAGACGTTGTTATAAGCAGTGAGAAAAATTATTAGAGAAGTACTTGACATTAATTTTTTTAAACACTTCATTAATAATTGTTACAGTTAGCTGCTTTCCATGACATTTTGGTCCTTTTAAACTTTGGAAGGTGGCTGCATTTGAAAGGGAAATGCAGGTTGATAACGTTCAGCTATTGTTTTCGAGTTGTCTTGCTCTCTTCCTTCCCTAACCCCATCCCCCTCTGAAAAAGTCATTTGCAGCCTTGAGACCTCTTACACTGACTATGCTGAATTGTACTAGAAAAGGCAAGGTCAGCCTTGGATAGAAAAAAGTGTATTAATTTTTTATGAGAAAGAAGGTGGGTGAGGTAATATTTTTCTTTTAGTGGACCAACTTCTGTTGGTGGAAGAGACGAGCTTCACAGAGCTCTTCTACAGGTCTGAAAAAAGTTATGGTTACTTAAGCCAGTGGTTTTCAAACTTTGGGTCATGACCCAGTACTGGGTTGCGGAATGCAAGGCACTGAGTCGCCTTGCTCAGCACCCAGGGACCCTGGCAGCCGGCCAGTAAAAACTAGTAGTCCCGACCTGTTCTGACACCGTGCTGTGCCCCGGAAGCAGCCAGCAGCAGGTTGGCTCCTAGGCGTGGGGGCCTTGGGGCTCCGCGTACTCCCCTGCCCTGAGCAGCGGCTTCACACTCCCATTGGTTGGCTCCTGGCCAATGGGAGCTGGGGATGGTGGTGCCTGCAGGCGAGAGCCGCGCAGAGCCACTTGAGTGCCTCCGCCTAGGAGCCAGACCTGCTTCTGGCCGCTTCCAGGGCGTATACGGTCCATGGTTCCAGGACAGGCAGGAAGCCTGCTTTAGCACCCCTGCTGCGCTGCTGACCGGGAGCAGCCGGAGGTAAGCCCACGCCCCAATCCCCTGTCCCGGGCCTGAGCCCCCTCCCACACCCTAAACCCCTCATCCCCAACTCTGTTGGGTCGCGGGCATCAATAATTTTCTTCAACTGGGTCACCAGAAAAAAAGTTTGAAAACCACTGCCTTAAGTAACAAGCTATTTTAGTGAAGAAATAACATCTTAACCAGAAATATGCAAACTAGTTTGGAAAGAATAAGTATTCCACCTCTCCTGAATGTCTACCAAATTACACAGAATAAACCCAGACCTCTGGTGAAGATTCTGAAGTACTTGTCCTACCCCCATAGATAGTGCTTGTTATATAGCTTTGCCCATGTTTCGGCTGGAATTAGAGGTGCCAGAATGCTGTGAGAGTGAGTGTCTATTATGAAGCTCTTTTCCAGCCTGATGGGAAGTAGAATATTCCACAGCAGGTTATGTTCTCACGAGCCATTCATAACATTTTTCAGTCTCCTTTTTCAGAGAGTTAAGCCAAGCAACAAGAGTTTTGAGTGCACACCTGAAATGAATTCTGATCTTCAAACTTTTGAGGGTCAGTCATCACCAAAGGCTCAACCTTAAACAATTGTCTGTTTTAAACCCATACAACTGTGTGAACATAGTATAAATACTTAAGTAAATTAATCTTCACCAGATGTTAATTTCAAGGATAATAATGTGGTCTGGGCCTAATAGGAGTCAAAGTGTAGGTACTAGTACGCATTAGGATTTGTAAGTTTAGGATTTGTAAATTAGTATCATTAAAGTAATTGGGACTTGTGCAGGAATTCTACTATAATTCAGTATTAAATTTACCACTTGGTGAGCCCTAATGTTACTAGAAACCTTCACTAGTTCAGAGGAGAGTTAAAGTTTTTATGAATGCCTGGAATGTTACAAAGCTTAAGAGACAGGCCTATGAAACTCCTTAATTATTGAACATCTAGTTAATTCTAATAGTTCTGTCCCTCCGGCTAGGTTTCTGCATTATCTGCTGGAACCAAATTAGCCACCTCCTTTCCTGACAGAGGAGAACACAGTGTGTCAGATTCTTGTGAGAAAATCTGTGGGTTTTCTTTCTGTCCTCCTCCAGCTCAATCTGTAACATGCCAAAAAAGAAAAGTCAACAAAACTAAGGACCCTGCTCCTAAAGAGGCCTGGATTTTCCACTCTTGGAGTCTGAAGTTAAGGAAAGTCTTGGGGTACGTCTTCACTTACCGGAGGGTCCGGCGGCAGGCAATCGATGTTCTGGGATCGATTTATCGCATCTGGTTAAGACACGATAAATCAATCCCGGATCGATCCTGGAAGTGCTCGCCGTCGATGCCGGTATTCCAGCTCGCCGAGAGGAGTACGCGGCATCGACAGGGGAGCCTCCGTGCCGCGTCTGGACCCGCGGTAAGTTCGGACTAAGGTACTTCGAATTCAGCTACGTTATTAACATAGCTGAATTTGCGTACCTTAGTCCGAAGTGGGGGCTTAGTGGGGACCAGGCCTTGGTCTGCCATGGACATCTGAATTGGATCCATTGGTCACTATGTTTCCCTTCCCCTGAGCCCTTTGTCTGTCTTCTCTATTTAGACTGTACATTCTTTAGGGCGGGGCAGGGAGTGGTGTCGTTTAGCCAGTAGAGTGCAAAGAACAAAGGGCCTGTAGGTGCTCCTAGTAGAGTTGCCAATTTTCTAATTCCAGAAAACCAAACACCCTTGCCCCACCCCTTCCCTGAGGCCCTGCCCCTTCCTGAGGCCCCACCCCGCCCCCTGCTTACTCCATCCCCCCTTCCTCCGTCGCTTGCTCTCCCTCCACCCTTTCTCACTTGCTCATTTTCACTGCAAGGCCCAAACAGGAATATCTATCGTTTTGACAGATGTATTATGCTAAGTTCAGGTTTTATTTGTTACAGGATGCTAGAGCTGGCAGCAAAATAGTCAAAAAAGGTAATTTAAAAAAAAAAAAGAAGTTTCACAAAGGTTTTCATGATTCTTTCCCTCCCCTCTTCCCATTTTTCTTAACCAGCTCCATGTTTTTTGTTCTCTAAAATTACTGTAATTTTTTGTGTGGAAATAGGAACACACATTATCACAGCTGCAATGGGTCCATTAAAGGCTCACTCCCGAAGCCCAAATACAAATCCATAGAGCACAACCACAGAAATGCACCTCTGTCCAGATACCTATAAAAATAAATCTGTAGAAACTGACTCCCACACCCACATGCAGATACACACATGTATTCATGTGTACAAATCTAGCATGCACTAACACAGATATTTCCACATTATTTATTATTACAATTGTTGTTTAGTGCCTAGAGACCCCAACTAAGATCAGGGCTCCAGGGTGGTAGGTGCGGGACATACACACAAGAAAAGAGAGTCTGCAACAAAGAGTTTATAATGTAGCTAGACAAAGGTGGGGAGAAATGTCTGATCCACCGGCTTTTCTGCAATTACTAGTCAACAACGTTCACTTTTAAAGAAATATATCCATTTCTTTTAGAGTTCCCTTCTCTTTCAAAAACATGTTATGAAATCAATACACATATATTTTATGTCATCAATTTTTGTGTGTGCAAGCCAGGAAAAGGAATAAAAGTCAGTTAGGCTGCAAATTTTATTCACACAGATATACACACATGCGGCAATACACCCACCTCCCTACACAAAGACACACAGTCTCTTACATGCATACAAGACATGCATCCACACACTTGCCTACACAGAGACACTTTCATACACTTTTCCAGCGGCTGCCTAAATCACCCAGCTGGGAAGGGAGGAGGGTGGACTAGAGGGGAAAAATTGTGGGGGTGGAGGAGAGAGGATGAGGAGGGAAAGAGGCCAAGGACAAGAGCAGGGTGGGGGTGAGGGGGCAGTGAAGGAGAGAGGAGGGGATGTGGGGTGGATGGGGATGCAGGGGGAGGCAGAAGGCTACAGGTGCATGAGGATGTGGGGGGCACAGGGGTGTATAGGGACATAATGGGAGTGCAGCAGTGTATGGAGGTGAATGGAGTGCCGGGCTGCGGGGAGAAGGGGGGGGTGAGGGACATGGAGTGGTGGCTCTGGGAGGTGGAGAGGATGGATGGAAGAGCGCTGTAAGGGGTACAGGCCTGGGATGGGTAGTAGTGGGGAGCAGGGTGGAACTGGGAGGGATGCAGTGACAGGGCGGGGGTGCAGCCTCATTCCCAGCACTCAGAGACAGGGATACACATACCTCGAACTCCTGGGTGCTGGGGATGGGGCAACAGACAGACCACAGGTCACAGCAGGGTACGCGCCGCAGCTTGAGCCCAGCCACACACACAGCGCGAGGAGAAGAGGGCCAGGCAGCAGTGGGAGAGGCGCACACCACTCGACCCCTCAACAGCCGCCTGCTGCGTGTTCATGAGTGGTGCTAGTTCCTCCCCTGCCCTGATGCAGCCAATGGGAGCTGCGCCTGTGGGTGGGGGGTGGGGCAGCATGCGGAATCCCCCCCAGCAGTCCCCAAGGCTAGGAGACAGACATGCCGGCTGCTTCTGGACCCAACAGCTGTGCGGGCCACGCCGCAAACCGGACATTCAATGGCATGGTCAGCAGTGCTAAATGGAGCCGTCAAGATTCCCTTTTGACCAGGTGTTCCGATCCAAAACCAGACACCTGGTCACCCTAGCTCCTAGTACAGATGATAAATGATCTGTGCTCATAGTACAGACGATAAATAGGGCCCTACCAAATTCATGGCCATGAAAAACGTGTCACGGACTGTGAAATCTGGTCTTTCTTTTGTTTGCTTTTCCCATATACTCTACAGATTTCACAGGGGAGACTAGCGTTTTTAAAATTGGGGGTCCTGACCCAAAAGGGAGTTGCAGAGGGGGTCACAAGGTTATTTTAGGGGGGGACGCGTTATTGCTACCCTTCTGCACTGCCTTCAGAGCTGGGTGGTCAGAGAGTGGCGGCTGTTGGCTGGGCGCCCAGCTCTGAAGGCAGTGACCCACCAGCAGCAGCACAGAAGTAAGAGTGGCGATACCATACCATGCCACCCTTACTTCTGTACTGCTGCTGGCAGTGGCTCTGCCTTCAGAGCTGGGCTCCTGGTCAGCAGCCACCGCTGCTCTCCAGCTGCCCAGCTCTGAAGGCAGAGCTGCTGCCAGCAGCAGTGCAGAAGTAAAGGTAGCATTACCGGAACCCCTCCTACAATAATCTTGTGACCCCCCCCACAACTTCTTTTTGGGTCAGGACCCCCTACAATTACAGCACCATGAAATTTCAGATTTAAATAGGTGAAATCATGAAATTTACGATTTCTAAAATCCTATGACTGTGAAATTGCCCAAAATGGACTGTGAATTTGGTAGGGCCCTAATGATAAATAATCATAAGAATTGTAGATTTTTTTTGCAATGGGCTTTATCTATTAGTATTAGATACAGTCCATTGCAAAAATCTACAGTTCTTGCAATTTATTGTCTGTATTATGGTAGCGCCTGGAGACCCCATTGTTCTAGGTGTGGTACAAACACAAGTAGTAAATAGTCCCTACCCTGGAGAGCTTACAGTCTAAATAGACAAGACAGCCGCAGAGTGGGGGAAGGGGTAGAACACACACAAAGTGGACAGTGGGGAGGCGGCAAATGTCATATTAGCACCATGATTTTATTTTCAGTAGGTTTAGTTAGGGAATAAGCTAAATGGAAAGAAAAACAAAGGGAGAGAAGATGCTGAAGGGAAAGGGCTGAGGGGGAAAGAGGGCAGGGGAGAATAGGGTAAGAGGTGCAGATGTGGAATGCAGCTGAGGTTGATCTATGAGCTTCACGCACATATACTCCAAATGAGGAAAATGTTGCATGGAGCTTTACGTCAGTATGTGGATGAGGTCAAAGAGTGTTGGGATCGTTTTACAACCGTAAACTAATTGGAAGGCTGTAACAGTTTTTGTAACTATAACATGTTTAATTCTACAATCCATTGACTAATATTTATTTGCCATTTTTATCACATTCCCAGAGCAATCAAATGGACAATTAGAAAGAAAGCCATGGCAGTAAATCCTGCTTCCTGGCAACCTTGTAAAATGCTGCTCACCTGGGGCAAGTAATGATCTTTGATGGGTGGGTAATGTATTTTTGGAGGCTTTTTCTTTATTATCATAGTAAGGGCAGAAAGTAGATTTTGAGCCTGGACTGTTTCTTTTAAGGCTGTTTTACTGTTATGACAATTTGTGTTCATCACAGATGAACCATTTGACTTTGCTAATTAAGACACTCTTATTCCTCTTTACCATGTTGGATTTTGAATTTCCTATTGAAAAAGCTTTCTTTTCCTTGTCTGTTTTTAAAGTCAGTGGGCCTGTGTGTTTCCCCCCATGCCCACTTCAGAAAGCTACCAGATCAGAATGGTAGTGTTTGACAGCTACTTTCCACTCCTTTTGGCACAGGTGTAAGGCAGTGGAGAATCAGACTCAGGAAATACTAGGAAACAATATAGTTTGTTAATAAAACGTAGAAGATGAAGGGCAGAGCTAACATGGCCGGCTGAATCTTGTGAAGCTCCAGTTGAAAGAAAATCCTTAACTTTGGGGGTTTCTACAAAGAACCTGCTGCACTAGATCTCGTGTAGGGGTGCGTGTACACAATTTCATTGTAGGATCACAATGTGCTAGAGGTATAGTTCTGGTTTGCAGATATAGGAGAAGATTGTGGCATGTATCTCTGAGTAAGGTCGGACTGTGGAGCTGCCCTGCCTTGGAGGAGATGTGCTTACTTGAGCATAATACATTCAGGAGCATTGTCTCCTGCTGCGTCCTTTTACTGGATGCAGTAATGCAGTGCATCTCCCCTTCCTCACCCCACCTTGCTCTGGTCCAACTCAGTTGCTGGTGTAGAAAGGGTGTGTAGTCATGACCCACACTTGCACTCTCCTTTTGGGGACTCTAGTTAGTATTAACTCTGTGGCATTTTTGGTACTGGGATTAGGATTATGAGTAGCCCCCAGGCAGACACACAAAGGGCAGAAGGTTTCCTACATCTTGTCCCACTCCTTGTGCATCTGTGCAGGGCTAGTTCCATTCTAGCCTGTAGACTGACTCCTTTGCTTCCATTGATGCTCGTATTTTGCATGTTAGAAAGGGCTGCTTCCATTCTTGATGTAATTTTTTTATTGCATTTACAGGAGATATCACTAAGAATTTGTTTTTAAGGAATGGCAGAGTGGGATTTCTCCATTTAACAGTGGGCTTTGAATATGAGTCATAGGGATATTATCATAACAATGATAAATAGCCCACAGAAACCTTCAGTGATAACACTGTCAGCATGCTGATGCTGCTGGATGAGCACCGATGTAGACTTGGTGGCCGAAGATAAATAGCAGGGGTTTGCATCTGATTTATCTTTGGACCCAGTCAGAAAAATACTTACCACTTTATTTCAGATCCAGAAGCCAATGTAGATGCAACAGATTTTATGCAGGGCCCCTGCTTTCAGCAGGGTTTTGTGCAATATTTCCTCTTAAAAGTGTATATGCAGACTGTTTTGTTGAACAGCATGGCAACAGTTTTGGAATCAAAATTTATAGTACAAATTAAATACATTTTGGGAAGCTGACACTTGAAATGGAAATAGTGGAGGAAAATGAGCATATTGATCCACCCACCTATTGCTTACTAATTCTGTTTCTTGCCAGAATCAGCTTCTGCTATGTGTTCTGCAATATAAAGACAATAGATTTTGAGTCTGCACCACTTTGTCCCTTCTGTGGCCATTTACACCCACATACAAAGGACAAGGCAGTGGAGAATGAGGCTTGGTGTTGTGTTTTCTGGAACTAGGCAAACCTTAAAACTGCATGGCTTTAATAGACAGCCTCTTGGGCCCCCTTGCATCTCTGGAGCAGACCTAAAATAGCTTCATTGATTTAAAAAGAAAATCCTGAAATAGTCTACAGAGGCTGATTCTGCAACTCATCCTCCAATGATTATACCCACTGGTTAGCCTGATGAGTGAGGGCAACTTACAAGGATAGCAGAATAGTGCTGTTAGCCCCTAAAGTGTGAGGTGAGATGAGCTCTAATAGAAAATAAGCACACATCTAACAATATATTTTACACACACACACACACACACACACACACACACACACAGACCGACAAAAGAAGAACATTGTTCAGATTGCAAAATAGCACACTCAAAAGGTAGGAAATGCCAGAATTAAAGTTCCCTTGTGCATATGCTTTTCAAAAAAAGTCATAAGAATTTTTGAACATAGGCAAAACATAGTGTATTTTTTCCTTGCTTTATTCTCAGAAATGGCTGAACTATTCTGGCTGAAAGTTTCCTAAACAATTCAGCCTGAGACAGACACCCAGTGTGGAAAATTTCAGCCCAAATGGTTAAAGTTTGGCAAAGTTTTAAGCAACTGAAAATAGACAGGGTCTTATAATGGGAAGTGTCAAGCAACCTTGATAATAGGCCGGCCCCTCCTATGATAAGCATGATTTCAGAAAATACAGTTCAAACAGCAAATAACATTTCTGCAACAAATCTGTATTTAGTCACCATTTCTTAACAGAGGCCTGATCAGTTTAAGAAATCGTGATGACAAACTTGACAGAAGGCAGTGTCTGTTTGTTCTCCATTTCAGTTTGCTCACAATCTGCCTGGGTCAAACTGGTGCCCTTAGTCCTTCACATTCATGAGTAATGTATTTATGTTTAATTTGTAAAGCTTAAAAATGATTACAACGATATGAAGCAAAATGTATCTAAAGCCAGCTGAAAAGGCCACTTACTCCATGCTCTCATCACTGGGAGGAAATATGGGACTCTGTGCATGTTCTATCATCTTTGAAAACCTCTATACAAGGAGTTATGGAACTATGAAGCGCCGTAACTTGTCTCACGTAGATAAGTCTGCTTTTCTATTACATTCCAGTTCCAGGATATGCACAGGATACAACTCCCAAGCTTCCATCAGCTGTTGTTGTTCTTTCACTTATGGTCCTTGTTTCTTGCCGTGGCCCTACCACCCATGATCATTTGTCCTGGAGCATCGAATGAATGATGTCTATCAAAGCTACTGTCTGGGTTGCTCTGGTTTATCTTGAGGTCTTAAATAAAATATAAGTAATGCATAGGAGCAGCATAAAGCCTCTGCCCACATAGGAGAATTTCATCCTAATAGCAGAGCTGTTTTATCATCCTTTCCATCGTACAGCCTGGTTGGTTCCTCCATAGAATCATAGAAGACTAGGGTTGGAAGAGGCCTCAGGTGGTCATCTAGTCCAACCCATAATGCCTGGGGAGCTAAAATAAAGTTGTTTCCAATCCTGGATCACCTACCTAGCAGCACCGAATATCTTTGCAAGGCTATTGGGCCTTTCCTGTGTATATATCATTTCAAATGGCAAATTAACATGCACTTCTTAAACACTTTAGATTTTTGAAACCCTCTGAATTTATCATGATAGATACATTTATCATGCAGAGAGTGAATCTCCTTAATATGTCCATTGCAGGCGCTTAAGCAATATTAATGAAAAACAAGACAAAATTAATTTTATTTAAAAAAAATCCTCATCTTTTCTTTCTTAAAGTTCAGTTATGATATGGTAACAAGCAATCAATATTTCCTTTCTTAATGTTAGGCAGAAGATATTGAATTTTGTCAGTTGCACTTTCAGGGATAAAGTCATCAACACCTAGTTTTCTATCCCTGTGTTACATGCTTTTTTTGAGAGAGAACAGAAATAGCCTGCCATAGTAAAACAGGGAAAAAGTCTGATGTTAATCAGGATTATGATAGGGTTTTGGTCCCATATCTATGCATAATTGTGTGGTGAAATACGTTTTTTTTTTTTTAAATCTAGCAGCACATGCCCAAGCTTAATCAGTGGTATTTTTTGAAATTGAAATCTCCATGTCAGTGAAAGACTGGGGAAACTTTGGTGAATGATTTAATTTCCAAATTAGCATATTTGAGTGCTACTTAGTTATTCTTTAATTAAGTAAATGTTATTATGGAGCCTGAGGTATACAGAATTCTATTTTCATATGTTGTTCACTAATCGACGTGCTTGCTCTTTTTGGTTTAATACAGCTCATTAGATTATTAGACAAATAATATAAAAGACGGAATGAGCTTGGAGTACAATATTGGTTTAGGAGCATGGGAACAAACAGGAGTGCGAAGTCAAGGGGAGCTCGGGGAGTTCAGCACCTTGCAGGATGTGTTTCTAAACCTTTGCAAAGTAACAACATCCGCAGAGCTGAATCATACTAGGAGAGGAAGGATGACCCCGTGTTCAGACCACTAGCTTGGGACTCAGAAAGCTGGGTTCAATTCCTTGCTGTGCCACTTACTTCCTGTTTGACCTTGGGCAAGTTATTTAGTCTTTCTGTGTCTCAGTTCCTCATCTGTAAAATGGGGCTAATAGCAATTCCCTACCTCTTGTGAGGATAAATACGTTAAAGATTGTGGTGGGCTCAGGTACTGTGGTAATGGGAGCTGTGTAAATACCCGAGATTCACCCACTTCTTAAAGTATTGGTCCAAGACCTGGGTATTTTGAGAGCCACATGCAAGTTATAACCAAGTTAATACCTTCTAAATTTGACTTATTGATAAATACTGTAACAAGGCAGGAAAATGCCTCCATTCCATTTCCATAACACAACCAAAACATTCTATCTAATTACTCCTCTCTTATATGACATTCCGCTGAAGTCCTTTTTATTAGCGCTGTCTGCTTCGTTCCCGTCAGCTAAATCAAACGGAGCTTTGTAAAATGGATCCACATCACTGACATGGAGGAAACCAAATGAATCAGCTCTAGTTTCTGGCATCTTGGGGCCTGGGGATATTCTGAAACAATATGTACTGGAATCACGCCTGATGAGTACCTAGTTCATGCAATAGGTTTTAACTCTTAAATGTATCATGTTAACAGGAGGTCATAAAATCTGTGGAAATGAACTAAAATGAGATGGTTACTTTTTTGTCCTCCCCCAGGAGACAGATTTTAGATTAGTAAAAAACTTGTAGAAATGCAAGGGGCAAGGTTGCATCGACCAAAACCGTGACTGATACCCAAAACTTTTGGACTTATTCTGGGGAAAAGCCCTTTCAACAGAAGTGAAATGAAACTGTGGGAATGAAAATGAATTAACCTCCTTTTCTGTGTGGAGTTATATTCAGATATTGAGTCCTAACCTAAATGCATATGTGCAAGACCATAAGGTCTTTCTGCAAAATAATATACATGCTCCTAAAAAGAACAGGAGTACTTGTGGCACCTTAGAGACTAACAAATTTATTAGAGCATAAGCTTTCGTGGACTACAGCCCACTTCTTCGGATGCATACAGAGAGGCCAATTCAGTAAGAGAAAAAAAACTTTTGAAGTGATAATCAAGCTAGCCCAGTACACTCTGTATGCATCCGAAGAAGTGGGCTGTAGTCCACGAAAGCTTATGCTCTAATAAATTTGTTAGTCTCTAAGGTGCCACAAGTACTCCTGTTCTTTTTACGGATACAGACTAACACGGCTGCTACCCTAAAACCATACATGCTCCTGTAATCATTAAAACAGTGCCACCAAAACTAATTCTGGATGGCAGATATTTCACAGTGATTATTAACATAGCGCTCCTGTATAAACCCTGCTCCTGCCATTTTGCCTTTGTGGGAATGAGAGAGAAAACAGAACCTGCTTTTTTCCTACACCGCTTCTCTCTAAGGGCTAGTCTACACTACCCGGGTAGAAATCGATCTCTCGGGGATCGATTTATCGTGTCTCATCTAGACGGATAAATCGATCCCCGAATTGACGCGCGTACTCCCACCTCGTCAGGAGGAGTAAGCGCCGTCGACAGGGGAGCCGCGGCGGTCGATTTGCCGCCGTCCTCACAGCGGGGTAAGTCGAAAAGGATATGTCGAATTCAGCTACGCTATTTGCGTAGCTGAATTTGTGTATCTTAAATCGATTTCTCCCCCACCCCCTCGTAGTGTAGACCTAGCCTAAGGCACAGCTCCCTTACAGGCTCAAACTCCTAACAAGCTGTCCAGCTTGTTGGCCTGCATCGGAAGGTCCCCAACAGTTTTCTTACCATTATGAAAAGGGTGGGAACTTGTTTGCTGTTCTGTCTTATTAAAAATCAGTTTGTTTTTAATTCCTTGAGATTGCTCCATGGATAAGGTCCAGCCGAGCTTCAGAGGGATTCAGACAATGGTTTCCATCAGTTGCAGGTGTCGGTTTCTTGTGTTACGAGCCATGAAGAATAAATTTCCGGTGGCACAGAACTGTTAATTCCTAAATGTTCCTTCAGCAGGTCTGCCAAAAGAAGGAGCAAAGAGCAGTAATATGGAGAAATGAGCAAAATTAGACATTTAAAATAATTATCCCAAAAATTTAAATTAAAAAAATAATTTGATTTGTTTGGGGAGAAATGTGACTAATAATTTTGGAGCAGATATTGAATGTTCTATAACATATTTTCAAGAGTGTTCTGAAATGTATCACAATTACAGTATAATTTAATTAGGAAATTATTATAGTGGATTAAGTGCTGAAGTGGCAGAAAGCCAGTCTCTTTGAAGCATTCATGCTGCTAAGGCATGTGTACTGTACACACATGGTAAAAATCTCACTGCTTTCCAAGAAAGACATTTTGATCTTAATTTTTCCAAATGTCTGAGATGAAAAATGATATGATAACTCCCACACACAATGTAAAAAGAACAATAAGAAACCTGTTTACTTTTCATTATTCTTAGCCTTCATTATTAAGATCTTATCTTTTAAAGGTACTTTGATAAAGAAAATTATCTAATAGATATTGGTGTTTCTAGTAGGGTGACTAGACAGCAAATGTGAAAAACCGGGACAGGAGGTGGGGGATAATAGGAGCCTATATGAGAAAAAGACCCAAAAATCGGGACTGTCCCTATAAAATCGGGACATCTGGTCACCCTAGTTTCTAGAGGCTTCTTAACTTAATTCCATCCTTTATTCTACTCTTATTTCAGTTGCTATCCCCACATCTGAGTCACCCTATGAATTTTAATATTTCTGCAGTCACATTATCCAATTTAAAATGTTTCCCCTTTTTTGTGGCTGTGCGAAAGACCCACACAAAACAAAGAGGGAAACTAATATGCCACCGGGGCAAGAGTGATACGGACTACAAATCAAAGTGTTGTCAAATTCACAAAGCAAACAAACTGAAAAATAGAAATAAAAATCCCTAATCTCTTCCTGTGACAGCAATTTTAGGAGTTACCCTGTGAGAAGAGATGGTAAAAATGTTTCAGACAGCAACATGAGTTTTCCAATGATAGTGTCCTAGCTATAGCATTGCCGCCCTTTAATACGGGAATAAAATGTCTTCCTAAAGTATCTACTAATTACTTTCTTATCCATCGATTTCTTTATTTTCTTTTAACTTCATGGCTATTATGAATAGCTTGCAACATGAACTAGAAGATGTTAAGATTAAGAATGGGGCTCTATGCACTGCAGTATACAAATAATAATAATAATGATGATAATTAACAATCTTACCATAGTATCAGTGAAAGTCTTAGAAAGAGATTTTGGTTTCCAGTAGATTACTTGTGTCAACTTTAATATAAACACAAAAACAAAAAAAATGTTTCATTTGTGATGAGTGGTCCACCAGAAGTTAGGAGTGGAAAGCAGAGATCTAAAATTTTACACATTTGGTGAAAAAGCTTTTAGATGTCCGCCTTCTTGAGAAAGAGAGAAGATGCCTTGTCAGCAGACCCCGAAGTTCTTCAGAAGCAGGGTCTTTGGTCCCTCTGCCAGGACAGCCTGACATAAATCAATGTAATTTAAATCAGTGGTTCTCAACCAGGGGCCTGGGGCCACTTGGGGGGCCGCAAGCGGGTTTCAGGGGGCTTCCAAGCAGGGCCCGTGTTAGACTTGCTGGGGCCCTGGCAGACAGCCAAAGCCCCATTGCATGGGATTGAAGCCCGGGGCTCTGAGTCCCACCACCCGGAGTTGAAGCCGAAGTCTGAGCAATGTAGCTTCACCGGGGCCCCTGTGGTGTGGGGCCCCAGGCAATTGCCCTGCTTGCTACCCCCTAATGCCGGCCCTGCCTTTCATATGCAGAAAACCAGTTATCATGGCACAGGTGGGCTGTGGAGTTTTTATAGCATGTTGGTGGGGGCCTCAGAAAGAAAAAGGTTGAGAACCTCTGATTTAAATCACCGACTTTAGTCATTATTTAAAACGTCAAACAGAAAAACTTGATTTAAATAATCAATTGTAGTCTTTCAGTTTTTATCCACCCAGCCCATTGCATTTCAGAGCTCCATAGAGCAGTGCACTCTTCGGTGGACCATAAGAGTTCTGTGCCAGTAGGGATCATCTCCTGCAGGATTCCTGATGACCTCCTGGAGATAGTTTTTAAGACCAGAAGGGACCACCAGACCATCCAATCCAACCCCCGCACACCACAGGCCAACAGCACCCCCACACTCAACCCAACAACTGAAATTAGACCCAAGTATTATAGCCCACAGGAGACTGGGCTATGATGTGTCAGAGGATAGGAGGGACTGAGTTGCACCAATGGCTGAGGTCCCTGCAATGACAGGGAATTGCTCAAATGCGATATACCTGGATGGTCCTGGCAAGTGACCTGCTGCCCAGGATGGAGAGGAAGGAGTCTGCAGGTGAGGAGCTTCACTACTGCACACCTTAATAATGCCAATAGAGGAAGTTAACTGATCTTGTGCCCTCTGTGTAGATTAGGAGGTGCACAGGGAGGGAGTGCCAGACCTGGCAGAAAAAATGTAGCTAGTGCATAAAGTTTCCTACACAGAATACTAGGATTCTGAAACTGATTTAAACTTTCAGGGCTCCTAAGTCTTTTGGAAACAAGAAAATTCCCTTATTAAGAATTTAATTAACATGGTGCTACAGATGCGGAGATAATTTAGTGTAACACTTATGCAAGATGCATCACTACACCATCACCATTAAAAAAACTAACCCCTAAGCATTAAAAGACTGGAAATAACATGGATAATTTCCATAAATATTCTATTAGCCTTGCAGCTCATACATTCTGCTAATGACAATATTGACAAGTGAAAATTCACCTTACACACTCCAATTAATAGATTTAACTCTGGTCCACAAGACATACTTAGTCAAAGGCACAGCTATATTGGCAGTGTGTGTGTGAGAGAGAACGTGATTCTGTCAGATGAAGAGATTTGGGAGATCAGGCTATAAATGGGATGTGGTTATGTATATGAGGGAGGAGAAGAGACTGCTCTGGTTTTAGATTTTGATGTGCTGAAGTTGGCTTTTTGAATTTTTAAAAAAAGGTTTGCTGCCTGATGGGGAATGTATGAGGATTGAGGCCAGGTTATTTTAGATCTGAAATCTGTTTTTTGGGGGCCCAACTTGAGACATTTGAATTAGGCTTTGGCTGAGCCCAATCAAAGATTTGTAGGCGTCTTTCTCAATTCTCTCTTTCTGGGAATCCGTTTGTTCCCCTCGAATTCCAACTTTATCTCCTTCTTTCTAGAGAAATCTAATACTTAATGTTTTGGTCAGCAGAGAGGGTGAACAAGCACTCATGGACCAAATGATCACTATCCTTCGTAACACACTCGAGCCACAATAGCTGGAGAAAGTAAAGATTCATTGGATTCCCTGAATCTTAGTCTTCGGTGCTTCATCATTCAGTCTGTCCCCCTGAGGCCAATTAAATGCATCTAAGTATTGATGCAAAGAATAACATTAAAGTAACATTTGAACTATACTTGTATTTCCATGCTATTGGTGGAGGCAACAAAAGGCATCCTGATATGTCCATGGACTGCTTGCCAAGTAACAGTTTAGGAGGAAGAGTTTTCATAGTGTGGTGCTGCTATGCACTTCATACAAATGTATGTGGGGGTGGTTTAGATAAAACCTCATTTAAAGAAGTATCTGTCGTTGTCACGCCCTTACACAGTGCTTCAGGTGGTGTCTCCTTCCCCTCCCCCCCCCCCCCCCCCCCCCCCCCCGGCCCAACTTGCATTTGACAGAGCAGGAAGAAGAAAGCTTTATGCTTGTTTTCCCTTTTGGGTAAAGGAAATGGGTTTGTAAACATTTATGTTCCATTACGTACTACTGATCACAAAGTGAGGTTGTATGGGGTGATGCCATTGGGAATGCTCAGGTGCAACAAAGGGCAAAATTCAGCCTCTCTCTCTTTATAAATTACTGTGGAAAGCAGTCAGCAATGGCTGAAATGGACAGCTCTAGTGTTGAGGAGCCTGAACTGACTAAAAGCACTTTGCTTGCGTTTTGAAATTAGACTGACTGTTGGATTACTGCACACTGTCTAATGGCTTTTGCTTTATGCTGGGTTTAAAATGTTTAATTTGCCCCAAGAGTTTGGTTTAAAATGGTGTTTTAGGTGGAAGAATATTGATTGTTGGCAAGTTCAAGTGTAAAACTGAATAAGTGTGAGTGGTGAAACTGCCCTGGAGTTGAACCATGCACCTAAATGCTTTTTTCTAAAACTGAGAACAATATGGATTGAAAAGTACAAATTATTTCAGGTTCATTTGATGTTTTTTCAGAGTACAGTAAATTAAGTCTGCATCCAAATTCCATGGAAGGAATCTCATTGGCTTCAAGGGACTTTGAATCAGTCCATTTAATGAATTCTTTTGATGGTTTTTTGGTTTAAACTCGTATTGAAAATGTGTTAGTTTCACCACAGAGTTTCACAAGCATGTTTGGCGAGGTGTTTTAATACCAATTAGGTGAACTGAACAATTAGGCTTATATCTGACCACTGCTTAATGAAAGCTCTGGAGAAAGATATCATACCTGTGTCAGTGAAGGGATAAATTAACTGCAAGAGCCTTTCTAAAGTATGGATTCTTATCTTGACGTCCAGGCTTATTTAAACGCATTTTCTCTAAAGTTTTGAAAGAGAAAATGTGGGAGAAGTTAAAAAACCATTTTGACATTGCTGTGCCTGGTTTGTTTTTGCTCAGGCAAGATTATCAATAGTTCACCAAATTAATTTCATGTTTGGCCTGAGATTATATTTCACCTGTCTTCAGAGATCAAAGGCTAATGCAGTAAAAACTTTGAGTTGACTGTGCTGTATGCTATGCAGTCATACCATACAGATTGAGGCAGTTGATTATATTCCATCACTCCTGCTATAGTAAGTATATTTTGGAGCAGAGGCACTCAAGCTTGCTGAGATATTTACCATTGACTAGAGTCACCTGACATATCATAATATTTGCATCATGGCATTGAATCATTTTTGTGACTCAGCATCAACGTGTATATATGCAGCATTGCAACAGCAGCAGCATGAGGTTGAGGGAGGCTGTTTCTTCAATTACATGATCACAGACTATTTTCCCCCCCACCAGATCCCTACCTCATTCCGTGCACTGGAGGGATGGTGCTCACTTGATGAGCAGCTATTCAATATTTTTTCTCCTCATTGTTCAATGTGTGGCCCCATGCCTTATTTACTGCACATTATTCAAACCCTGATCTGAAGTCAGAATTATTAATGTCCTCATAGGCTTTTGTGTAGCACTCATCACTATAATATCTGAGTGCTTCACAAACATTAATGAATTCATTTTTACAACACCTCTGTGAGGTGAGGATGTATTGGGGAACTGAGGCACAGAGAGACTAAGGTAAAAACTTTCCATTCATTTTGGGTGCCCAATTTGAGAAGTCTAGGACCTGATTTTTCAGAGTAGCTAGCAGTATACAGAACTTAGGTTTGAAGCACCGTTCCCATTGAAATCATTTGCAGCTGTGAGTACTCAGCCCTTCTGCAAATCGGACCCCACCCAGAGTCTCAAGTCAGAAACCCAGAAAATGAGGAACATGCAATTAGTGTCCACCTGTGAAAAGTTTGGTTGAAGTGATTTCACTACCATTAAACAAAGGCAGAACAGGGATAGAATCCAATTCTCCAGGGTAACATTCAGCTGCCTTAGCCATGAGATCATTCATTTTCTTCCTGCAATCTCTTACTTCATTCACACCATACACCTTTCAACTCCTGCACCAGATGAGGCAGAGATCCTACAGACAACAGTCTCATTCACTGCAAAGTAGGTCCATCCTGTGCACTGAATGAGGCATGGGTTCCTGTTAGGAAAAATAGGAGGTACTCGTAATAGTATGTGGCTACCCAATTGTTTTCCCACCTTGCCCATTCTGAAAGTAACTTGTTGGAATGGGTGTGGGTGTGTGAGTAGTGGAGCTATCACATCTTCGCCCCCTACGCTAACTGCACCTTTTTAAAGTGATGTAGCAAATTACTCTTTAACCCCCAGCTCAGCCTGAGAGCTCCATGAGGCATTGTGCCGCACTGAAGCAAAATGCCCCGATGGTGCAGGGCTTCTCTGAACCAGGCTGAAAAAGGATGTTGCTCAACAGGTACAATTTAACCCTATTTGCTCTCATGCTGACTTTCCTGTTTTATCAGCCTTATCAGTCTGGCTTTGAATTTGGCTGCATTGTTTTCCTGGGAAGGAGGGGAAAATAATAAATAATTACCCTTGAATGTATTTGAAAGTATTTTGAAGGCTCTCTATCAAATCTCCTAGCCATCTGATTCTGGCAATGTGTGAAAATGGAATTTTCTGTATGGATGTGAACTACGGTAGTGTCAATGGGCTTGCTTGTATTTACACACGCTTTAAGGCTGCTTTCCATCACCAGAGTAGTGTGAAGGCCTTAATGGAAATGGGAATCAGGCCCCATGTGATATAGTTCTCCAGTTCATACACGTGCCTTTTCCCCCAACCACATTTCAAGCTCCTATGCAATACACATGAGGGTAAATCAGTTTCCTCAGTGAGTCAAGTTGTGAAAGCTAGTGTGCGTGTCCAGGTTATATTTACATTTCCCCAACAAGTAAATTGAGAGATTAAGTGCATCATGTATGGTTTACATGCAGTTACATAGTGTTTAGTGATTAATAAATTAGACACAAACCATGCGGTAAATCACTGGGCTACATATGCAGTGTAATCTGTGCAAACTTAATTTTCTGTGCTGAGTAGGGAAGGGAAGGCTGCTTCCAGAAGGATTTCAAAAAACAAACAAAAAACTTCCCAAGCTAAAAATAAATGTTTTGCTTGTTCAGTGTGAGTTCATTGTTCATTTCCTTTGGCTGAATTGTAGCGCACCAAGAATTTGCATCTGTACCTGCAAAACCAACTTTTACACATTTCATATATTTTTTTCTTTATTGGGTGTGTGACGGTGCCCTCCATAAGGCTTTATGGAAGTATGCTTATGAATGTATATATGACATAACTGGAATATGTTTTATGCTACATATGCCATGTGACATATCTCGGTAAAGGTTATGATCTACGGAATACATTCCTCCTATTTGCATGCATGTATCATTTTTGTACTTGAAGTTCCAAATATTGGCTGTATACTTGCTTGATTTCTAAGTAAGCTTTGTAAGGCATTTGGTCAGCTTCTTTAGAAAGGAATTCGCAAAGTTAAGTGTCCAATCAAGAAGCACTTAAGGAACAATGAACCTTGGAATGCTCCAATCCACATAAGAAGTCTACATGAGAATGGTCAAGGAAGCATGTGAACCATGGCTACTACCCTGTAAGTTCGGAGTCATGCATGGACATGTGACTTGCCCATGTGACTCAAAAACTCCATCTTGGAGCTGGACTTTGCATACGAGAGAGGAGGGGGGCTCCATCCACAAGAGAAAGTCTATTTAAACCCCTGGGAGACCCCTCCATTTTGTCTTCAGCTGGCTAAAGAGAGACTCTTCACCTCCAAGGATACCTGAAAGAAACTGGAACAAAGGACAGTAACTACAGAGGGTGTGAGTGATTGCTGGACCCAGACTAGCAGGAGACTAGTCTGTAAAAGGAAGCTTACTGGAATTGGTGAGGTTTTATTTGTATTCAGTTTCTTAGACATAGACTTGTGTGTTCTATTTTATTTTACTTGGTAATTCACTTTGTTCTACCTGTCACTACTTGGAACCACTTAAATCCTACTTTCTGTATTTAATAAAATCACTTGTTACTTATTAATTAACTCAGAGTATGTATTAATACCTGGGGGGAGGGGGAACAGCCATGCATATTTTTCTATCAGTGTTATAGAGGGTGAACAATTTGAGTTTACCCTGTATAAGCTTTATACAGGGTAAAGCGGCTTTATTCGGAGTTTGGACCCCATTGGGAGTTGGGCATCTGAGTGTTAGACACAGGAACACTTCTGTAAGCTGCTTTCAGTTAAGCCTACAGCTGTTAGGGGATGTGGTTCAGACCCCGAGTCCGGGTTTGCAGCAGGCTAGCGGATCTGGCTCAAACTGGGCAGGGCACTGAAGTCCCAAGCTGTCAGGGCAGGAAAGCAGGGGCAGAAGTAGTCTTGGCACATCAGTTGGCAGCCCCAAGGGGGTTTCTATGATTCAACCTGTCACAGGGTGCATTTTCAGTAACTTGTTGGCGTAGGCAGCTGATATATAAGAAGTTAGTCTGAAAAAATCCTAATTTTAAAGAAATGTAAAAATCTTGTAAAAAAAAGAATGATAGGCACAGCCAATTGTGTAGGTTTTACACTCATGGGCTCTCCGTTCCCTCCCCCCCTTGTCATCCAGCTCTGACTTAGAGGCAAGCCACTGTTGTCTCTTCCATACGACTGAGGTTTCTGCTATTAAAGGAATGTCTTGGACAAGAGAGCGAGTACAGGTGGAAAGCATGTTAAAGCTAGTTACTGCTATTAAACAACACAAAGTCACCCTCCCCTGCCACGACTAAACGAACTTAGAGAAAAGAGAACATGTTTTAGCTAAAAAAACAGGGCTTGTGGATGTATCAGTGCCTGTAGATCTCTTTTCACTTCTTTTTGCTGAATACAGTCCTATCTAGATTTTGTCCTTATACTTAAAAGCATTCAAAGATCCTATATAATATGAATAGAGCTTTGGCCACTCTTCTCTTATTTCATATTCTGCTATGAAAGGATCAAATCCTGGCCTCCGGCATGAATCCCTGGTAGCTGCAGAAGGGCCAAAACAGAGCAGAATTGCTGTAAATCTGCTGCCAAGAAGTCAGGAAGAGATCATACAGGTGGATTGCACAGCCTCTGTTTGGCACAGAAGTGAACTCCGTTGTGGCCCATCCACTCCATAGGACTACATGAGTTTGCCTCTGTCAGCTGTGGGGCTGTGGTCTGTGAACAATGGGGAAGCTGGACCTGCTGGGCTGTTAAAAGATGTTGTATTTTACAGCCTCCATACCCACCCTCCTGTGCTCTCAAGTGCAACAGAGAAGCACAGAATGAGCACAGTGCCTCCTAGTGCTCCTTCTGGGGTGATGCACCTCCCCAGTTCCCCATTGCTCGAGGCTGTGCCCAAAAGCATAATCTAGCCATAGTGTAGGAAGTGTGTATGAAATATAATTAAATCCTATTATATCTCCTTTGTTGCAAAGCCACATTGCCACTGATGACAGCTGTAGTGTATTTACTGTACCCATTCCAAGATGGTTGATAGATTGCAATCAGATTAATGAGTTAATCTATCTAATTTAAGTCTAGCACTGGAATCTGTCAGGTGTTCTTCTCTTCCCCTAAGGTGCTTTTAAATGATCTTCAAACAGGTTAATTAAAAAGGATTTTCTAACAGGGTAAATAGTATAAATTGAATATTTTGTTAATTAGATACTCTTTTTACACCATGAATGAATTTAGATGTATGATCCCCCCCCTTCCTTCCCCTGACCAGCTTGAATGGAGAAGAAAGAAAATCACTAAAGACTGAAGAGCCAATTTTAGGGCAAAGTCAATAAAAAGCTACTTGATGCTTTCACATGGCAGACAGAAGAGAAGCTGCGAGAGTGGTCTCCACACTCAGGCTTCCAAGTCCTATGAAGATCATGTGGGCTGCAGAAGCCTGATACCATCGACAGATAATCTTCTCTGTTAACCCGGTACCTGCCTCCATGAAGTATTGTGGATGCAGCCAGGAGGTCAAGAGCTTTATTTATCATGGTTTGTGGAAAACAAACATGTATCGCAAATCAACTTATAAAGGTAAATGTGTCTTGGTTGTGATTGTTTTGTTGACACTAAGTTATATTCACCAGGACAGTACTCACAACTGAGGCACACAGTTGAACCCTGAATCTCTCCTGCATTTGGGCCATTTTGCACTGCACTTCTGGTGCACAGCAACCCAAACGCTTGTGTGGCTGACGTTGGTAGGATTCCTTCAGCAAAGTGGGAGCACTGGGTGGTGTGGAGCCACAGTATTTTGCTTAGGCCTACCTTTCCCTCACTCTCCTGAGCTAGGCTGTGGTGTCCTTGAATGCTACATCTCCATCTCTTCCTCACGTAGTTGCTTGGAAAGCTATGGCACTTCGCTGCAGGTGAGGTGAGAGTCTTTCCCTGATTCCAGTGGTGGCTCTTTTGTTGAAACGCTTAGCAAGCTGAACATGGGGTGCGAGTGATGTTTTTGAAGTTTTAAGGTTCTGTCTATGTAACACTTTGGAGAGCCCATTTTGCCACTTTTGTGACCCTATTCATTTTCATTTCATTGGTCAGCCTCTTTGCAGGAAGCTGAGGAAAAAGGCACTAATCACAAATCTGTATATATGAAAATAAAACAAAATACACTTCTGTAGCCCCTGATCCTGAGAATATATATGTTAAGTTTGGGACTTTAAAAGAAAAGAGTTGAAAGTCCCAAGGTTACGCCCCAGTTCAGAAAAGCATTTAAGCCTGGGCTTAAGGACATCTTTATTCAGATCAATACTTCAACGGGTACATGGCTTTACAGAAGCTATGCTAAATGTCAGTGTTTTCTTGAACGGGGGCCTTAGAGTGTACTAATACAGAAATCTTTTTTTCTGAGAAGTCAGAAGTTTGGAAAGGGAAAAATGGTTCTAATAAGAAATAACTAGCTCTCTTGCTTGGCCTTCCTATGTTTTAGTCCATCTAGTTCAGTGGTTCTCAAATTGTGGGAGCTGCAGGGGCGGTGCCTGTGGAAGGGGCAGCGTGCAGCAGAGCCATCTGGCCGTGCCCCTCCATGTAGGAGTGGGGGGTGGGGGTGGGGGTATGCCACTGCTTCTGGGAGCCGCTTGAGGTAAGCACTGCCCAGAGCCTGCACCCTTGAGCCACCTCCCCTGTGTCCCAACCCCTGCCCCAGCCCTGATCCCTCTCCCACCCTCCAACCCCCTCAATCCCAGCCTCCTGCATCCCAAACACCTGATCACTAGCCCCACCCCAGAGCCTGCACTCCCAGCCGGAGCTCTCATCCCCCCCCTCAGCCTGGAGCCCCCTCCCGCACCCTGAACTCCTCATTTCTGGCTCCACCCCAGCCAGAGCTCTCCCACCCTCCCACACCCCAACCCCAATTTTGTGAAAATTCATGGCCCACCATACAATTTCTGTGGGCCAAAAAGTTTGCCCAACCCTGATCTATAGTTTCCTTGGCTTGGATCTGGAGTAGAGGGCAGGCCTGGATTCCCCCACACCAGCCACTGGGAAAGTGGCCTGGATCTCGATACACCGCAGAAGGGGAACTGAACAATTTTAGTGGCCCGGCTGAAGATCTGGGTCCAGAAAGGCTCAGAGAGGTGAAGAGTTTCCAGGGAGGGAGCCCTGGGGGATGTGGCACCACACCAGGGCCGGGAGAGCTAAAAGAGCAGAGATAATTCAAGGGAGTCCAGAAGGAGCTGAGAGACAGTTTGGCCAGGGTCCTGTGATAGGCCCTGCTGGACTGATTGAAGAGTGAGACTCAGGATAGGGTTGCAGATTGAAGGACCTTACAGAGGGTGCTGAAATAGGCCCCTTGTTGGATTTGTGGGTTTGCTTTGCTTTTTATCATGTGTGACTCAACAGGAGGGCTGAGTCACCGAAGACGGGAGAGAGAGAGGGGGGAGGGGGATATATGTATGTATGTATGTATGTATGTATGTGTGTGTATGTATGTGCAGGCACACGCACTCGGCCAGGGTGTCACTCGCAAGAGGTGAGTGTGACCTTGTTACAGTCTTAGATATCAACCTTTTAAAAATTATACGAATATCTTAGGGGGAAGGATTCTCTTGCTTGTGCATGTAGCCTCTACCTAGTCATGTTGGGTGGACCAGAATGAAACTGATGAAGGTTCTGTGAACCTTGAGAATTCCTCTCCTCTCTTGGTGGTGCTTCAGGGTATGTACATTATGCCAGAGAATGGGCATAATCTTCCACTGCCTGCTGGGGGCACCCTGTGGGAATTAATGGTGGGGTCAGGGGAGCGAGATGGGGAGACAAAAGACCAGAGATTAGAGAGAGACAAACAAACAAGGAGGTTGACTCACTGATCTAGTGGTAACACATCTGAATTTGTGATATGGCCAGTCAAGGCAGTGTGTACTGCTTTGGGGTGAGTGTGGATAGAGAGCTATGTAGTATATATCACACTAGATACCTTGCTTATGTGAATTAAGGAACAGTTTTGATGGCCGTGGTAGGGAGGGAGCTGTCTCTTTGATAGAGGGTCAGTATGATGCTGGTCCTTTGTTGAGAGGTGAAGTAAAGGGAGGAAAATGTGGGAATCCTGGTAGAGCTGCCTCCCCCAACCCAAAAAAAAAAATAGATGGAAGGAAGGAAAGACTCAAATGAGAAGTGTGGGGGAAAGTGAAACAATGAATGGTACGGGGATGTGCAGAAACAAGAATGGGCAAGAAAGAGAGACCAGCAGGAATAAGGGGTCTTGGAGGAAAGAATTCAAGGTGGGATGTAATGAAGGGGCTTTTGGAATTTTCTCCCTCGCTCCCCCCAGTTTGGAAGGATGAGTCACTCCATTAGTTAAAAAATTAAGTGAACTTCTAAATGTAAAGTATTCAAATAGTACCATGTTTATTGATGTGCAAACCCTTAATTCAAGTGAGAATGAACCTTTTAAATTGTACAAGTCTGGTAAAATAGAAATCCAGAGCCATGTATACAATTGTTATAGGGAGGAGCATGCATAAATGCACATGACATATTCCAACCAATTTTCTTTTGAAAGAAAGGTGAGACACGTATGGTGTATATGTTGTAGATAGGTGGCAGTTATCAATGGAAGGCCATGACTGTGCTCACATCACTTATACAAAGAACGTGCATCCACCATTAGTGGAATCAGTGCCTGCAAACTACAACAAATGAGGCTTTTGCGCACTTAAGTGAGTACTAATGCTTTGACAAACTGGAAATTAATGTCATTAGTGATTAATGTTTGATTAATAGCAACCTCTATGTTTATTTATGAAAAAGTTAATGGGTGTGAAACAGTATAGTAGTGGTGAGAAAATTGGTTGCTTCCTGTTAAATATCAGTTGATGCTGTATTTATACCTACCTAAGGTTGTTTAATTTTACTTGTAATACCAACATAAAATTTGAGAAGTTGCCAATAACACACTTTACCAAATTAAAGAAGAGTGAATAGAGCTGAAAGAAAAGCTGTAATTTTTCTCCATAGCCTCATTCTCTTAATTTTCAAAATTGAATTTTAATTTGGTTTAATTGTAATGTTTTCTCATCCATATTGCATCTGTATGAAAATTAGAATTAAAAAGTTGTACTTGAATTCATGGCACTTAGAAATCAAGAGCTCCCAAGTGTTTTAATAATCTTCAATGAAAGACAAACTTTCTGGTCTGTACTGTAGTGTTTTGTCTTAATCACATAGATTTTCTGCTCTGCATCTGTTTGTCAAAATACTACAGAAATATTATTTTTGTTCATATAACTTAAAAGTAGCAGAAATACAAGTTGTTCTGTTCTATGCTTTATCTGCATGACACACAGTCCTGTGTTCTACAGACGAAAAGTATTTTTTTTTAATTCTTGGTTTGTGCAACATAGTATTAAATAAATTGAACTGTTTTGTATCAAATTTCCAAAGCTGTCTTTTCAACAGTCAAAATAAAATTGTGACATCGTGCAAGATAACTGGAGGTTTTGTTTAATGTATCTAAAATCAAAACACTGCAAAAAAGAGAGGTTGTGATGAAGACATTATTTCCATGTTTCTATCACTATTTAAGACATGCTCATGTCCCAGATACATTTGGTATCTCCAGACGTGTCTGGCTTAGCTAAGGAGGACATGATTTATTTTAAAAGCACTCTGGAAATAAGAAAGTCAGTCACCTTTTGTTCTTTTCAAGGGCCTAAGAAAGGTTTATCGATCTCTAAGCATGATGTTGAGTTCGAGACTGCATGAGGGAGGCTGTCTTGGGTAAAAAGACTGCCCTCAGTCAAGTCACATTATCCCTTCAAAACAGTGTAAGGCAGCCAGCTGGCTATTGTCGCATACCATTCCACATCATTACAGGCTTCTTGTATTATTTTAGCAGCGTCAGTTAATTTTCCATATGGGTACCCACCCTTGTATCTGTTCTGGTGTTAGATGCTACTGCTAAAAGTCTTGCTTGACTGGGCATAGTGGGATGTAGGGGAATGATAATTTCTACTGACTTGGGGCCACTACCATAACACAAATAATAAAAATGGCTGGTCTTTCTTGGTGCAGATCAATAACTGTGCAATTAATGTAATTTTTCCCCATTTCCTTTTTCATTTTAATTGCTAAACTTCTTCATCTAATTGTGTTCTTCCCATTTTCCTTGTTTTTAAAAAAATCCACTTTAGTTCTAATCAGTTTAAGTTGTAAATAGCTGCTTTGTTAATTCCATAGGTATTCTATAAATTAATGCAATGATTGTCAATGTAAGATAACATGTCAGCATGAATCTTCACGGTGCCATTTATTCCTTCTACACATCTTCACTTTATCTGTGTGGAGGTATTAAATGAATTTGGTAAGAGTAGTGAATTAATTAAGATTCCTAGAATATAGTAGAGTCTTAGCTGGAATTGTGTGGTTGTGGTGATGTTATTAGTGGAATAGTGATTGAATTCAGACATCCATACATTCTAACTTGGCATTGTTTTAAAAGTTTAATAAGTATTATTGATCAAAGTGGTCATTGGAACTCCACATCCATATGCCAAAATATGCCACAAATTCACGTCAGGGGATTTTGTATGTATAACAAACAGCAAGAGCTTTAAAGCCATCTAGTCAACTTTATTTTAAACCAGCCATTTGAAATAGAGGTTAAAAGTATGTATCTGGCTGTGAAATATTAATAGAAGTTTTGTTCTGAATTGAAGTAAAGTTCTCGACATTTTTAGTTCCTGAATCTGGGCCGGAATGCCCACAGTTTAGCTCAAGTATAAATTTGGCTCTTAGTTACACCTGTGTGATCCCATTAGCTATATAGCAAAGCAGACTGGTCCATCTCGTTGCTGAACTAGAATGTTCATGAGTAAAGTATCATGGAATTCCCTGCTACAGAATCTAGGAGGGGCTAGAACATTGAAAAAATTGTGGATTAGAGTATAATAAGCAAATGGGGCCAAATTCTCCTTTACGGTGACTTAAATGGCTGTACTGGTATAACTGAAAGGAGAGTGTCACCTTTACTTTTTGCTTTTATTTTGTGTGCCTTCTTGTCAAAACATCTCACACCACTGTTACTGGTAGAGCATCATTGCCCTGCAAATCTGCTGTATAAAACCTTTGAGTATGCTGGCTTGAATGCATTTGAATTATCATTGATGTTGGGATCTGAGATGCTGGTAGGGTACAATTTGTTTTGGTTCAACTTCACATCTTATTATGAATGTTTTAATGTGGCTTGAAGGAACAGCATGATTCAGAGGCAGCCTCTTCAATTCTTGACTGCTGTAAAAGGACTCTCTAGCCTATTGCTTTTGGATTAAGTTAATGTGTCAGCGTGCAGCCAAAACAGTTAGTCATTTCGTGCTGTTGTTGGAGTTCTCTAACCAATATGGCTTGTTACTCTAGTAAGTGATATTACTTTGCCATCAGCTTGAGGGCAGATTAAATGGTCACTAACACTAATATGTTACTGAAAGAAATCCTAAGAGAATTTTGGCAAGGTTCAACTGAGCTACTTTTGTCTTTAATTATTCTTCTGTGCAAAATAATCCATTCATGTGAATTCTGCAAACATGAGAGCCTTAGGAGATCCAGAGAAAATGATCAAAACAAAAAACACAGAGGGCAGAAATAATAAGAATACTTCCCATTCTTATCGTGCTTTCCATATTCAAAGCACTTTGTGAACATTAATTAATTCTCATAGTATCCCGTGAGGTAGGTAAACATTCTCCTCATTTTGTGGAAATGGGGAAACTAAGGCACAGAAGTGAAATGATTTGCCAAGGTCCGAGAGAGACTAAGTCTCAGAGAAGGGAGTAAACTCAGGAGTTCCTGGTTGCCAGTCACATGCATGGGCAACTTTATCATTCCTTTGCTCTGAAAGTGAAACCACCAATGGGCCTTTTAATAGAAGGTATATTCATGCCATTGTATAATGCAGTGTATGTTAATATTATGTCAGCCATAGATGATAGAGTTGGAGAGAACTCCCTTTAATGACACTCTGTTTTTCAATGAAATGAAAATAAATATAAATCCAAATGGGCCAATGATGAATTAGTCTGTACGAACCAATGAGCATGGAGAAAGTTTCAACTGAGAATCGAATTGTTAAACTAGCAGAACATTTGTAAACCTTTGGTTTTCAATGAACTTAGAACTAAGTATAACTTACTGACTTTTCTGGCACTGAGAGTGAGTATGGTGGTGGATAAGGTGGTGATTTGCTTGTTTGCTAAAATCTTTCTCCTTTGAAATTGATATGAAATTACAATATGTATTTCTGCCTTAAGAGTATGTCTTCATGATCCTCTAAAATTGACTCCATGTGTGCCCACTGGATTTTACTAGTTGCATCAATGCACAAATTATCCTCCTGAACTTGATTATAGATAGTAAAGCTGCTCTCTCCTCTTCCCCCCTGATCTTAGTATTTGTCAATTTAATGTACCCTGTTACTGTAACATCTGTGTGCTTCCTGGGTAAATTAGCTTGACATGGCAAAAGCCCTAGTGGATTTAATAAAATCTTCTACTTTCCTTCCTTCCTTAACATAATCCAAAAGCAATGGGGTGATTGTTGGAGGTTCTTGCTTGGACTAGGTGTGTGAGTGGGGTGGGGATGGTGTTGTACATATCACTTTGGTGATGGTGGCAAAGAGGAAGGTGTTGCAGAATGTTCCCCTCTTTTAGACATCTCACAAAGCCCTGCATTGAAGGCACTGTCCTTCCAGTTGTCCTGTTTAGACCCATAAACAGTGCGCTTATGTGTCTGAAGAAGTCACTGTTGAATGATATTAGGCCCTTCCACTCCTTCATGTGCTGAGTTCATTCTGCCTCTACACCTCTGTCCCTGATAGGGTTCATGGAGTGATTGGCCAAGGCTAGGGATTGAACCCTGTTTCCCACATGGCTGGGGAGAACATGAGTTCTTGGCTGTTTGGTAATGCGTGAGGTTAGGGCATGATCCTAGAAGGCGCTGAGCAACATCAGCTCCCACTGAGCAATCCCAGCATCGTACAGAAATGGAATTGTAGCTTTCTATTTTACAACAGAACAGGAATGATTAAAAACTTTTACACCCGTTTTTAATCATAAATGAATATTTAAATACAGTAGATGTTTTTGCATAATACAATCACTGTCTAACAATTTGCCTGATATGTACAAGGTAATGCTCCTAAGTGGTGGTTTTAGAGAAAAGATTATGATTTAGTTTGATGTGATTGGCAACCATTGACTTCATTTTTCTGCATCTTCTTGTAAATGAGTGAGAGGCAATATGGTTTAGCAGATAGGATGTCCTATTTTACACAGAGACCTGTACATATAGAAAGAGAAAAGTAAACAAAAATTGGCAATGACCTTAGTGGTAGAAATGTGTTTTTTTGCATTAAAGTTCACATACAGAAGTTGGCAAATGCCTTATTTCTTTGTGTAACTAGAACACCTAGGAATTGAAGGGGAAAAATACCGTCTAAATGAGGGTGAATGACAAATGAGAATGTAACTTAAATGTAGCGTCAGCATTTGGGGGTTGTTTTCCATTTTTTTCCTTTCTATGTTTATTCTGTTTGTCTTATTCTCTTATTAGAAGCCATTATCACTCTGACAAATCCCACATCACGCATACATTCTCCATAATGGAGAATCAAATGGACAAGTCCTTTTGGTGCATTGCAACCTACTTAACTCATTTCCACTGTAAGCTTCATGTGTTATTGTGGCTGCGTAGGTGGCTCTTCACAGCTGAGGGATTCCTCTGTGCCAGCAGAAGCAGCAGCTGGCCCTTTTAAGGTTGCTTTTCTGTTGTTTTGCACTGCCTGAGAAGTGCAAAGCTGATCTGGGATGAAATCCTGACCCTATTTGAAGTCAGTGGGAGTTTTGCTATTGACTTTAATAAGGTTAGGATTAATCCCTGGGTCACAGAGCCATATAGGGGAACATTGTCAAAGTCCATGGAGTTACTTATATCCTGAATCAAGTCCTAAAAACGCAAAGTGCAAAGAGATTTGAAAGCTTCCAGAATTTTTCTTCTTCATTCCTTGTTTCCTTCTGTTGCTTTGTCTTGCCCTGGTGTTTTAATGTATTCTATAGATCATAAAACATGTTGTCATACTGATGATTCTGATCTTCCCACCATAATAAGATGACTTTTTTTTGAAAGCAGGAAGAGAAAGTATTCAACTTGTTGATACACAATCTCACAAGCAGGTATTCTAGACAGGGAAGTAGTATGGATAAAGGCTTCTGTCTGCATGGTGTTTATTATCTAAGCTAAAGCTTAGATAAAGTTAAGGATACTTAATATTTATATTTACTTAGGTTGTTCACTGGAACACTATCTCCCACTTTTAAATCACATAATAATGCCCTTTAAAAATAATCAAGAACAGCATCTTGGAAAAATACAGTAGTAGTTGGTATAAAAATGTTTTATTTTGTTCCCAAACTGTAAGATCTCAGTAATGAATATGATTATTGTAACATTTTGATTTCAGCTGCATCTAAAGGGCTCCACCACTAGATTGGGCACCTTTGTGCTTGCACAAATATATAATAAATGACAGTCGCAGCCCCTAAAAGCTTACAAGCTAGAAGGTTAGATATAACAGATGGGTGAGATGAACAAGTGGGTCAGGATCTGGCAATATGAGAGTTGTCATTTTCGCAGATTGACTATATTAATCTTTGCAATCTCAGTGTAGCTGTATTCTAGGAAATCAGAATGAAGATTGTGCCGATGTATTCTTTAGACTTGCCTTTCAACTATTAGTTCTTTTCAGGGCTTAGACTCAGGGGGAAAGGTGGTGGTACTCTTTGTAGCATTGCCTGCAAAATAAACTCTGCCCACACAAGTCACCAAAATGACTTGCTGCTCACAATAGCATGTGCATGATCTCCGAGCTCCATTGGGCTCCTTGCACTTCGCCCCCACTCACTTGCAGTTTCACAGGCCCATGGGCTCTGCTCGGCTTCTTGGCACCTCGAAAATGAGATGTCCCTGAGTAAATTGTGCAACCCTACAACCCTCCCTCATTTTTCTCACAGAGCAGAATGAAATAGTTACCACTCACATAGATATCTCTGCATTAAATACAGCAGGGTTACATGTCTTAGGTTTTTGCTATAACCATAACAGCTAGGGTCCTATATCTTTTCATTAAAGCTGACATTGCAGATACCAACTTAGAGAGTTCAGGTAGATGTAGGTTTGGTGTACGGATGTATATGGTCTGTTTCCAAGAACTGGTTATTTTGACTAAGCACAGACACTCCGTGGAAATAGCTAGTGCTAGCCTGTAATGGTTTCCTATTAATGCAAGGTACATTAAGTCCTATATTTATAGGGTTTAAAATATTTGTTTTTATGTGATGTGTGCATGTATTCACAGCATGTTAGAGGCAGAGATTGTAGTGCCACCTGTAGTTAAGATTACCTGACAATGCTGAGTACAAGACCCAGTTTTCAGTTATTTATAACTTTGCCAAACTTTCATTCTTTTGGCTCAAATTTTTTGTGGCAGGTGTCTGCTTCCAACAGAAGTTTTTTGGAGAGTTTCATACAAAAATGGCTCAGATTTCCTGAGAACAAAATTAGGGGAAAATAGGCAAAATAACATATGTTAAAAAAATTCTTAAAATCATTTCGTTGAGAAACTCTAGCGCCTCCATCTTGCCATTGGTTATCCCTATGAAAACTTGCCCAAATTTAACCAAATTCTAAGCTTCTCAAAAATTGCAGTTTATACGTGCACAGTGAGACTTTGTTTAGAGTTTGGCAGCTCAATTCTCTGAAAATTCCACCTACATGGAGCACATTCCATACGGGGCTGCCGTGGGTGAGCAGAACTTTCTCTGCAATTGTTCCTCCACGCAGCCAAGAGCTAGTGTTGTGCTGGACATAAGAATAGAGATCAGGGAGACTGTCCTGAGCTCTCAATGCTCAAGTGTCTCCAGTTGGGCACCCAATATTAATGGACACTTTTGACAGTTTTGATCTTAGTCTCTCTCTGTCTCAGCCCCCCATCTGTCAAATGGGGATGATCACACTCCTCTGAGATGAAGGGGTGGGAAGATAAATTCACTAATGTTTGGGAAACACACAGATACCGTAGTGGTGAATGCCATTAAAAAAAAGATACTCACGAGAAAATTAATCATTCAGTTTTCAGAGCTGGGTTTGGATGGTGTGTGGTAAATAAGGCCTGGGGCCACACACTGAATAAGGAAGATAAAAGAAATTTTGTATAAACTACCCATTCATTAAACCAGTCAAGGGCCCTGTGGAAAAGCAGTATGTGATCATAGATTCCAGGGCCAGAAGGGGCTACTGTGATCATCTGGTCTGACCTCCTGGATAACACAGCTTTTCCTAACATTCAACCTAAACCTCCCTTGCTGCAATTTAAGCCCATTGCTTAAATCCTATCCTCAGAGGTTAACAAGAACAATTTTTCTTCCTCCTCCTTGCAACCACCTTTTATGTACTTGGAAACTGTTATCATGTCCCCTCTCAGTCTTCTCTTCTCCAAATTAAACAAACCTAATTTTTTCAATCTTTCCTCATAGGTCAGGTTTTCTAGATATTTAATCATTTGTATTGCTTTTCTCTGGACTTTCTTCAATTTGATAAGAATTACTAATCGTATCTTGCTTACAACATGCTTGATAATACATCCCAGAATGATGCTTGCTTTTTTTTGGAACAGTGTTACACTGTTAACTCATATTTAACTTGTGATGCACTGTAACCCCCAGATGCCTTTCTGTAGTCACTTCCCACTTCGTATGTGTACAATTAATTGTTCCTTCCTAAGTGGAGTACTTTGCATTTGTCCTTACTGAATTTCATCCTATTTATTTTGGACCATTTCTTCAGTTTGTCCAGATCATTTTGAATTTTAATCCTATCCTCCAAACCACTTGCAACCCCTCCCAGCTTGGTGTCATCCACGAACTTTATAAGTGTACTCTCTATGCCATTATCTGAATCATTGATGAAGATATTGAACAGAACCAGACCCAAAACTGATCCCTGCAGAATCCCACTTGATATGCCCTTCCACCTTGACTGTGAACCACTGATAACTATTCTCTGGGAATGATTTTCCAAATAATTATGTCACGTAACTTTATAGTAGCTCCATCTAGGTTGTATTTCCCACGTTTGCCTATGAGAAGGTTAAGCAAGACAGTATCAAAAGCCTCACTAAAGTCAAGATATATCACATCTACTGCTTCTCCCTTATCCACAAGGCTTGTTATCCTGTCAAAGAAAGCGATCAGGTTGGTTTGACACTATTTGTTCTTGACAAATCCCTGCTGACGGTTACTTATCACCTTATTTTCTTCTAGGTATTTGCAAATTGATTCCTTGATTATTTGCTCCATTATCTTTCCAGGTACTAAAGTTAAGATGACTGGTCTGTAATTCCCTGGATTGTCTTTATCCCCCTTTTTGTAGATTGACACTATATTTGCCCTTTTCCAGCCCTCTGGAATCTCTCCTGACTTCTGTGAATCTTTGAAAATAATCACTAATGGCTCAGATATCTCCTCAGTCAACTCCTTGAGTATTCTAGGATGCATTTCATCAGGTCCTGGTATCCCGAAGACATCTAATTTGTCTAAGTAATTTTAAACTTGTTCTTTCCCTATTTTAGCCTCAGCTCCTACCTCCTTTTCACCGGCATTCACTATGTTAGACCTCCAATTGCTACTAACCTTTTTGGTGAAAACTGAAACAAAGTCATTTAGCACTTCTGCCATTTCCTCACTTTCTGTTTGTCATTCTTCCCGTCCCTCCCCTCCATTGCCGCCCCTGGAAATGTGCCTCCCCAAGCACGTGCTTGCTTTGCTGGTGCCTAGAGCCGGTCCCGCTCCTTGAAAAACTGCCAACTCTCTCAAACTGTTTTTCCCCTTAGGGGATCTTACCTACAAACTCCCTGAGTTTGCTAAAGTCTGTCATCTTGAAATCTATTATCTTTATTCTGCTGTTTTCCCTCCTACCATTCCTTAAAATCATGAACTCTATCATTTCATGATCACTTTCACCCAAGCTGCTTTCCACTTTCAAATTCTCAACCAGTTCCTCCTTATTTGTCAAAATCAAATCTAGAACAGCTTTCCCCCTATTGCTTTCTCCACCTTCTGAAATAAAAAAGTTGTCTCCAAAGCATTCCAAGAGCTTGTTGGATAATCTGTGCCCTGCTGTATTATTTTACCAACAGATGTCTGCGTAGTTGAAGTTCCCCATCAACACCAAGTCCTGTGCTTTGGATGATTTTGTTAGTTGTTTTAGAAGAAAAGCCTCATCCACCTCTTCTTTCTGGTTAGGTAGTCTATTGTAGGCCCCCTTTATCATGACATCACCCTTGTTATTTTTCACCTCTTTTATCCTTACCCAGAGACTTTTTCAACAAGTCTGTCTCCTATTTCCATCTGAACCTCAGTCCAAGTGTATATACATCTTTGATATACAAAGCCACACCTCTTCCCTTTTTTCCTTGCCTGTCCTTCCTAAGCAAACGGTACCCTGCTATACCAATATTCCAGTCATGTGTATTATCCCACCAAGACTCTGTGATGCCAATTATGTCCTAGTTGTGTTTATTCACTAGTATTTCTAGTTCTTTCTGTTTATTCCCAATACTGCTTGCATTAGTATACAGACATCTGAGATACTGATTTGATTTCCCCTGTATGTTCCCTCTTGCATTCCTTATCCCACAGTAAAAGCATAGTGGAGATGAACCCTAAATGATACAGCCGTCCATTTCTGTTGCATCCGTTGTGGAGCTCCCTGCTGCTATGCTCAGGAGGTTTCAACTTTTCTCTGGCAATTTGAATAGTTGACTCTCTATTGGTGGTGATAGTTTTTTTTTTTTTTAAAAAAGCAGCAGCCCTCATGTTACTTACAACAGAAAACAGCATTGTGCAATTTGCACTTCTTAAGTGATTTAATAACCTTGTCATGTCACTGAAGGGTCTTAGAAACGCGAGTTGTATATCTGCTGCTGTCTGATTTTCCTTCTCCATTAATCGTTGTCTTGCAACTGCAGTTGATTGAGCACTCTGCCCTTCACCTGGCTGTTGTGTACTAATAACTTCTGAAATTTCAAAGCACTGCAGGGCACCACTTATTGTAGGATCAGAAATCCCAGTGATTTCTGGTTCGGAGCATCTTTAACGAGAGAATATTTGCAGGGCCATCCCTAGCTATTTTGGTGCCCTATGCAGCCCCCCCATGGGGGGGCTGGCCCCAGGCCTCCGCGGAGAGGAGTGGGGGGGCTGGCCCCAGGCCTCCGCGGGGGGGGCTGTGTGGGGCCCTGCCCCAGGCCTCCACGGGGGATGAGGGGGAGGGGGTGTGGAGTGACCTGGCCCCAGCCTGCTCTGCTCCCCTGGCTCCCAGGCTTGGGGGGAGGGGGGAACCGCCCCCCAGTACTCGCCGGCAGCACAGCTGGGAGCCAGGGGAGCGGAGCAGGCTGGGGCCGGGTCACTCTACTTACCGGTGAGTGCAGGCCCGACCTTCTGGAGCCTTCAGGGGAGTGGGGGCGGGGCTGGGGCAGGAGGGGGCGAGGCTGGGGTGGGAAGAGGTGGGGTGGGGCGGAGCAGGGTCGGGGGCCCTGGGGAAGAGCTGGAGCAGGGGCTGGAGCAGCACGCAGCTGCGCAGGGCACCAGGAATTTTGGTATTTGATACGATAAAAACTTTATATGAATTTAAACAAGCTGCCTTTTAGAATGTCTATTTCCCTATTTCTTTACCAGCATATTCTTCCAGTTGAATGCACTTTTAATCTATATGTGTTCTGGTGTAGTATTGTATGTTTTTTTCCTAAAGTCTTGGTTCAGACACACTCGGCCCTGTGTAATTTCTTCCTCTGTGAGGATTGGATGAGCACAAAAATGACAATAAGGCTGCCTGGAGATAAATGCAGATAAAGTGAAGTGGTAAGTGTGATCGTGTGCCATTGGAGGTGTTGGAGCCATCAACTGTCAATTCATTCCTTTCATAACACAAGCATTCAAATGTTAATCTGCTATCATTAATTCAGAGGGTGAGGGAAAGAATATTCATATCCCTGTCAGGTTTTCTGAACGCAATAAATGTAATTGATAACTTCCATTCATATGGTCTGGTCATAGGTGGGAGGTTACAGTACAAGTAGGTAATTCCTTGTCGAAGATCTCTTAGTAAGGTATACAAACATCCATAACTGTAAGCTCTGATGTTTAAATTTTCTACTAAATGACAGTTGTTTGTATTGTCCTTTTCATGCTTGAGTTATTCCAAATGGGAGAAACCTGGGGACTGCATGGCTCATGAATGGGCCTTTTATCTCTAGGCTGAAAGTTCTGTTTCCGCCCCGTTCAGAAGGTTGATTGTTCATGTATGGTGAATTAGTTGCTGGCCAAAATGCAATTTCTAAGGGACAAATAATGCACAGACCAGGCCACCTAGTCTATGTAGACAGCCAGCAAAATTCCCACTCAGTACCCAGAGGGAGCCAACTGATTGAATGGGCATGGAAATGGGAGCTCCCCATTTTCTTGTTGGAGATTTCCCCTTCAGAACAAGGCTGGGGGATGTTGAGGTAGGTTATAGGGAAGCTCCCACTCCCACTGCTGCATCTGTTCTGAGTGGGTGTCAGTCCACAGGCTCAGAACCTGACACCTTTCATCAGCACGACTATGTCTGAGAATTTAAACCTATCAATCGGTTCTCTTTTTTGACAGGTCTGAAAGAGTTAAGTAAGGGTTTTATTATAATTGGGGATACTTTACATCCTATTTTTGTTTCCAGGTTTTACAACTGTACTTTCTTCGACGGTAGATGATTAATTTGAAAGGACATTTTTGTAAGAAGGGAAAACTAAATTTCCTTTTCTGATAATTGACATTAGTGCTGTGTCCAAATCTAATACTTTGTCTTCTCCTAAAATAGAATTTTAAAATGTTTGGGAGACAATCATACTTTGTATTTTTGTCAGTATTATACTGTATCAACCAGTTTTATATTTGTTTTTGTGGATGGAGCATGTTTACAGGGGGTAGAGGAAGACTGTTAATATTCAGCTTCCGGCAAATAATTAAAGTAACAGGGATCTCCATTTTCTTTCATTCAATTAAAGGAAACTTATTTTTATTCAGATTAGGGCCAGATATAACTTTCAGTAATACCAAGTGCTGCTCTCCCAAATCTTAAGCACTCCTCATCAGGAGAATACGTTGTTATTACTTAATCTGATTCTCCACCATAATCTCGAGTCATTCTTCTAGGTGAGCTGTCAAAAATGTTGACAACGAATTTGTAATTGAAACAAATTTTTTGTTTGGCAAATACAGCTCCCTCAGAACAAAGCTTTATAGTGGAAATAATGCTGAGATGCTAATCAACAGATGCTTTGCTGTGCCATAACTGAATGTAGTGGCTGAGATCAGTTGCATTGTTTGTTTGTTTTTCTCAGTAATGAATACTGGGGACTTGATTCTCATTTAAAATAATGGGATCACATAACTGTATGTCCTACTTAAAATCAGCTATGCTAGAGGAGTTTGCTGTGTGGCAAGGACAGCCCTCCAGATTTCTGGTGGGAATTAAGACCAAAATGTCAAGAATACACATTAAAAATCTTTTGACCTATATGCACCTTAAAACTCAAAATGACAAAGCTAGAGGTGAGCGCTGTAAAGAACATTAAAGGTGTATGCATAATCGTGCAAAGTGCTTTCCTCCTTTGTGTGTGCCTGCTGCATTCATGTGTGAAGAGACCAAAGAAATCGTACAGGAGTCTGACAACAGAGCTCTTGAAGAATTACTCTGCTGTTTGGGTGTAGAGATGAGAGCAGTCTCTGACAGGTTCCCCCCAGGATGACACTTGGAACTGGGGTACCACTGAGCCCGCCTCACCCTGACCCACCAGCCTGGGCTCCCTTTACACTGTATTGCTGAGGGAAGCCAGCCAAGCCCTCCCTCAGGCTTCAGACTGCACTTAACCAGCACACATTCAGGTAGGGACATGCCTAGCTGCAGCTATACACACAGATGCTGAGAACAGCTCTGCTTGAGGTAAATGCAGATGGAAAAGAGGGTCTTTTATGTACCCTACTTTTAATATGGAGTGAAAAGTTTTGTTTTGTTGACTTTGAAAATGTCTCTTCCCTGGTTTAAAAGTCAGATTGATGGAAAGAACAATTTGTTATGGCTCCCGCCTTGTGTGTGTAAAGACCTAGCTAATCTGTTTTGCTTTTCTGCACTTATTACCTTATCTGAAACTGTTTATGCACATTGCAGAGACCTAAGAAACAACAGAGGCTATAGATGTACAGGGATCAAAGTGCCTGCTAAATGGAAAGGCCTTGAGGTACTACAGAGTTGAAGGCTTTTGCTGCAATAACCTGGCCTCGTAGAGTTGTCCAGTTGCTAGGCTCCGGCGGCTGAGGCAGCTGCCCAACAGGTTATGGGCCACTGGAAGCAGCAGAGACAATTCCAGGAATGCCAGCGTGCCTGGGTTATGGAACAATGGGAAGAGAATAGACCATTCCAGGAATTGATGTCCAGAGGTGGTTAATCCTGGGACAGTACTGCCAGCAATACCCGAAACACCAGAAAGGGAGTGGGATTTTGTCTCAACCAAGTAGGTGGATGTTGAGAGCAACTTGGGAATGACACTGTCTCACAGTTACAAATCTCAGAAAGAGTCTTTGAAGCAGCTAAGATGCTGGACCACCGGCACAGTGATTTGGGTATTAAACATTGGAGCCACCTCTCATAGGTTTGGGGCAAAATAGAAAACTATTATAATAAACTTAGAGGCCTGGGCTGCTTTTGGTATTCTAGTTTTCAGCCTTTTCTAATGTTCTGAAAATATTTTGTCTGAATCTCTTACACAGCATGCTTTTGTAACCAACAGTACCATAATGGTATGTACCGGCCCTTTAAGCGTGGGGGAGAGGGGGTCAGAAGATTCCATCTCAGGGATATAGGTGTGCGCACAGGCTCATGAACTGTCCAACACCCAAAGAGGTAAGGTGGTCCCAGGGAGTAAACAGGTGGATGGGAAGATACCAAGATGCTTACTTTAAGGGCCTGGGATCAGGAGCCCTGTAGTGTAAAATGGGCAGGGTGTTCCTCTCTCTCGGCCAATTGGGAGATGCTTTCAGAAGGAGGATAGTATATACACTAACCAAGTATTAGGGGAGGGCTGATGATTACCCTGAAAAAGACTATACAGCACTCCTCAGGGGACAGACAGAAAGCACCATGAAAACATGTCTCGCCATGAGAGGGAGCCAGGCAAAGGGTGTTCCTGCTACAAGGATGGTATGTTGTTTTCAAAAACTTGCTTTATACCTTTTTGAAAGAGAAGATTCAAAGATTGAGACAGTCAAGCATAGTTTACCCCAGAAAAGCTTTGCTAGTATAGCTATATTGGCAAACTCTCCTACTATACAAGTAGCTTATACTTACAAAAGAGTGCTTTTGCTAGTATAGCGTGTACTAGTTCCCTGAATGAAGTAAGTTACACTTGGAAGAGGACTTTTAGGCATCTACATTAGGATTTTGATAATATATAGAAATGTCACAAAAAATCATACCCTAACTGATATTGCTATGCCAGCAAAAGTTTCTAATGTAGATCTGGCCTCATTGGATAGGATAAGATGGAGCTGAGAAACTTTTAGAAACCTAGATGTGTGTACTTACCCATGTATACTCACATGCGAGCAGAGACCTACATAAAATGATTTTTCATTGTTTGATGCTGGAGTTTCTGCTTAACTGGTGCATATTTAATTAGGGGTTAGAAGTGAGAGGAAATGACTTTTGACAAAAATTCTGCAGTAGAAACACTTTGAAGTTACAGTGCTGTGGTTTTCTTCTTTGATCTCCAGATGAACAAGTTATTTTTATTCTCATGCATGCAACAATTAATTGCTTTTATATATATATGTGTGTGTGTGTGTGTGTACACACTTTTTTTTGTGGTGGGTGGGGAACTGTTTTGATTGTAATTACCAGTAAAAGTGCAGTGATACATCAGTTGACTCGGGAACAATGGAGCTGCTCAGATAATTAAATGATGAGCTTCAAAGCGTTTTTGTCAGGAACTGTAGCCCTATGGGTACCATTTATAATAAGTTGCTCAGCTAAAATCCTGCTTCCTTTTCAGAGCTTCACCTCTAAGAATTGAACGCTGTTGTCTCAAATTTAAATATGTTACCACTTAAAAATATTGCAAACAAACAAACAAATGTATGCAGAAACATTGGCGCCCCTAAGCTTTGCTGGTGCGTATTCCACCTGGGCATCATCTTCAACTTGGACCTCTCTTTAGGTCCTCGCATCCAGGCTACATCTAAATGTTGCAGATTCTTTCTGCATCCTGTCCACCTATATGGCTAAAATTCTCCTCATGGCTCCCATTGTATCCAGACTTGATTACCGCAGTGTCCTTATCTCTGGCCTTGACACAGGGAATCTTTCCCTGCTCGTATCCATTCAGAATGCTGATGCAAAGATCATTTTTCTAGCTCATCACTTGGATCATGTCAGCCTTCTCTTTCGAGTCCTTCCACTGGTTGCTACTTCTCTTTACATCAAACATAAGCTATTTGTCTTCACTTTCCAAGCCCTCCACAGCCAATCCCCACCCTTCCGGTCATCTCTCATTCACTATGAAAATGTCAATTCCTGCCTCTGAGTGGCCCATGATGCCAGCCTCCATTACACATTTGTTTAATTTTCAAACCAGCACCTTTGTATTTTCTCCCATGCTGCCCCTCATACCGGGAAAGAGCTCTCCATAAAGCTACCTCATTCTCCTCAAAACGCTCCTCTGTCATGATGCCTACAAAAACCTTAACTGTGGTTGGCCCTCTGGTGTGCTGAAACTACTGCCTATCATGCTGACCAATATTGTTTCATGTTTCCTGGTACTCCCTTGTCAGTCTGTCTGTCTCTTGGACTGTCTTTTTGTTCTCTTCGTACCTATCACAGTGGGGCCCTATAGTAATACAAATAATAAATTTAAATATTTTGCACTAGTATGATGGGGGACTGGAAATTTCTGTTCCCCAAAGATGATGATAAACTTGTCATAATGTTCATGACTCTCTTTTTGAAATGATCATTTCATGGGTCTGGTATAAGCCAAATTTATGGCGTACTTCTTACCTTAAATATTTGCAGTAGGAGAGGCTCTAAACAGGAACCAGTTTTGCAGACCTCTATAAACCAGACGTAACCAAACCAAAAACTGATTTCTGATTCAGCTGAAACATAGGACATCCCCATTAAAATTTGTTGCATTTGAGAGTACACCCATACCTGCCACATAATTCCCGACAGATATGGTGCTGGTGGGACCTGTCCCCGCCTCCCCAAAGCAGTGAGTTTCAGTGTTAACAGCCCCCTGAGATGAATGGGGCCCTTAACACCTCTCAGAGCTGTTGTTTCCGGCATTATGCAAACTCACAGACATTGCTGCATCAGTTATACTCCCGTCACCTTTTCAAGATTTGCTTTGCCCCCATGAGGGTTAGAAACATAACTTTTGTGAAAAAGCGAATGCTGAGATTCTGGAGTCATCACTGACATGACTTCTGAAGTTGGGACCTTAGACACAGGCCTGTAGTTGCTATGCCTCGATCGGGGCCTTGTTTACTCAATCTAAAATGCTTTTGAAGTGATGAATTAGAATATTTGCTGTTTAAATCCCCTTAAAAAGAAATGAAATAATAAAATATTTTCAATAACATACTTGTAGGTACTGAACTAAAATAGTTACAGGACAATACTTGAAGTGGACTGTAAATATTATTGACTTTTCTCTGTGGCAACAAGATGTTAATGAGAACAGCTATTTGCTCAGCAATATAACCCAGACTGAAAAACACAAGAGTGCACTGTGTGGGAATAGGACCAAGATAAGATTAATTCTTTGGGACTATGCTAAAAAGACATCTGTGAAAATAACATCTTCATACTGCCGCTTAGTTTAGCCTGTCCTTGAAGATGTACAGCTCTTTCGCCTGGGACTATTTTATCTTTCTTCACAGGTGGCGTATGGGGGAAAACAAAAAGCTCAATGATAATATTCAGAGTTGTGCGTGTATCAGAAAGAAGCTGAATTTGTTACAGTGTCCCACACTATGTTTTTAACCTTTTCAGGCATCAGATGATTTTTATGCTTTGACTTATTTGCCAGACTAGGATTCCAGGCTGGCACAAGGGCAGAAAGTGTGTAGCAAGATCCATGCGCCCCTAGAAACACAAAGAAATGTCTGTCTCAGCCCCCCTCCCCAAACAGTGCACCTGTACGCCCATCATACCACACAGCTGTACCTTTTGAGGTGCGATTTAGCCCATAGCTTGAGATAATATCATACAAACAGAGAGTAGAAGAGTAGATCTCAGAGTAAACCTAGCCTTTCTGTTAAGCAAGTATTATTTAATTAATTGTTATTTGGACCTAATTAAATGAAACTAAATAACTTAAGATAGATTCTACTTCAGTAAATCATGAATCAGACCTTTAAAGAGTTAGATCTGGTGTCTGGAATCATCATGTGTGCCTAGACTTCAGAGTCCTACAGATCTTTAGCTTTTAGAAAGATTCAAGATAAGGAAACTGTTTTCTAGTGTGAAGAACTACATAGACTTTAAACTTTAAACTATTGCCCATCTGGTCTGTTTTAGCTCTTTTCCCCTTTTCTAGATCTCTCTCTCTCTCTCTCTCTCTCTCTGAGTCTCTCCACTTAAAAGACTGTGGTCCTCACAAACTCAAGTTAAATTCCTTTTATTAGTTAGAGATTAACTAATCAGCTTCTGTGGAAAAAAGTGCACCCTGAGCTAAATTCTGCTCTTGTACATGGGACTGAATTAACTTTATGAGAGCAGAATTTGGTCTCTTGAATAGAGTCTGTCACTGTAGTCTGAACATGGATTAGTTAGTCAGAAAAAGACTATGAAGTGATCAAGCTATAGTTTTTCAAAGCATACTTTATGGTGAAGGGAGTAATGAAGCTGTGCTTCCATTGCATGTCCTTATTGTCGCTCACACTTTCCTCTCATATTTTATGTAGCCAAAATCACAAGCTGAACAATCAAAGAGATGTGTAAGTTGGCACTGTGGAACATTTTGTCTTCAGCTATAGAGTTTCAGATGTGCTACATCAGTGGTTCCCAAAGTGTCATGCCACAACCCTCTTTGGTCTCACCTCTATTAATGGTGACACCATGGCTCTAAGAGGTGGGGATTTTGAACATTAAAACATGAAAAAAAGGATGCTGGAGGCCTCGGGGTGGCAATTATCGCTGAGCGAGCCTGTCCTGTACTCACCCTGCAGCAGCGGCTCCTGCCCCGTGGGGCTGGCTGGGCATAGATCCCCTGCTCTGGGCCTTGTGACCTGGATCCTGGTGCATTGGGTTCTATTGCACTGCCACCCAGGTTTGGCCTGACCCTCCTGATGGGACTGTCAGGCAGTCAAATTTGAGTGAGTGGCGTTGCGACCCTGTGCATTAGGGGCCAGGTCAGGATGCCCGGAGCAAAGAGCCAAACCCAACCAGCTCTGTGAGATGCGAGTGCCATCAATGGGGACACATTCGGGCATTCTTCCATTTTCTTCCCCCCAACTTTCTTTTCCAATGTCTTGGGGGGGTCGTGACCCATAGTTTGGAAATAGCTGTGCTACATAATGCCGCACAGGTTTCAGAGTAGCACCCGTGTTAGTCTGTATCCGCAAAAAGAAGAACAGGAGTACTTGTGGTACCTTAGAGACTAACAAATTTATTAGAGCATAAGCTTTCGTGGACTACAGCCCACTTCTTCGGATGCATATAGAATGGAACATATATTGAGGAGATATGTATACACACATACAGAGAGCATAAACAGGTGGGAGTTGTCTTACCAACTCTGAGAGGCCAATTAATTAAGAGAAAAAAAAAAACTTTTGAAGTGATAATCAAGATAGCCCAGTACAGACAGTTTGATAAGAAGTGTGAGCATACTTACAAGGGGAGATAGATTCAATGTTTGTAATGGCTCAGCCATTCCCAGTCCTTATTCAAACCGGAGTTGATTGTGTCTAGTTTGCATATCAATTCCAGCTCAGCAGTCTCTCGTTGGAGTCTGTTTTTGAAGTTTTTCTGTTGTAATATAGCCACCCGCAGGTCTGTCACTGAATGACCAGACAGGTTAAAGTGTTCTCCCACTGGTTTTTGAGTATTTTGATTCCTGATGTCAGATTTGTGTCCATTAATTCTTTTGCGTAGAGACTGTCCGGTTTGGCCAATGTACGTGGCAGAGGGGCATTGCTGGCACATGATGGCATATATCACATTGGTAGATGTGCAGGTGAACGAGCCCCTGATGGTATGGCTGATGTGATTAGGTCCTATGATGATGTCACTTGAATAGATATGTGGACAGAGTTGGCATCGGGGTTTGTTACAAGGATAGGTTCCTGGGTTAGTGGTTTTGTTCAGTGCTGTGTGGTTGCTGGTGAGTATTTGCTTTAGGTTGGGGGGTTGTCTGTAAGCGAGGACAGGTCTGTCTCCCAAGATCTGTGAGAGTAAAGGATCATCTTTCAGGATAGGTTGTAGATCTCTGATGATGCGCTGGAGAGGTTTTAGTTGGGGGCTGAAGGTGACAGCTAGTGGTGTTCTGTTATTTTCTTTGTTGGGCCTGTCTTGTAGGAGGTGACTTCTGGGTACTCGTCTGGCTCTGTCAATCTGTTTTTTCACTTCAGCAGGTGGGTATTGTAGTTTTAAGAATGCTTGATAGAGATCTTGTAGGTGCTTGTCTCTATCCGAGGGATTGGAGCAAATGCGGTTATATCTTAGAGCTTGGCTGTAGACAATGGATCGTGTGGTGTGTCCTGGATGGAAGCTGGAGGCATGTAGGTAAGTGTAGCGGTCAGTAGGTTTCCGGTATAGGGTGGTATTTATGTGACCATCGCTTATTAGCACAGTAGTGTCCAGGAAATGGACCGCTTGTGTGGATTGATCTAGGCTGAGGTTGATGGTGGGATGGAAATTATTGAAATCATGGTGAAATTCCTCAAGGGCTTCTTTTCCATGGGTCCAGATGATGAAGATGTCATCAATGTAGCGCAAGTAGAGTAGGGGCGTTAGGGGACGAGAGCTAAGGAAGCGTTGTTCTAAGTCAGCCATAAAAATGTTGGCATATTGTGGGGCCATGCGGGTACCCATAGCAGTGCCGCTGACTTGAAGGTATATATTGTCCCCAAATGTGAAATAGTTGTGGGTGAGGACAAAATCACAAAGTTCAGCCACCAGGTTAGCTGTGACATTATCAGGGATACTGTTCCTGATAGCTTGTAGTCCATCTTTGTGTGGAATATTGGTGTAGAGGGCTTCTACGTCCATAGTGGCCAGGATGGTGTTTTCTGGAAGATCACCGATGGATTGTAGTTTCCTCAGGAAGTCAGTGGTGTCTCGAAGATAGCTGGGAGTGCTGGTAGCGTAGGGTCTGAGGAGAGAGTCTACATAACCAGACAAGCCTGATGTTAGGGTGCCAATGCCTGAGATGATGGGGCGTCCAGGATATCCAGGTTTATGGATCTTGGGTAGCAAATAGAATACCCCTGGTCGGGGTTCTAGGCATGTGTCTGTACAGATTTGTTCCTGTGCTTTGTCAGGGAGTTTTTTTAGCAGATGGTGTAGTTTCTTTAGGTAATCCTCAGTGGGATCAGAGGATAATGGCCTGTAGAATGTGGTGTTAGAGAGCTGTCTAGCAGCCTCTTGGTCATATTCCAATTTATTCATGATGACGACAGCACCTCCTTTGTCAGCCTTTTTGATTATGATGTCAGGGTTGTTTCTGAGGCTGTAGATGGCGTTGTGTTCAGCATTGCTGAGGTTATGTGGCAAGTGATGTTGCTTTTCCACAATTTCAGCCTTTGCACGGTGACGGAAGCAATCTATGTAGAAATCCAGTCTGTTGTTTCGACCGTCCGGACGAGTCCACGCAGAATCCTTTTTTTTGTAGTGCTGGTAGGGAGGATTCTGTGGGTTAGTATGCTGTTCAGAGGTATGTTGGAAATATTCTTTGAGTCAGAGACGTCGAAAGTAGGATTCTAGGTCACCGCAGAACTGTATCATATTCATGGGTCTGGAGGGACAAAAGGAGAGGCCCCGAGATAGGACAGACTCTTCTGCTGGGTTAAGAGTATAGCTGGAAAGATTAACAATATTGCTGGGTGGGTTAAGGGAACTACTGTTGTGGCTGCTTGTGGCATGTAGCAGTTTAGATAGTTTAGTGTCCAGATCTTGACAGATCTTGGGAGACAGATCTGTCCTCGCTTACAGACAACCCCCCAACCTAAAGCAAATACTCACCAGCAACCACACAGCACTGAACAAAACCACTAACCCAGGAACCTATCCTTGTAACAAACCCCGATGCCAACTCTGTCCACATATCTATTCAAGTGACATCATCATAGGACCTAATCACATCAGCCATACCATCAGGGGCTCGTTCACCTGCACATCTACCAATGTGATATATGCCATCATGTGCCAGCAATGCCCCTCTGCCATGTACATTGGCCAAACCGGACAGTCTCTACGCAAAAGAATTAATGGACACAAATCTGACATCAGGAATCAAAATACTCAAAAACCAGTGGGAGAACACTTTAACCTGTCTGGTCATTCAGTGACAGACCTGCGGGTGGCTATATTACAACAGAAAAACTTCAAAAACAGACTCCAACGAGAGACTGCTGAGCTGGAATTGATATGCAAACTAGACACAATCAACTCCGGTTTGAATAAGGACTGGGAATGGCTGAGCCATTACAAACATTGAATCTATCTCCCCTTGTAAGTATGCTCACACTTCTTATCAAACTGTCTGTACTGGGCTATCTTGATTATCACTTCAAAAGTTTTTTTTTTTTCTCTTAATTAATTGGCCTCTCAGAGTTGGTAAGACAACTCCCACCTGTTTATGCTCTCTGTATGTGTGTATATATATCTCCTCAATATATGTTCCATTCTATATGCATCCGAAGAAGTGGGCTGTAGTCCACGAAAGCTTATGCTCTAATAAATTTGTTAGTCTCTAAGGTGCCACAAGTACTCCTGTTCTTCATAATGCCGCACAAGACATCATGCAGTCATGTGAGATGGGCTATTTATATTTAAGTAGAACCACTGAATGCATCATTCAGAAAGGTTTGGCTACATTCATTTAATAACCTAGAGGAGGCAGTGAAAATATTTTATGGGCTTTTAAATATTTATTATGTTTCTTACTTTGCAATATAAAATTCTTCATAGTGCCAAAAATAACTGGTTTTTCTACCACATTCTGTAATTGTACATCTTCAATGTAAATAGATGTAAGGTGGACTCTTTCGGTTAGTGGTGTATAATTTTAGTGACAGCAACTGGCAGGCAGTTGACTTCTTAAAACATTACTTACTCCTTGCATACTTGTTTCACTATATCAGAGGGATGCCGGCTACACCAATTGGTACTCCAGTTGTACAAACCTGGTCTCAATTCAGCAGTAGGATGGGCATAGGTCTGAAATCAGTGTAATGATTAGACCTGGCCAAGCATTTAGAAACCTGGATGAATGTGCTGTCTGATGTCAAATCAGTGGTGGAAATTAGGCCATACGAGACCTCAGATGACATTTTTCACAAATGGGGAGGGGAGGGGGCGGGGGTGGGGCCGGGGCCCCGTGGAGTGTCCTCCTTTGGGAGGCACAAAATATGGTAACCCTAGGCATGCGGCTCGCCAGAGTAAGCACCCTGGCGGGTCGGGCCAGTTTGTTTACCTGCCGCGTCCGCAGGTTCAGCCGATCGCGGCTCCCACTGGCCGCGGTTCGCCGCTCCAAGCCAATGGAGGCAGCGGGAAGTGGCGTGGGCCGAGGGATGTGCTGGCCGTGGCTTCCCACTGCCCCCATTGGCCTGGAGCGGCGAACCGCGGCCAGTGGGAGCTGCGATTGGCCGAACCTGCGGATGCAGCAGGTAAACAAACTAGGTCCGGTCCGCCAGTGTGCTTACCCTGGCGAGCCGCGTGCCAGAGGTTGCCGACCCCTGGTATAGAGTAAGGTCTATACACTTATAATACAGTAATATTGAAAGCTGGTGACACACTGGTGATGGATATCACTGTGAAATTATGCATTAACACTATAGGAGGAAGTACAAATACTAACCGATATGCTTTAACATCTGTGACCGAACACAGGGAGAAACAGGTTTGCTCCCAAATAGGAAGGAAGGAATGTCCTGTCTACTGCCTCCAATATAAATTAAGCATTATGGAATTGAAACAATGGAAGCTCCATTTATATATGACTCTGCAGGGGGATGGGAAGTCAACAGGCAGGGAAGAACAGCAGGAAGCCTTCCTGCCTCCTTTAGCAAGCTCAATGAACTTGGGAGATATAAGCAGAAACAGAAAGCCATTTTGGTATCCATTCCTGGGCAGACACAAGAGGCCAGAGCTCTCGTACATCTGAGAAAAGTGGATCCTTCGTCCAAGGGGGCTGACGTCTCTGGGAACTAAATATAGGTAAGAAACCTGCTTAGGCAAGGATTGTAACTTTTGAAGTTAAGGTTTACTTTTAGAAACATGTTTTTTACGTGTGTTTGTATCTTTATTCCTTATACTTGGTATCACTTAAACCATTAACTTTTGTTTAATAAGCTTGTTTCAGTTTTACTATAAACCAATTCGAGGGGAAGGGTGTTTTAACCTTAACTAAGCTAACAGGCTGCAGTGTATTGTCTCTTTTTAAAAAGCAACAAACCTAACTTCTGTGAGTGTTCAGTCTGAGGGCTGGACAGTGCAGGGAGACGACTCTGGGGAACTCAGGAGTTGGGGGTTCACTGTTTTGTTACTTGCCAGGCAAGATTTGGCCTCGCAGAGCCCTGAAGATTTTGCTGGTAAGGCAGACAAGCTGATACGTCAGGGAATTGTCACACAGCTTAGCAGTAGCAAAACTCCCACTTGCTGAGACCAAGAGAGAGAACACAGTAACTCACAGTTTGGCAACCCCAGAAGATTGCCACAGTAATCTTGTTATGCTTACAGAGTGGTTCTAATCAAAGGTCTTCACTGCAAAGTTAGCCCAGGCTTTTATGTGGATGCTGCCCGTAGCCCCCCCAAAACCTCTCACTCAAGTGTAGTAGTGTTGTGGAGAATGGGGGAGTTCTCTATAATTGTTTAAGACTATCATCATATAAGTTTACCGCTTGATATTAGCCTTCCTGACTGCATTGAGTCAAAGGAAGCTGTTAGGGGGGGCTGAAGAGGAAATGAAACAAGGACAAAGTTGACAGAATGACAGAAGTAAGGTACTACCAGAGAGCATACCAAGGGTCCTTAAGGAAACAATGGGAGAACTATGAATTGGGAAATGCCTACCTGTCTGGCTTCAACCAGGCTAGCAGGTTAAATTTTCCCAGGCCTGATCCTAGGATCAGAAGGGCACTAAACTGTTAAAGACCCTGGTTTAGTGCGAAAGGGGGTGAGCTGGCAGCAGCACAGGGAGAGGAGTTTCTGACAGAAAGACCTGAAAAGAATGCTGCAGGAGCATGGGGGCTGGGCTGAGAGGAATTTACTGGCCTCTTGCAAGGAAAGAATACATTTTAGGTAAGACCCAGGTAAATAGGCCTCTTGTTGTTGTATCCCTTTGTTCCGTGTTCTGTGTAGTACGTTTGGGTGAATAAATAATGCTTTGTTTTGAATAATCTGTTTCTAAGTCACTCTGATCAGTCATATGCTCCTGGACGAAGAGGGCTTATAGATGCTAAATACAGTTAGACCTGTCATAATATCACAGGAGGCCTGCAACTGAGAAACCCAGTCTAAGAGAGATAGGACTACATGGTTCTATCCAAAGAGGGGAGAAGGTAGCAAAACCTGTTACCAAAGGGGTGCACTCAAGGGGGACTGAAAAGTGGCTTGACACCATGACAGGTGCTTTCAACTCAGGGTAGCTGGCTCATCTGGGGATGTGGGTTTGAGCCCTGATTCTGCTTTTACTTGGGCTGGTAACCTTTCCGCTTTGCTATGAGGATGCAGGCTAAATTACTTGTGTGCTGATAGTCCTCCAACATCTACTTACAATTCCCTCTGTGTTTCCAGAAGGATGGACCAATTCCCCCAAAATTCACTGGGAAAGAATCATAGAGCAGCTCAGCTTTACTGTAGCACAAAGACCCATAGGATATACCCCCAGAAGTCCTGGCAACACACACAGATGAATGCTGCACCAGTGGTGATGGCAGTGATCTGGGTAGGGCTTTGCCGTGTGGCTGCCTACACCAGGTAGGCTAACTCAGGTGTCAATTATCATAGCTAACTCTGCAGTGAAAACATACCCAAACTGAGTAAGATGGACAGAATCAAGCTGAGGATTAGCAATTTCTGTGGACCTTTTGCTATTGTGGCTCTGAATTGCTGCTAGGCAGAAGCTTTCACTTCTATTTATAAAGAGTAGTTTTCACTGGTAACTTTTTTTTATCTCTATCCAGAAAGTTCTCCTCTTGCACTTTAATTAGACATGCTGCTTTGGAGGGAGCAGAGTGTATATTATTTCTACATACTCCTTGCTTCTTGGTATTTGAATAAAATCTGTTTGCTTTGCCGAGGGGCTGAGCATGGCAGATGCCAAGCTGCAATCAAGTTTTGCTTCATTGGAATGAAAGAGACATTAATCTGATTCAGCGTTTTTTATTTTTAATGACATTCTTACTCTCTCCCCCCTACTCCAAGCCTGTGGAGTACACTCACGGTAACATGATAGCTACCATTTAAAATTCACCTCAATGTTTGTTAATTTTATGTTTGACAAGGGTGTTCAAACGTATTTTAAATGGTAAATTAACTAGTGTCACAGTCTAAAAATGATAGGCTTTTACATGTGGTTGTGGTTGTTGCCAGTGTATTTGCTTTCCTGTATAATGTGTTGTTCAAATGCTATATTACAAGATTAGCAGAGAGAAGAAAGCTATTTTCTGATTTTATTTTTCCCTTGAGATCCCAGTTTTTCTAGAATTCATTATTTAAAGGCTAAATTTTTGGAACACCTTATACAGCACTTACTCACACGAGTAGTCCCACTGAAATCAACGCATGGTCAGCTTCAGAGTTCTACCATAGTTTGCTAAGGGTCAGATTCTGACACTGCAACTTAGGTTGAGTAGTACCTGACTCCCTGAATAGACCCACTGAAATCAGCTGGAAGCAATTGGGTGCTTACTGCTTCTGAAAACCTGCTCACACTTATTTAGGATCTAAAATTAGGAGTTAGGAGCCTAACTTCCGGCAAGAGATCATGGCGGCATTCTACATGGCTGGAGACCAATGAGGATAGGCAGGTTGTGACCACCAGAGAAAAGAGAAGCAGGAGGAATTCCACACAGCTAAAAGTTTCAAATAGACATCCAGTTCTCAATGTGGAAACGACGGAAGATATTGCTCAAGATCCAGCAGGTCCAAGGGAATGGAGAGATGTACGAGACACACACTTGGATGGCAGTTCAACCCAATAGTATGAAAATCAAGCTTGCCCACAAAGAGTTCTCCAACCTTCCAAGGAAGACCGACAATCCTTGTTGGAGATTCTGTACTCAGAAGAATTGAAATACCTCTCTGCTACGGACAAGCTGGCAACAGGATGGTGTGCCGCCTTCCAGGACCCAAGACGTGAAATGTCACTCCAAGACTGGATAGACTTCTGAAGCTGACAGGCAAGGATCCATTGGTGATAGTTGATATTGGCACTAATGACATTGCATCACAAGATATCTCACAGATAATAGATGATTTCAGATAGCTTGGAAGTGTGCTGAAGAAGAACAATCTCCTCTGAGATTCTTCCTGTCCCAGGACCTAAGAAAGATAGAAAGTGGAAGATTCTAAAAGTGAACTGCTGGTTAGGTAAGTGCCATAGAGTAGAAAATGTTTGGTTTTGTGGAATGTTGATCCACTTCCTATGGGGAAAGGGGGCTGTATAGTTTGAATGGCCTTCGCCTGAATAGAAGGGGAGCCAAACTCCTTGGGAACAGTCTAGCTAGAGTAGTCAGGAGGGTGTTAAACTAATAGCAAAAAGGGAGGATAAAAAGAGGGAAAATATGGGCACTCAGCACAAAGTTGAGATATTGAGAACAAAAGAACACGAAGAGAATAAATTCCTGAATTCATAGATTATAGAATCATAGAACTGGAAGGGACCTCGAGCAGTCCTCTAGTCTAGTCCCCTGCACTCGTGGCAGGACTAATTATTTAGACCATCCCTGACAGGTGTTTGTCTAACCTGCTTTTAAAAATCTCCAATGATGGAGATTCCACAACGTCTCTAGGCAATTTATTCCAGGGCTTAACAACCCTGACAGTTAGGAAGTTTTTCCTAATGTCCAACCTAAACCTCCCTTGCTGCAATTTAAGCCCATTGCTTCTTGTCCTATCCTCAGAGGTTAAGAAAAATGATTTTTCTTCCTCTTCCTTGTAACAACCTTCTACATACTTGAAAACTGTTATCATGTCCACTCTCAGTCTTCTCTTTTCCAGACTAAACAAACCCAGTTTTTTTCAATCTTTCCTCATAGGTCATGTTTTCTAGACCTTGAATCATTTTTGTTGCTCTTCTGTGGACTCTCTCCAATTTGTCCACATCCTTCCTGAAATGTGGCTCCCAGAACTGGATACAATACTCCAGTTGAGGCCTAATCAGAGCGGAATAGAGCAGAATAATTACTTCTTGTGTCGTGCTTACAACACTCCTGCTAATACATCATAGAATGATGTTGGCTTTTTTTGTGCTACAGCATTACACTGTTGACGCATATTTAGCCTGTGGTCCACTATGACCCCCACATCCCTTTCCGCAGTGCTCCTTCCTAGGCAGTCATTTCCCATTTTGTATGTGTGCAACTGATTGTTCCTTCTGAAATGGAGTACATTGCATTTGTCCTTATTGAATTTCATCTTGTTTACTTCAGACCATTTCTCCAGTTTTTCCAGATCATTTTGAATTTTAATCCTATCCTCCTAGCTAGAGGTATAAAAAAAGCTAGAACAGTATAAAGCAGGGGTCGACAACGTTCGGCACGCGGCTCGTCAGGGTAAGCATCCTGGTGGGCCGGGCCAGTTTATTTACCTGCTGACATGGCAGGTTTGGCCGATCGCGGCCCCCACTCGCCATGGTTCGCCGTCCCGGGCCAATGGGGGCGGCGGGAAGCCGCGGCCAGCACACCCCTCACCCACGCCGCTTCCTGCCGCCCCCATTGGTCCGGGACGGCAAACTGCGGCGAGTAGGGGCTGCGATTGGCCGAACCTGCCATGTCAGCAGGTAAATAAACTGGCCCGGCCCGCCAGGGTGCTTACCTTGGCAAGCCACGTGCCAAACGTTGCCGACCCCTGGTATAAAGTGAACATGGCACACATTAAATAGATTAAAAACTGGCTAACGGATGTGTCTTAAAATGTAATTGTAAATGGAGAATCATCATTAAGTAGGTGTGCTACTCCTGGGGGAATTCTGCGCCAATGTGCAGTGCAGAATTTTGCAGAAATTAACATTGTGTGCGCGGAATTGCTTGGCTCTGGGAGGGCAGGTATCTGAGCAAGGAGGGGTCTTGCATCAGGGCTCTGGGGAGAGGGGGTTCATGTGTATTGCCTGGAGGGCCATGGCTGGGCTTTTGGGGGGGAGAAGTTGTGGGTGTCTGGGCCCCATGGCTATACTCCAGGGAGGAGGGGGCAGAGAAGCAGGAACTGGATAATAATAATATGGAAATATACCTATCTCATAGAGCTGGAAGGGACCTTGAAAGGTCATCGAGTCCAGTCCCCTGCCTTCACAGCAGGACCAAGTACTGTCCCTGACAGATTTTTGCCCCAAATCCGTAAATGGCCCCCTCAAGGATTGAACTCACAACCCTGGGTTTAGCAGGCTAATGCATTTCTTTAACTCTATTCCTGTGGGAATTTTTGTGTGTGTCTGTATTGTTATAGACATACTTGCTGACCGGTATTTTGAAATAAATTACCAAAATAATTGAAACTGGCATGATTATGTAGTGTTATTTTGACAAATAAAATTTGCAGAATTTTGCACAATTTGTGCAGAATTTTTAATTTTTTGGCACAGAATTCCCCCCAGGACTACTGTGCTTCCAGTGGGGTCCTACAGATCAATTCTTGTCCCTATGGCATTTAATATTTTTATCAATGACTTGGAAAGAAAACATAAAATCATCACTGATAAAGTTTGCAGGTAACAAAAATGGAGGAGTGGTAAATAACAAAGAGGTCACTGATTTAGAGAGAGCTGGTTCTCTTTGTAAACTGGGTACAAGCAAACATTATGCATTTTAATACAGTTTAATGTAAATGTATACATAGAGGAGCAAAAATTCAGGGCATACTTATGTGATGGCTGCTATATCCAGGGAAGCAATGACTCTGAAAAAGATTTGGGGTTTGTGGTGGATAATCAGCTGAACATGAGCTCTCAGTGTGACACTATGGCAAAAAGAGCTAATGTGATCCTTGGATGCATAAACAAGGGACTCTTGAGTAGGACTAGAGAGGTTATTTAATCTCTATATTTGGCACTGGTGCAACTGCTCCTGGAATATTGTGTCCAGTTCTGGTGCCCACAATTCAAGAAGGATGTTGATAAATTGGAGAGGGTTCAAAGAAGAGCCACAAGAATGATTAAAGGATTAGAAAACATGCCTTATAGTGATTGAGCTCTTTGAGTCTATCAGTTTAGATTAACAAAGAGAAGGCTAAGGGGTGACTCGATTAGCCTAAGTACCTATATAGGGAATGAATATTTAATAATGGGCGCTTCAGTCTAGCAGAGACAGGTATAACACAGTCCAATGTTTGGAAGTTGAAGCTAGACAAATTCAGATTGGAAATAAGGTTTAAATTTGTAATGGTGAGAGTAACTATCCACTGGAACAATTTACTAGGAGTCGTGGTGGATTCTCCAGCACTGATCACTTTTAAATCAAGATTGGATGTTTTCCTAAAATATATGCTCTAGGAATTATTTTGGGGAAGTTCTATGGCCCATCACAATAGTCCCTTGTGGCCTTGGAATCGATGAATTTTTGAAAATCTTGGCCTTCACCCTGAATGGTTTTCCTGATTCCTGTAATGACACTTTCTTCAGTTGAGTATTATATGTTCTGACAGTCGTGGACAATCTATAGGTTCTGAGCAGGTTAAAGAAGAGAATGAAATAAAGAGAGGAATCATGGTTCCTTTCTTCAGGAGTGGCTAATGTATATTACTACTTGTTTGTGTAGCGTCCTCATCTTCCTGTCAGTTTCTTTGTTTCCTAAATGTTTATATTGAAAGTAGAATAAGCTAGAATGATCCCATTCCATTTTTACTATGTTATAATAACAGTTAGTCTCATTTTAAAGTCCCCATTGTATCATAATATGGAATCGAGTGTTGGCAGAAGAATTACTCATGACAAAGGAGGCAAAAGCAAGAGTCTGAAGTACACAATAGGCTCTCTCAGTCTGTGGTGGTGTGGTTTTACTTCCCCTGTTTTTCCTCCTTTATATTCTTTGATTATTATTTTCTCTTTACAGTTTGATACAAGAGGCTTGGGTTGGAAGGAACTAACTTTGCAGACACCTAGTTAATATGCTCTATGGAGTTGATGCTGGGGAAGGGAGATGTAGATATGGGGTGGCCAGTTCTTACTATAATTTCCTGTGCACCCCACGCAAACTCTTCACAAAACATCTCTTGTGTTAACACGCTAACAGTGGCTCTCAAACGTTTTTACTGGTGACTCCTTTCACATAGCAAGCCTCTGAGTGCGACCCCCCCCCTTATAAACTAAAAACACTTTTTAATATATTTAACACCATTATAAATGCTGGAGGCAAAGCGGGGTTTGGGGTGGAGGTTGACAGCTCGCAACCCCCCATGTAATAACCTTGCGATCACCTGAGGGGTCCCGACCCCCAGTTTGAGAACCCCTGTAGCTCTTCCCTTGGTGCTGCTGTTTGCATTTCACAGGCTGTATTAAAAAAACCTGATTGTTAAAAAATATTTTAAAGATTTTATAATTCATGTATTATAATCCTCTGTATGTTGCGTGAATAATACAAAGTTGACACTGTTGCCTGGATTGTTTACTGGAGCACTCAAGAAAAAAAATTCTTCTCAAGGCATATTTTATTGTTGTTAAACAGGATATGTAGTTCTGATATAATTCAGTGCAGTGACAAAATTCATGTGGCTTGAAGTTGTTGTTTTTGTGTGTGCATTTTCAATGGCTCTTTGATTATTTCCTGGGAACAAAATCCAATTTGATTGCTCCCGTTGACATACTCAGTGTAGCATCCATCACAGCAGCACCCAGAGGCACCTAAAACACATCAGTGATAATTAAGAGATTATTAAAAGGCAACCATATATATCTGAGTCTTCAGACTTGATTTAAAGACTTGGGAATATTTCAGCTAGAATTAAATAATGCTTTCGCCATGTAAGCTATGAAAGAAAAAAGTTCAATGGGTGAGAAGCAAACAAAAGTAAAATGTGCTCAGAATTTGAGAAACAATCATTATTATTCCTTGAGACAACACTGCCCCTGCTACCCCTAAGCCCCTACTGAAAAGCAAAAGGAAATGAATAACATTTTTTTTTTAAAAAGAGCAAAACTCAGTCCAAAACCCCCCTACTCCAGGCAGAGTTTTTACCTCAAAAAGGGAGAAGTGACAGAGACCAAATGAAGTCCACTTTGCTATTGACTCTCTGTGTGGAAGGTAATCAGATACCATGATGATGGTTGGTGCTAAAGAATCAATAGATAGTGTAGATTCTAACTTGTGGAGTATGGGCTACTAAATGTTTACAGATATAGGATAAAAGGGAAGATTTATTCACAGCATTATGTGTGAGCAAAAGCATCTATAGTCCATTTGCTGCCTGTTTTCTAGACTCTTGTTAAGCTCTCTTAAAAAAAAGCTACATACTTGAGGCCAGATCCTCTGGCAGTGACTTGAGTGGAGGTACACTGATTTAGAGCAACCCTCTGTGTGGCTGGGGAACTTCTACACAGATTGAGAGACGCAATAGGGGGAGTCAGGGGAAGAGACCATTTGACAATGGATTACAATAGTTCACTTGGACATGATGTAGGCATGCTACAAGTGTCTCTGCATACTTCATACAAGGGGTAGCATTGAGAGGTTCTGGAGATGACAGCAAGATAGTTTCCCAATTCTATTGATATGAGCCCTCTGAGTCCAAGAGGACTCCAGCATTACATGCTCTGGAAAGTGGCAAAAATAAAGTATTTTCAAATGAAACCAGAAGAGAAATGATGAGATCTCTACTGGAAGCGCTGTGTATACAATAGCTGTGTCTGTTCAGAGACAATGGAAACCATAGACCCATTTCTCACCCTCAGTAATGGTATGCTGACATCTCCACTGACTGAAACGGATTACACTGGTGAGAGATGAGAATTGGAATCCTGGTAACCAGAGGGAGTCCACAAAAACACAATGAGAGTTCCAGTAATAATCCCTGGGGACTGGATAAACAATCTGAGTACTAATGGTGTGAAGAATTTGCTGCTCTTTAAGCCTGCCAGTACTGCCCTGGAACAGGGCGCACAGTGATCTTGTAAATGCATTGGAAGAAATATTCGAATATGGTGAGTCACCCTGTCACAAGAGCTGAGTGAATAACTGATGTTTTCAGTTTGCTGACTGAACCAAAAATCAACCTGAAAGAAATTTCTTAAAATGTTTCGGCAAACTAGAAAGTTTCATTTAGGAAAATATCAGAACAAAATTCTTTGGATTTTTTTGACTGAAAGAATGTGGGGAATTGGACATGAATTCACAAAATATTTTTGTTGATCAGAATCTGCATTTTTCTTTGAGTGGGGGGCACTTCCGTCTGAACTTCCTACAGCCCCTCATGTCATGCTGCATGTCTCTGCAGATGTTGTCATAGGATGAAGTGAGATATTGCAAGCTTAGTGGTATATGTATAGAGAGGTGCCACAGAAATTGGTGTTCAGTCTACTCTTTGACATATTTACTGATGACCTGGGAAAGTCAATAAGCAGCTTGCTAACTAAGCCCTGATCCAGCAACCTAGTCCCTGTGGGCAGCCTGCTGGACCCACTGAGGTCCATGGGGCACCACATGCACAGAGATCTCTCACTGCAGATCAGCTTGTAGGAATGAGGTCTAAATTTGCAGACAACGCTAAGTAGAGAGGTGTTGCCTACCATTAGGGACAAAGAAATAACGAAGTAAGGGATTATGAGAAATTAAAAGCACGGATAAGAAATAACAATAAAATTTAGCTTGGGCAAAGCCAGGCAAATGTTTGTGCACAAATAACCAAAGCAGACATTTAATTAGGGTGAGACATTTGTCAAGCAATATTAGCAAAGGAAACCTAGGTGAATCTTAGACAACAAATTAAACAAGACTTTGTCTCTAGTTTATAACCCTGCTCTATAAAGCTCTGCTGACTGCATTTAAAATATGGTTTCACTTCTGGGCACTCACTGTCAGAAAGATGTAGACAAACTGGAAGGAGTTTAGAGAAGAGCAGCAAAAAAAATATTAAAAGTTTGGAGGGAATGGTGAAGAAAGACTGAAAGAGTGAAGCATGGATAGTTTGGCTAAGCTATGACTATGGGAGGTACAAGTCATTTGAAGAGTTACACTAAAGAAGGAAAGGGATTAAATAGACCTGCAGTGGGATATGTGTGGGTGTATCTCTGTGCCAATCCAGAGCCCCAGTGAATTTAATATGTTGATGTCTGTGGGACTTTGTGACTGTAGGGTCAGATTGCAGGATTGGGGCCTTAGTGAGATATAAGAGTGTAACTTACTGTAGGAGTAAAAGGATATATTGAAGCCAGTGTAACATTTTGGCTAACATCAGAAAGAGAAGAGCTAGAGAATGAAATATGTTACATTTCATTTAGAGTGAAAATGGTAGAAGCCCCATTGCTTCTGATATTTTAGAACTAGACTAGAGAAAGCACTAGAAAATATATAGTATACAGAATCCTACGTTAATAGGAGAAAGGCTAGATGACCCAATAGAGATGGAAAATAATATAGGACCAAATCCTTTCTTCTTACTCATATTAGTTATTCACTTGTTACCATGGGGTGCATTTGAAAATTTGGCCCCTCGGGCCTTAGCTACATTACTGTTTTTGTCATGTGCAAAAATGGAAAAGTTGAGTGAACATACAGCATTTTAAGTCAAGCCCAACCCATTACACGAACAAATTCTGAACGTATCCTAGTTCCCTCTACAATCAGAATGAACTTTTCTTT